>NC_084614.1:7686987-7784487 GCF_033978795.1 Nerophis ophidion
TCCCAACAACACCAGCAGTCAACTAGTGTCTTAACAACACCAGCAGTCAACTAGTGTCCAAACAACACCAGCAGTTAACTAGTGTCTTAACAACAGCTGTCATAACTAGTGTCCAAACAACAACACCAGCAGTTAACTAGTGTCCCAACAACACCAGCAGTTAACTAGTGTCTTAACAACAGCAGTCATAACTAGTGTCCAAACAACAACACCAGCAGTTAACTAGTGTCCTAACAACAGCAGTCATAACTAGTGTCCAAACAACAACACCAGCAGTTAACTAGTGTCCCAACAACACCAGCAGTTAACTAGTGTCTTAACAACAGCAGTCATAACTAGTGTCCAAACAACAACACCAGCAGTTAACTAGTGTCCTAACAACAGCAGTCATAACTAGTGTCCAAAAAACACAAGCAGTTAACTAGTGTCCAAACAACACCACCAGTCAAAACTAGTGTCCAAACAACAACACCAGCAGTTAACTAGTGTCCAAACAACAGCAGTCATAACTAGTGTCCCAACAACACCAGCAGTTAACTAGTGTCTTAACAACACCAGCAGTTAACTAGTGTCCAAACAACAGCAGTCATAACTAGTGTCCAAACAACAACACCAGCAGTTAACTAGTGTCCTAACAACAGCAGTCATAACTAGTGTCCAAACAACACCTGCAGTCAAAACTAGTGTCCAAACAACAACACCAGCAGTTAACTAGTGTCCAAACAACAGCAGTCATAACTAGTGTCCCAACAACACCAGCAGTTAACTAGTGTCTTAACAACACCAGCAGTCAACTAGTGTCCAAACAACACCAGCAGTTAACTAGTGTCTTAACAACAGCTGTCATAACTAGTGTCCAAACAACAACACCAGCAGTTAACTAGTGTCCCAACAACACCAGCAGTTAACTAGTGTCTTAACAACAGCAGTCATAACTAGTGTCCAAACAACAACACCAGCAGTTAACTAGTGTCCTAACAACAGCAGTCATAACTAGTGTCCAAAAAACACAAGCAGTTAACTAGTGTCCAAACAACACCACCAGTCAAAACTAGTGTCCAAACAACAACACCAGCAGTTAACTAGTGTCCAAACAACAGCAGTCATAACTAGTGTCCCAACAACACCAGCAGTTAACTAGTGTCTTAACAACACCAGCAGTTAACTAGTGTCCAAACAACAGCAGTCATAACTAGTGTCCAAACAACAACACCAGCAGTTAACTAGTGTCCTAACAACAGCAGTCATAACTAGTGTCCAAACAACACCTGCAGTCAAAACTAGTGTCCAAACAACAACACCAGCAGTTAACTAGTGTCCAAACAACAGCAGTCATAACTAGTGTCCCAACAACACCAGCAGTTAACTAGTGTCTTAACAACACCAGCAGTCAACTAGTGTCCAAACAACACCAGCAGTTAACTAGTGTCTTAACAACAGCTGTCATAACTAGTGTCCAAACAACAACACCAGCAGTTAACTAGTGTCCCAACAACACCAGCAGTTAACTAGTGTCTTAACAACAGCAGTCATAACTAGTGTCCAAAAAACACAAGCAGTTAACTAGTGTCCAAACAACACCACCAGTCAAAACTAGTGTCCAAACAACAACACCAGCAGTTAACTAGTGTCCAAACAACAGCAGTCATAACTAGTGTCCCAACAACACCAGCAGTTAACTAGTGTCCAAACAACAGCAGTCATAACTAGTGTCCAAACAACAACACCAGCAGTTAACTAGTGTCCTAACAACAGCAGTCATAACTAGTGTCCAAACAACACCAGCAGTCAAAACTAGTGTCCAAACAACAACACCAGCAGTTAACTAGTGTCCAAACAACAGCAGTCATAACTAGTGTCCCAACAACACCAGCAGTTAACTAGTGTCTTAACAACACCAGCAGTTAACTAGTGTCCTAACAACAGCAGTCATAACTAGTGTCCAAAAAACACAAGCAGTTAACTAGTGTCCAAACAACACCAGCAGTCAAAACTAGTGTCCAAACAACAACACCAGCAGTTAACTAGTGTCCAAACAACAGCAGTCATAACTAGTGTCCCAACAACACCAGCAGTTAACTAGTGTCTTAACAACACCAGCAGTTAACTAGTGTCCAAACAACAGCAGTCATAACTAGTGTCCAAACAACAACACCAGCAGTTAACTAGTGTCCTAACAACAGCAGTCATAACTAGTGTCCAAACAACACCAGCAGTCAAAACTAGTGTCCAAACAACAACACCAGCAGTTAACTAGTGTCCAAACAACAGCAGTCATAACTAGTGTCCAAACAACAACACCAGCAGTTAACTAGTGTCCTAACAACAGCAGTCATAACTAGTGTCCAAACAACACCAGCAGTCAAAACTAGTGTCCAAACAACAACACCAGCAGTTAACTAGTGTCCAAACAACAGCAGTCATAACTAGTGTCCCAACAACACCAGCAGTTAACTAGTGTCCTAACAACAGCAGTCATAACTAGTGTCCAAACAACACCAGCAGTCAAAACTAGTGTCCAAACAACAACACCAGCAGTTAACTAGTGTCCAAACAACAGCAGTCATAACTAGTGTCCAAACAACAACACCAGCAGTTAACTAGTGTCCTAACAACAGCAGTCATAACTAGTGTCCAAACAACACCAGCAGTCAAAACTAGTGTCCAAACAACAACACCAGCAGTTAACTAGTGTCCAAACAACAGCAGTCATAACTAGTGTCCCAACAACACCAGCAGTTAACTAGTGTCTTAACAACAGCTGTCATAACTAGTGTCCAAACAACAACACCAGCAGTTAACTAGTGTCCCAACAACACCAGCAGTTAACTAGTGTCTTAACAACAGCAGTCATAACTAGTGTTCAAACAACAACACCAGCAGTTAACTAGTGTCCTAACAACAGCAGTCATAACTAGTGTCCAAAAAACACAAGCAGTTAACTAGTGTCCAAACAACACCACCAGTCAAAACTAGTGTCCAAACAACAACACCAGCAGTTAACTAGTGTCCAAACAACAGCAGTCATAACTAGTGTCCCAACAACACCAGCAGTTAACTAGTGTCCAAACAACAGCAGTCATAACTAGTGTCCAAACAACAACACCAGCAGTTAACTAGTGTCCAAACAACAACACCAGCAGTTAACTAGTGTCCAAACAACAGCAGTCATAACTAGTGTCCCAACAACACCAGCAGTTAACTAGTGTCTTAACAACAGCAGTCATAACTAGTGTTCAAACAACAACACCAGCAGTTAACTAGTGTCCTAACAACAGCAGTCATAACTAGTGTCCAAAAAACACAAGCAGTTAACTAGTGTCCAAACAACACCACCAGTCAAAACTAGTGTCCAAACAACAACACCAGCAGTTAACTAGTGTCCAAACAACAGCAGTCATAACTAGTGTCCCAACAACACCAGCAGTTAACTAGTGTCCAAACAACAGCAGTCATAACTAGTGTCCAAACAACAACACCAGCAGTTAACTAGTGTCCTAACAACAGCAGTCATAACTAGTGTCCAAAAAACACAAGCAGTTAACTAGTGTCCAAACAACACCACCAGTCAAAACTAGTGTCCAAACAACAACACCAGCAGTTAACTAGTGTCCAAACAACAGCAGTCATAACTAGTGTCCCAACAACACCAGCAGTTAACTAGTGTCCAAACAACAGCAGTCATAACTAGTGTCCAAACAACAACACCAGCAGTTAACTAGTGTCCAAACAACAGCAGTCATAACTAGTGTCCCAACAACACCAGCAGTTAACTAGTGTCTTAACAACACCAGCAGTTAACTAGTGTCCAAACAACAGCAGTCATAACTAGTGTCCAAACAACAACACCAGCAGTTAACTAGTGTCCAAACAACAGCAGTCATAACTAGTGTCCCAACAACACCAGCCGTTAACTAGTGTCTTAACAACAGCAGTCATAACAAGTGTCCAAACAACAACACCAGCAGTTAAACTGTCATCGTCATCTATGTTGCTGCTCCTCGATCTTAGCGCTGCTTTCGATACCGTCGATCATAATATTTTATTAGAACGTATCAAAACACGAATTGGTATGTCAGACTTAGCCCTGTCTTGGTTTAACTCTTATCTTACTGATAGGATGCAGTGCGTCTCCCATAACAGTGTGACCTCGGACTACGTTAAGGTAACGTGTGGAGTTCCCCAGGGTTCGGTCCTTGGCCCTGCACTCTTCAGCATCTACATGCTGCCGCTGGGTGACGTCATACGCAAATACGGTGTTAGCTTTCACTGTTATGCTGATGACACCCAACTCTACATGCCCCTAAAGCTGACCAACATGCCGGATTGTAGTCAGTTGGAGGCGTGGCTTAATGAAATTAAACAATGGATGTCCGCTAACTTTTTGCAACTCAACGCCAAAAAAACGGAAATGCTGATTATCGTCCTGCTAGACACCGCACTCTATTTAATAATACAACTTTAACATTTGACAACCAAACAATTAAACAAGGCGACACGGTAAAGAATCTGGGTATTATCTTCGACCCAACTCTCTCCTTTGAGGCACACATTAAAAGCGTTACTAAAACGGCCTTCTCTCATCTCCGCAATATCGCTAAAATTCGCTCCATTCTGTCCACTAAAGACGCTGAGATCATTATCCATGCGTTTGTTACGTCTCGCCTCGACTACTGCAACGTATTATTTTCGGGTCTCCCCATGTCTAGCATTAAAAGATTACAGTTGGTACAAAATGCGGCTGCTAGACTTTTGACAAGAACAAGAAAGTTTGATCACATTACGCCTGTACTGTATATACCTTTATATACATATATACACACATATATACCTATACTGTATATACCTTTATATACATATATACATACATATATACCTATACTGTATATACCTTTATATACATATATACATACATATATACCTATACTGTATATACCTTTATATACATATATACATACATATATACCTATACTGGCTCACCTGCACTGGCTTCCTGTGCACTTAAGATGTGACTTTAAGGTTTTACTACTTACGTATAAAATACTACACGGTCTAGCTCCATCCTATCTTGCCGATTGTATTGTACCATATGTCCCGGCAAGAAATCTGCGTTCAAAGGACTCCGGCTTATTAGTGATCCCCAAAGCCCAAAAAAAGTCTGCGTGCTGTAGAGCTTTTTCATTTCGGGCTCCAGTACTCTGGAATGCCCTCCCGGTAACAGTTCGAGATGCCACCTCAGTAGAAGCATTTAAGTCTCACCTTAAAACTCATTTGTATACTCTAGCCTTTAAATAGACTCCCTTTTTAGACCAGTTGATCTGCCGTTTCTTTTCTTTTTCTTCTATGTCCCACTCTCCTTTGTGGAGGGAGTCCGGTCCGATCCGGTGGCCATGTACTGCTCGCCTGTGTATCGGCTGGGGACATCTCTGCGGTGCTGATCAGCCTCCGCTTGGGATGGTTTCCTGCTGGCTCCGCTGTGAACGGGACTCTCGCTGCTGTGTTGGATCCGCTTTGGACTGGACTCTCGCGACTGTGTTGGATCCATTATGGATTGATCTTTCACAGTATCATGTTCTCATATGTTCTCATAGTCATCAGTATCATCAGTATCATTGTATCATGTTCTCATAGTCATCATTGTCACCGACGTCCCATGGGCCTACCGAGGATGTCGTAGTGGTTTGTGCAGCCCTTTGAGACACTAGTGATTTAGGGCTATATAAGTAAACATTGATTGATTGATTGATAAACTAGTGTCCTAACAACAGCAGTCATAACTAGTGTCCAAAAAACACAAGCAGTTAACTAGTGTCCAAACAACACCAGCAGTTAACTAGTGTCCAAACAACAGCAGTCATAACTAGTGTCCAAAAAACACCGGCAGTTAACTAGTGTCCAAACAACACCAGCGGTCAAAACTAGTGTCCAAACAACAACACCAGCAGTTAACTAGTGTCCAAACAACAGCAGTCATAACTAGTGTCCCAACAACACCAGCAGTTAACTAGTGTCCTAACAACACCAGCAGTCAACTAGTGTCCAAACAACACCAGCAGTTAACTAGTGTCTTAACAACAGCTGTCATAACTAGTGTCCAAACAACAACACCAGCAGTTAACTAGTGTCCCAACAACACCAGCAGTTAACTAGTGTCTTAACAACAGCAGTCATAACTAGTGTCCAAACAACAACACCAGCAGTTAACTAATGTCCTAACAACAGCAGTCATAACTAGTGTCCAAAAAACACAAGCAGTTAACTAGTGTCCAAACAACACCACCAGTCAAAACTAGTGTCCAAACAACAACACCAGCAGTTAACTAGTGTCCAAACAACAGCAGTCATAACTAGTGTCCCAACAACACCAGCAGTTAACTAGTGTCTTAACAACACCAGCAGTTAACTAGTGTCCAAACAACAGCAGTCATAACTAGTGTCCAAACAACAACACCAGCAGTTAACTAGTGTCCTAACAACAGCAGTCATAACTAGTGTCCAAACAACACCAGCAGTCAAAACTAGTGTCCAAACAACAACACCAGCAGTTAACTAGTGTCCAAACAACAGCAGTCATAACTAGTGTCCCAACAACACCAGCAGTTAACTAGTGTCCAAACAACAGCAGTCATAACTAGTGTCCAAACAACAACACCAGCAGTTAACTAGTGTCCAAACAACAGCAGTCATAACTAGTGTCCCAACAACACCAGCCGTTAACTAGTGTCTTAACAACAGCAGTCATAACAAGTGTCCAAAAAACACAGGCAGTTAACTAGTGTCCTAACCACAGCAGTCATAACTAGTGTCCAAAAAACACAGGCAGTTAACTAGTGTCCAAACAACACCAGCGGTCAAAACTAGTGTCCAAACAACAACACCAGCAGTTAACTAGTGTCCAAACAACAGCAGTCATAACTAGTGTCCCAACAACACCAGCAGTTAACTAGTGTCCTAACAACACCAGCAGTCAACTAGTGTCCAAACAACACCAGCAGTTAACTAGTGTCTTAACAACAGCTGTCATAACTAGTGTCCAAACAACAACACCAGCAGTTAACTAGTGTCCCAACAACACCAGCAGTTAACTAGTGTCTTAACAACAGCAGTCATAACTAGTGTCCAAACAACAACACCAGCAGTTAACTAATGTCCTAACAACAGCAGTCATAACTAGTGTCCAAAAAACACAAGCAGTTAACTAGTGTCCAAACAACACCACCAGTCAAAACTAGTGTCCAAACAACAACACCAGCAGTTAACTAGTGTCCAAACAACAGCAGTCATAACTAGTGTCCCAACAACACCAGCAGTTAACTAGTGTCTTAACAACACCAGCAGTTAACTAGTGTCCAAACAACAGCAGTCATAACTAGTGTCCAAACAACAACACCAGCAGTTAACTAGTGTCCTAACAACAGCAGTCATAACTAGTGTCCAAACAACACCAGCAGTCAAAACTAGTGTCCAAACAACAACACCAGCAGTTAACTAGTGTCCAAACAACAGCAGTCATAACTAGTGTCCCAACAACACCAGCAGTTAACTAGTGTCCAAACAACAGCAGTCATAACTAGTGTCCAAACAACAACACCAGCAGTTAACTAGTGTCCAAACAACAGCAGTCATAACTAGTGTCCTAACAACACCAGCAGTTAACTAGTGTCTTAACAACAGCAGTCATAACTAGTGTCCCAACAACACCAGCAGTTAACTAGTGTCCAAACAACAGCAGTCATAACTAGTGTCCAAACAACAACACCAGCAGTTAACTAGTGTCCAAACAACAACACCAGCAGTTAACTAGTGTCCAAACAACAGCAGTCATAACTAGTGTCCCAACAACACCAGCAGTTAACAAGTGTCCAAACAACAGCAGTCATAACTAGTGTCCAAACAACAACACCAGCAGTTAACTAGTGTCCAAACAACACCAGCAGTTAACTAGTGTCCAAACAACACCAGCAGTTAACTAGTGTCCAAAAACCAGCAGTTAACTAGTGTCCAAACAACAGCAGCAGTTAACTAGTGTCCAAACAACAGCAGCAGTTAACTAGTGTCCAAACAACACCAGCAGTTAACTAGTGTCCAAACAACACCAGCAGTTAACTAGTGTCCAAAAACAAACAGTTAACTAGTGTCCAAACAACAGCAGCAGTTAACTAGTGTCCAAACAACAGCAGCAGTTAACTAGTGTCCAAACAACAGCAGCAGTTAACTAGTGTCCAAACAACACCAGCAGTTAACTAGTGTCCAAACAACAACAGCAGTTAACTAGTGTCCTAACAACAGCAGTCATAACTAGTGTCCAAACAACACCAGCAGTTAACTAGTGTCCTAACAACATCAGTCATAACTAGTGTCCAAACAACAACACCAGCAGTTAACTAGTGTCCAAACAACAACAGCAGTTAACTAGTGTCCTAACAACAGCAGTCATAACTAGTGTCCAAACAACACCAGCAGTTAACTAGTGTCCTAACAACATCAGTCATAACTAGTGTCCAAACAACAACACCAGCAGTTAACTAGTGTCCAAACAACACCAGCAGTTAACTAGTGTCCAAACAACACCAGCAGTTAACTAGTGTCCAAAAACCAGCAGTTAACTAGTGTCCAAACAACAGCAGCAGTTAACTAGTGTCCAAACAACACCAGCAGTTAACTAGTGTCCAAAAACCAACAGTTAACTAGTGTCCAAACAACAGCAGCAGTTAACTAGTATCCAAACAACAGCAGCAGTTAACTAGTGTCCAAACAACAGCAGCAGTTAACTAGTGTCCAAACAACACCAGCAGTTAACTAGTGTCCAAACAACAGTGTTAGTTTATTCCAAATATGATTACAGTGTTACACTGACATGTATTATTGATATATTGTTATTTACAGATAAACACTAACATGTATTATTGATATATTGTTATTTACAAATAAACACTAACATGTATTATTGATATATTGTTATTTACAGATAAACACTAACATGTATTATTGATATATTGTTATCTACAGATAAACACTAACATGTATTATTGATATATTGTTATTTACAGATAAACACTAACATGTATTATTGATATATTGTTATTTACAGATAAACACTAACATGTGTTATTGATATATTGTTATTTACAGATAAACACTAACATGTGTTATTGATATATTGTTATTTACAGATAAACACTGACATGTGTTATTGATATATTGTTATTTACAGATAAACACTAATATGTATTATTGATATATTTTATTTACAGATAAACACTGACATGTATTATTGATATATTGTTATTTAGATAAACACTGACATGTATTATTGATATATTGTTATTTACAGATAAACACTAACATGTAATATTTATATATTGTTATTTACAGATAAACACTAACATGTATTATTGATATATTGTTATTTACAGATAAACACTAACATGTGTTATTGATATATTGTTATTTACAGATAAACACTGACGTTTATAATTAATATATTGTTATTTACAGATAAACACTAACATGTGTTATTGATATATTGTTATTTACAGATAAACACTGACGTTTATAATTGATATATTGTTATTTACAGCTGAAATGAATGAATGCCCTGACCTTCATGAATTGATCATTTACTGAGAGGACTACTTTCTGACTATTGGACATTGCGGACAAAAGCCTGACTATTTATGAACAATTGGGTACACTTTATTTTGAAATCCTAACATTTAGTATACAAGTGCTTTGTATTTCATTGACTTACTTGTTAGTAAAAGAACTGCGACCTGATATTGTCTACTTATTGACCTCATCAGCCTGACTGCTAGAAACTACCTGAGCTGTGAAACACAAACCGCACAATTCTACCGGGACTGGAACTAGCGGTCCCAGGTACCAAAAAGTACCTGAAAGGGGCCTAAGGTGAAGTCTACGGACGACCACTTCTAACCTTCCGCGACCTTCCACCTGGCCATTCAGGGCCAAAGATGAGACTGAAGGTGGTCTCCTTCCTCAGGTCAGCAGGGATCTTAGTCTCTGCTCGTACTTCACACGTGCTGAAATACCTGGGGTCAGACTCCCGTCAGCAAATACCAGGTCAGGCCTTGGTAGGACCGGACAGTGCGGGACTTGGGCTTGTTTTGTCAGCAAAATGTCAATCAGTCTTTATCCCGTATGAGCTCCCTAAATACTTGGTCGCCCATCTGGTTGGCGGTCGAGCAGCACTCAGCCCCCCCGCTGAGAGGATATGACAGAGCTTTCCATTCTCTTCTCCTACTGTCGGATTTTAGGACCCCGGAACGGGGTTAAGGACGCAAGCAATGTCCCTGGAAATGGACTTTGTGAAGATTGTTGCCATCGCACAGCCCAGAAACCTCCCAGCATGCCCTGGAACTGACAGAAAGTGAGATGTGTGGCCCCGCCCCGCCTCTAAAATGGCCTCCCTTTAAGCTATCCAGCATGTGGACTTGAAGGATGTGTCTTGGATCTGGCCCGGCTGGCGCGGTCCTGCACACATCTCGGCGCTCGGGACAAGTTTGGCAGCACTCGGGGCCAAAACTCATGTTGCGTGCTAACTGCACCCCCCCACCCCCCCGCCCAAGCTATCCCGCACTGCAATTATGCACACGCTCCCCACCCAAACATGCGAGAATAGTCCACAGACAAACCCAGTTATTCTGTCCTCAAACCATGACATCAGGACCATTTGACTCCGCCCACAAATTCAAGCTTAATTTAACTTATGTCAAGACAGAGGGGGAAAAACGTGGTGTGCGTTACACACTTCTGCTCACTTCCTGCGTGCATGCTCATTATCGTGTTGCCTTTTCAAATGCATAAGTGTATAAAAATTCAGTGTAAGAAAATTCAGTGGAAAATAATTCAGTGTATAAAAGTTCAGTGTCAAAAAAATTCAATGCTGAAAACTTCAATCTATAAACATTAAGTGCTTTAAAAATTATCTGTATAAAAATTCAGTGTAAAAAAATTCAGTGTATAAAAATTCAGAGCAAAAAAAAAATTCAGTGCTGAAAATTTCAATGGATAAAATGTCAGTGTTTTAAAAATTCAGTGTAAAAAAAAATAAGTGTATAAAAATTCAGTGTAAGAAAATTCAGTGTAAAATAATTCAGTGTATAAAAGTTCAGTGTCAAAAAAATTCAATGCTGAAAACTTCAATCTATAAAAATTAAGTGCTTTAAAAATTATCTGTATAAAAATTCAGTGTAAAAAAAATCAGTGTATAAAAATTCTGTGCAAAAAAAAAATTCAGTGTAAAATAATTCAGTGTATAAAAGTTTGGAGTAAAAAAAATTCAGTGCTGAAAATTTCAATGGATAAAATGTCAGTGTTTTACAAATCCAGTGTAAAAAAAATAAGTGTATAAAAATTCAGTGTAAGAAAATTCAGTGTAAAATAATTCCGTGTATAAAAGTTCAGTGTCAAAAAAATTCAATGCTGAAAACTTCAATCTATAAAAATTAAGTGCTTTGAAAATTATCTGTATAAAAATTCAGTGTAAAAACATGAAGTGTATAAAAATTATGAGGATGAAAATTCAGTGTAAGAAAATTCAACGCTGAAAACTTCAATCCATAAAAATTAAGTGCTTTAAAAATTGTCTGTATAAAAATTTAGTGTAAAAAAAATTATGTGTGTAAAAATTCAGTGTAAAAACATGAAGTGTATAAAAATTCAGTGTACGAAAATTCAATTTAAAATAATTCAGTGTATAATAGTTTAGTATAAAAAAAATCAATGCTGAAAATTTCAATCAGTAAAAATTCAGTGTTTTAAAAATTATCTGTATAAAAATTTAGTGTAAAAAAAATTATGTGTGTAAAAATTCAGTGTAAAAACATGAAGTGTATAAAAATTCAGTGTACGAAAATTCAATTTAAAATAATTCAGTGTATAATAGTTCAGTAGAAAAAAATTCAATGCTGAAAAATTCAATCAATAAAAATTCAGTGTTTTAAAATTGATCTGTATAAATATTCAGTGTAAAATAAATGACGTGTATAAAAATTCACTGTAAGAAAATTCTGTGTAAAATAATTCAGTGTATAATAGTTCAGTATAAAACAAATTCAATACTGAAAAATTCAATCTATAAAAATTCAGTGTTTTAAAATATATCTGTATAAAAATTCAGTGTAAAAAAATTATGAGGATAAAAATTCAGTGTAAGAAAATTCAGTGTAAAATAATTCAGTGTATAAAAGTTCAGTGTAAAAAAATTCAATGCTGAAAACTTCAATCTATAAAAATTAAGTGCTTTAAAAATTATCTGTATAAAAATTTAGTGTAAAAAAAATGATGTGTATAAAAATTCAGTGTAAAAACATGAAGTGTATAAAAATTCAGTGTACGAAAATTCAATTTAAAATAATTCAGTGTATAATAGTTCAGTATAAAAAAATTCAATGCTGAAAAATTCAATCAATAAAAATTCAGTGTTTTAAAAATGATCTGTAAAAATATTCAGTGTAAAAAAAAATACGTGTATAAAAACTCAGTGTAAGAAAATTCAGTGTATAAAAGTTCAGTGTAAAAAAATTAAATAATGAAAACTTCAATCTATAAAAATTAAGTGCTTTAAAAATTATCTGTGTAAAAATTTAGTGTAAAAAAATTATGTGTATAAAAATTCAGTGTAAAAACATGAAGTGTGTAAAAATTCAGTGTACGAAAATTCTGTGTAAAATAATTCAGTGTATAATAGTTCAGTATACAAATATTCAATGCTGAAAAATTCAATCTATAAAAATTCAGTGTTTTAAAAATTATCTGTATAAATATTCAGTATAAAAAAAATTACGTGTATAAAAATTCAGTGCAAAAAAAATTCAGTGTAAAATAATTCAGTGTATAAAAGTTTCGAGTAAAAAAAAATCACTGCTGAACAATTCAATGTTTAACATTTCAGTGTTTTAAAAATTACGTGTGTAAAAATTCAGTGTAAAAAAATCAATTGTATAAAAATTCAGTGTAAGAAAATTAGGTGTAAAATAATTCAGTGTAAAATAGTTCAGTATAAAAAAAATTCAATGCTGAAAAATTAAATCTATAAAAATTCAGTGTTTTAAAAATTATGCGTATAAAAATTCAGTATGAAAAAAACTTACGTGAAAAATAATTCAGTGTATAAAATTTCAGTGTAAAAAAACTTCAATGCTGAAAAATTCAATCTATAAAAATTCAGTGATTTAAAATATATCTGTATAAAAATTCAGTGTAAAAAAAATTATGTGTATAAAAATTCAGTGTAAAAAAATTCAGTGTAAAATAATACAATCTATAAAAATTGTTTTAAAAATTATGTGTATAAAAATTTTGTGTAAAAAAATTTGGTGTATAAAAATTCAGTGCAAAAAAAATTCAGTGTAAAATAATTCAGTGTATAAAAGTTCAGAGTAAAAAAAAATTCACTGCTGAAAAATTCAATGTATAAAATTTCAGTGTTTTAAAAATTATGTGTATAAAAATTCAGTGTAAAAAAAATAAAGTGTATAAAAATTCAGTGTAAGAAAATTTTGTGTAAAATAATTCAGTGTATAATAGTTCAGTATAAAAAATTCAATGCTGAAAAATTCAATGTATAAAAATTCAGTGTTTTAAAAATTATGAGTATAAAAATTCTGTGTAAAAAAAATAAAGTGTATAAAAATTCAGTGTAAGAAAATTTGGTGTAAAATAATTCAGTGTATAATAGTTCAGTATAAAAAATTCAATGCTGAAAAATTCAATCTATAAAAATTCAGTGTTTTAAAATATATCCGTATAAAAATTCAGTGTAAAAAAAAATTATGAGGATAAAAATTCAGTGTAAAAAAAATTCAGTGTAAAATAATTCAATCTATAAAAATTAATTGTTGTAAAAATTATGTGTATAAAAATTCAGTGTAAAAAATTCAGTGTATAAAAATTCAGTGCAAAAAAAATTCAGTGTAAAATAATTCAGTGTATAAAAGTTCAGAGTAAAAAAAATCACTGCTGAAAAATTCAATGTATAAAATTTGAGAGTTTTACAAATTATGAGTATAAAAATTCAGTGTAAAAAAATAAAGTGTATAAAAATTTGGTGTAAGAAAATTCAGTGTAAAAAAATTCAGTGTATAATAGTTCAGTATAAAAAATTCAATGCTGAAAAATTAAATCTATAAAAATTCAGTGTTTTAAAAATTATCCGTATAAAAATTCAGTATGAAAAAAAAATTACGTGTAAAATAATTCAGTGTATAAAATTTCAGTGTAAAAAAAAATTCAATGCTGAAAAATTCAATCTATAAAAATTCAGTGATTTAAAATATATCTGTATAAAAATTCAGTGTAAAAAAATTCAGTGTAATAAAAATTCAGTGTAAAATAATACAATCCATAAAAATTGTTTTAAAAATAATGTGTATAAAAATTACGTGTAAAAAAATTCAGTGTATAAAAATGCAGTGCAAAAACAATTCAGTGTAAAATAATTCAGTGTATAATAGTTCAGTATAAAAAAAATTAAATGCTGAAAAATTCAGTGTTTTAAAAATGATCTGTATAAAAATTCAGAGTAAAAAAAATCACTGCTGAAAAATTCAATGTATAAAATTTCAGTGTTTTAAAAATTACGAGTATAGAAATTCAGTGTAAAAAAATAAAGTGTATAAAAATTCAGTGCAAAAAAAATTCAGTGTAAAATAATTCAGTGTATAATAGTTCAGTATGAAAAAATTAAATGCTGAAAAATTCAGTGTTTTAAAAATTATCTGTATAAAAATTCAGTGTAAAAAAAATGACGTGTATAAAAATTCCGTGTAAAAAAATGATGTGTATAAAAATTAAGTGTAAAAGTTCAGAGTAAAAAAAATCACTGCTGAAAAATTCAATGTATAAAATTTCAGTGTTTTAAAAATTACGAGTATAAAAATTCAGTGTAAAAAAATAAAGTGTATAAAAATTCAGTGCAAAAAAAATTCAGTGTAAAATAATTCAGTGTATAATAAGTTCAGTATGAAAAAATTCAATCTATAAAAATTCAGCGTTTTAAAAATGCTGTAGAGGATGGCGATTCTCCGGAATACAGAAAATACGAGTGACAGTGGCGGGAGAAACTGGTCCCCCCCGGTCTTTACTAAAGCTTTCTGGAAACATGGCCCCTGACCTCACACAATCCCCGACTTACACTTTGTGAACGTTGCTTTTACGTTGCCATGTTGCTCTTCTGGAACTTTCCTGGCGTTGACCAGCATCTATCAGCGTGCTGACAGCGTCAAGCTCACTCTGCACTTCTGCCCCGCAACAGTCGGTCGGTCCCTTCCTCTGCCCTCGCGGCTCTGGGCGGGGCTCCTTAATGTCGGCTGAGCGTGTGCATGTAAGTATGCCGGAGAACCGGACCAATGACAGCCAGGAGGCGGCCGGCTTTCATGGCAGACCCGCTCCCACACGCTCATAAATAACCATGGCCGGTCTCTGCCCGGCCGGGGGGGGAGAAACGGGGAGAAAAGAAGCATTTAGGCCGCCCCTCCACTCTCATGCCTCGCAACTGACCTTTCCACGGGGGTCAGGAGACGCACAATCCTGTAGACGACCCCCCCGCCCCCGAACCACAACCACCACCTCTGCTTCCCCACCAGAACCACTAGAACCGCCCAGAGTATATCCAGTCGAATAGACCGCAAGGACAAGACATTTAACGTTCCAACTGGAAAACTTTGTTATTTTGGGCTCATTTGGAATTTGCTGCCTGCAACATGTTTCCAAAAAAAGCTGGCACGAGTGGCAAAAAAGACGGAGAAATGCTCACCGAAGACTTATTCGGAACATGCCACAGGTGAACGGGCTGATTGGTGACAGGTGGGTGCCAGGATTGGCCGTAAAAGCAGCCTCTGTGAAATGCTCACTCGTTCACAAACAAGGACGAGGCGAGGGGCACCGCTTTGTCTGAAAATGCCTGAGCAAATTGTTTAAGAACAATAATTCTCAACGACCTATGGCAAGGAATTGGGGGATTTCACCATCTACACTCTGTTATGTCGTCAAAAGTTCAGAGAATGTGGAGAAATCACTGCACGTAAGCCAGGATATTACACACCTTGGGTCCCTAAGGCCATACTGCATCAAAAAGCGACATGGACTGGACTCTCACACTATTATGATAGATCCACTATGGACTGGACTCTCGCACTATTATGTTAGATCCCCTATGGACTGGACTCTCACTATTATGTTAGATCCACTATGGACTGGACTTTCACACTAATATGTTAGATCCTCTATGGACTGGACTTTCACACTATTATGTTAGATCTACTATGGACTGGACTCTCTCACTATTATGTTAGATCCACTATGGACTGGACTCTCACACTATTATGTTAGATCCACTATGGACTGGACTCTCACACTATTACGTTAGATCCACTATGGACTGGACTCACACTATTATGTTAGATCCACTATGGACTGGACTCTCACTATTATGTTAGATCCACTATGGACTGGACTTTCACACTAATATGTTAGATCCTCTATGGACTGGACTTTCACACTATTATGTTAGATCCACTATGGACTGGACTCTCACACTATTATGTTAGATCCACTATGGACTGGACTCTCACACTATTATGTTAGATCCACTATGGACTGGACTCACACTATTATGTTAGATCCACTATGGACTGGACTCTCACTATTATGTTAGATCCACTATGGACTGGACTTTCACACTAATATGTTAGATCCTCTATGGACTGGACTTTCACACTATTATGTTAGATCCACTATGGACTGGACTCTCACACTATTATGTTAGATCCACTATGGACTGGACTCTCACACTATTATGTTGGATCCACTATGGACTGGACTCTCACACTATTATGTTAGATCCACTATGGACTGGACTCTCACTATTATGTTAGATCCACTATGGACTGGACTCTCACACTATTATGTTAGATCCATTATGGACTGGACTCTCACTATTATGTTAGATCCACTATGGACTGGACTCTCACACTATTATGTTAGATCCACTATGGACTGGACTCTCACACTATTATGTTAGATCCACTATGGACTGGACTCTCACTATTATGTTAGATCCACTATGGACTGGACTCTCACTATTATGTTAGATCCACTATGGACTGGACTCTCACACTATTATGTTAGATCCACTATGGACTGGACTCTCACACTATTATGTTAGATCCACTATGGACTGGACTCTCACTATTATGTTAGATCCACTATGGACTGGACTCACACTATTATGTTAGATCCACTATGGACTGGACTCTCACACTATTATGTTAGATCCACTATGGACTGGACTCTCACTATTATGTTAGATCCACTATGGACTGGACTCTCACACTAATATGTTAGATCCACTATGGACTGGACTCTCTCACTATTATGTTAGATCCACTATGGACTGGACTCTCACACTATTATGTTAGATCCACTATGGACTGGACTCTCACTATTATGTTAGATCCACTATGGACTGGACTCACACTATTATGTTAGATCCACTATGGACTGGACTCTCACTATTATGTTAGATCCACTATGGACTGGACTTTCACACTAATATGTTAGATCCTCTATGGACTGGACTTTCACACTATTATGTTAGATCCACTATGGACTGGACGCTCTCACTATTATGTTAGATCCACTATGGACTGGACTCTCACACTATTATGTTAGATCCACTATGGACTGGACTCTCACACTATTATGTTAGATCCACTATGGACTGGACTCTCACTATTAGGCTTTTGCGGAATGATGATGCGTACGACGACGTGGGTTTGTGACATTATTGGTTGGAGGGGACATATTAGCCCAGCACCACTTACAGCTAAAAGTCGTCTCTTTTCATCGCATAATTACACAGTAATTTGGACATCTGTGTTGCTGAATCTTTTGCAATTTGTTCAATTAATAATGGAGACGTCAAAGAAGAATGCTGTTGGTGGAAAGCGTTGGATTGCAGCTGCCTTTAGCACCGAAACACAGCCGGTGTTTCTTTAGTTGTTGTGAAGCTTTACCACAAAGCGGTCAAGCAGACATGTTTCTCTACGTCAACCAGCAAGTTTTTGGATGGGAAAATTGTGATGTTAAGTCGACTCTTACCGGAGACTTCAGTGGGTTATGCGACCTCATCCAGCAGTTCAAAGAGGCAGCTGTGATCTTGGCTCCTCCATTGGCTTCTCTGAGAGACACTGGCGTTCCCCACAGCCATCCGACTTTTAGGTATGACTTTACTCATCCAAAATACTATTAGAACTGACTCCCTTTTTCGACCAGTTGATCTGCCGTTTCTTTTCTTTTTCTCCTATGTCCCGCTCTCCCTTGTGGAGGGGGTCCGGTCCGATCCGGTGGCCATGTACTGCTTGCCTGTGTATCGGCTGGGGATACATCCGCTTGGGATGTTTTCCTGCTGGCTCCGCTGTGAGCGGGACTCTCGCTGCTGTGTTGGATCCGCTTTGGACTGGACTCTCGCGACTGTGTTGGATCCATTATGGATTGAACTTTCACAGTATCATGTTAGACCCGCTCGACATCCATTACTTTCCTCCTCTCCAAGGTTTCTCATAGTCATCATTGTCACCAATGTCCCACTGGGTGTGAGTTTTCCTTGCCCTTATGTGGGCCTACCGAGGATGTCGTAGTGGTTTGTGCAGCCCTTTGAGACACTAGTGATTTAGGGCTATATAAGTAAACATTGATTGATTGATTGATTGATTGATTGAACTATAAGCAGATAAGGGATCTTTTAGAATTATCCTAGTAAATGTGTCTAATTACATCTGAAACGCCCACACTGTTGCTGCCTAGAGCCGTCGCCTTTTTTTTTGTGCTTCACTCTAACTTTCCTCATCCACGAATCTTTCATCCCTGCTCACATTAATGGGGAAATTGTCGCTTTCTCGGTCTGAATAGCTCTTGCTGCTGGAGGCTATGGTTATAGACAATGTTCGGATGTGAGGAGCTCCACAACCCGTGACATCACGCGCACATCCTCTGCTACTTCCGGTACAGGCAAGGCTTTTTTTATTAGCAACCAAAAGTTGCCGACTGGTACAAAATGCGGCTGCTAGACTTTTGACAAGAACAAGAAAGTTTGATCATATTACGCCTGTACTGTATATACCTTTATATACATATATACATACATATATACCTATACTGTATATACCTTTATATACATATATACATACATATATACCTATACTGTATATACCTTTATATACATATATACATACATATATACCTATACTGTATATACCTTTATATACATATATACATACATATATACCTATACTGGCTCACCTGCAGTGGCTTCCTGTGCACTTAAGATGTGACTTTAAGGTTTTACTACTTACGTATAAAATACTACACGGTCTAGCTCCATCCTATCTTGCCGATTGTATTGTACCATATGTCCCGGCAAGAAATCTGCCTTCAAAGGACTCCGGCTTATTAGTGATTCCTAGAGCCCAAAAAAAGTCTGCAGGCTATAGAGCGTTTTCCGTTCGGGCTCCAGTACTCTGGAATGCCCTCCCGGTAAGACTTCGAGATGCTACCTCAGTAGAAGCATTTAGGTCTCACCTTAAAACTCATCTGTATACTCTAGCCTTTAAATAGACCTCCTTTTTAGACCAGTTGATCTGCCGCTTCTTTTCTTTCTCCTATGTCCCCCCCTCCCTTGTGGAGGGGGTCCGGTCCGATGACCATGGATGAAGTACTGGCTGTCCAGAGTCGAGACCCAGGATGGAACGCTCGCCTGTGTATGGGTTGGGGACATCTCTACGCTGCTGATCCGCCTCCGCTTGAGATGGTCTCCTGTGGACGGGACTCTCGCTGCTGTCTTGGATCCGCTTTGAACTGAACTCTCGCGGCTGTGTTGGAGCCACTATGGATTGAACTTTCACAGTATCATGATAGACCCGCTCGACATCCATTGCTTTCGGTCCCCTAGAGGGGGGGGGGTCCTCTCCAAGGTTTCTCATAGTCAGCATTGTCACTGGCGTCCCACTGGATGTGAATTCTCCCTGCCCACTGGGTGTGAGTTTTCCTTGCCCTTTTGTGGGTTCTTCCGAGGATGTTGTAGTCGTAATGATTTGTGCCGTCCTTTGAGACATTTGTGATTTGGGCCTATATAAATAAACACTGTTGCTGCCTAGAGCCGTCGCCTTTTTTTTTTGTGCTTCACTCTAACTTTCCTCATCCACGAATCTTTCATCCTCGCTCAAATTAATGGGGAAATTGTCGCGGATGTTCTCTACTAAATCCTTTCAGCAAAAATATGGCAATATGGCAAAATGATCAAGTATGACACATAGAATGGACCTGCTATCCCCGTTTGAATAAGAACATCTCATTCCAGTTGGCCTTTAAGACCCAGAAGGCAGAAACCCGTACGTGTTCGGTCCAGGAGCGTGTGAGATGGCAGGAGGGGTCAGAGGTGAAGGTCAGGATGTGGGAGGAGGGGGAATAAATCCTGCAACCCTGGCTGACAATGACGCCATTGTGGACCGGGGCTTGCTTAGTGTGTCCTGGAGCTGTGCCTAATAGAGTTATAGTGCTGATGGGATGGAGACTACTTTCCTTTTATCAATCAATCAATCAATGTTTATTTATATAGCCCCAAATCACAAATGTCTCAAAGGACTGCACAAATCATTACGACTACAACATCCTCGGAAGAACCCACAAAAGGGCAAGGAAAACTCACACCCAGTGGGCAGGGAGAATTCACATCCAGTGGGACGCCAGTGACAATGCTGACTATGAGAAACCTTGGAGAGGACCTCCGATGTGGGCAAACCCCCCCCCCCCCCTCTAGGGGACCGAAAGCAATGGATGTCGAGCGGGGTCTAACATGATACTGTGAAAGTTCAATCCATAGTGGCTCCAACACAGTCGCGAGAGTTCAGTTCAAAGCGGATCCAAGACAGCAGCGAGAGTCCCGTCCACAGGAAACCATCTCAAGCGGAGGCGGATCAGCAGCGTAGAGATGTCCCCAACCCATACACAGGCGAGCGTTCCATCCTGGGTCTCGGCTGTGGACAACCAGTACTTCATCCATGGTCATCGGACCGGACCCCCTCCACAAGGGAGGGGGGGACATAGGAGAAAAAAAGAAGCGGCAGATCAACTGGTCTAAAAAGGAGGTCTATTTAAAGGCTAGAGTATACAGATGAGTTTTAAGGTGAGACTTAAATGTTTCTACTGAGGTAGCATCTCGAACTGTTACCGGGAGGGCATTCCAGAGTACTGGAGCCCGAACGGAAAACGCTCTATAGCCCGCAGACTTTTTTTGGGCTTTAGGAATCACTAATAAGCCGGAGTCCTTTGAAGGCAGATTTTCTTGCCGGGACATATGGTACAATACAATCGGCAAGATAGGATGGAGCTAGACCGTGTAGTATTTTATACGTAAGTAGTAAAACCTTAAAGTCACATCTTAAGTGCACAGGAAGCCAGTGCTGGTGAGCCAGTATAGTTATATATGTATGTATATATGTATATAAAGGTATATACAGTATAGGTATATATGTATGTATATATGTATATAAAGTTATATACAGTACAGGCGTAATGTGATCAAGCTTTCTTGTTCTTGTCAAAAGTCTAGCAGCCGCATTTTGTACCAACTGTAATCTTTTATGGGGAGGAGGCCACTGCCCAGGAGCTCCAAAGGAGGTCTCGGCTTCTTCGTGTCAAAGGCTGGTGTGTGTGTGTGTGTCAGGGGGAGCTTAACTTGCATCATCCGAATCCTTTACCCACGGACACACATGACTCCAATCCCGTAAGACTGACCGGAGGCGGGTTTTCTTGGTTTCAGCGACAGGACTGTTCTTACTTCACCGTGGTTAAGGCGCTCTCCTGTCCTTTTGGGCCGACTAAGGACTGCACCTGAGTCATGTGTCAATCAACTGGCAACAATACTGTTACCTTGCCTTTGTGAGAGAAGTTAAGTCCCTACCTTTAGTCAAAAGTGATTTATGACCCCCCATAAAACAATGATTTATGACCCTCAAGGTCAAAGGTCAATGATTTATGAGGGGTCAAGTTCAAAGGTTAATGATTTATGAGGGGGTCAAGGTTAAAGGTCAAGGTTAAAGGTCAGGTTCAAATGTCAAGGTCAAGTGGGTGTGGCTTACCCGGAAGAGGGTGGAGTTAAGACCTGCGGTGGGAGTGGTTAAACCAGGAAGAGGGTGGAGTTTTAAACAGAAAGAGGGCAGAGTTAAGACCTGCGGTGGGAGTGGTTAAACCAGGAAGAGGGTGGAGTTAAGACCTGACAGGGAACAGAGGAGGGATCAGTTTTTTTTAAGAAAGCAATGTCATCTGAGCAGCATGTGACCATATATTTGATAGTTTAAATGTTTACGATCGTTTGAAACAACTTCCAGATTTCGATGTATTGATGGCTGGGAATGTTACGTGTGGAGATGTGGACACGCACGCACTTCACACACACACACACACACACACACACACACACACACACACACACACACACACGAGGGGTACAAAAGGGCAGTGTAAGGCTTAGTCATTATTTGGAGCTTTATACGTTAGCGTAAAGACTTTGTTCGATTCGGTCATGATTAGTGAAACGCCTGTTTCGATTTATAAAAATAATAAAACTTACATTGACGCTCCGCAAAAAAGTCGAGTGTTTCTAAATCGTATTCAGATGCCGCCGACCGAATCTTTGCGTGAGAAATGGGATTTGGAAGGGGAGGGATCTTTTGGATTTGTATTCAGATACGAAATGGGGGATATCTGCTTATTTCAGCTAAAAGAAAGAAGAGACGGAAGCCCTTTCTCGATATTTTCATCGTTATCTATCGTGGATTGGGAAGTTTTTGGTGGACACGCACACACACGCACACACACGCACACACACACACACACACACACACACACACGCACGCACGCACGCACGCACGCACGCACGCACGCACGCACGCACGCACGCACACACGCACACACGCACACACGCACACACGCACACACACACACACACACACACACACACACACACACACACACACACACACACATTCGTACGCACTGAAACAACTTCCGTACCTCACGAAAACATATTTAAACAGATGGAAAAAACTATCGCAGAACACAGTGTCACGTAGCAACTGGTCTTTACGGTCGTTTGAAACAACAGGTCAGTTTGGGGGACAAAAGGAGGGTTCAGTTTTTACTGACTTCCCATCTGACAGTTTAAATGTTTATGACCGTTTGAATCAACAGGTCAGTTTGGGGTACAAAGGAGGGTTCAGTTTTTATGGGAGCTTGAGAATTTCGTATGAATAGAAACTGGCCACCCATTTGACCGTTTAAATGTTTACGACCGTCTGAAACAACTTCCATACCTCACGAAAACATATTTAAACAGATGGAGAACTAGAGCAGAACACAGTGTAACCGCGATTTGCAAAATGAAAGGTAATTTCTTTTTTTTTTTTTTTCATTCCTTGTAACACGTCTGTTTAATGTTACTATAATAAGTATTTATTCGAACTAAAAACAGTCGAACATCGAGTTGAAATTCACCCACCACCAAGGGATCTCCTAACAGAGTCTCCAATCCTTTTGTGTAAGTACCGATTTTTTTTTTTTTTTACTGTATTCATTTCATTACCTCCGTTTTTACCACATTATTAGACAATGGTTTAACTCCGTTTAAGCATTTAAACGTTAAAAGCATTGCACGTGTACGACGATGTAATACCTTTTTTTTTTTTAACAGCCGATGACGACGAAGTGAAAGACGAAGAACTTTGTTTGATCGATCTTACAAAGTTGGAAGATGATTATCGAGGTGTGTTTAAACCTTCGAATTATTTAATATTGTGTGTATTCATTATTTTGTTTTATAGAGGATTCGCCGGAAGAGACCAACGCGATCCCTTTAACCCAATCGCAGTCTGGTGAGTCAAATAATTCTCATTTTTACAAGAAAAAAAACATGCGGTATACGATACATATATACATATATTTACTTACAGATTTTCCGTTTACATCTCTTGCTCACTGGTCTCCCTTAACGCTGGAGGGTCCGTCAACGGCCATTCCAGGCAGAGGAGAAGGCTTGATTGCGCCAAAGACTCCAGACATCGAATCCTTGCTCCGTGGGGAAATCATCGAAAACGACGGTGAATGTCCAACAGGCACCCGCTGTAAGTTTTTCTCGTTTTCTGTAAGCTTTTTAAGATTCTCAGGAGCTTTAAAGAGCTCCTCTCATTCCAATGTCTTTCGCTCAAATGAATTTCGCGCCTAAGGGGAATGGGCGGGGACTGATTCCGGAGGTGGGCGGTTGTTTCCGGCTATGCTTGCATGAGTGGAGATGACAGCGCCACATGTGGTTAAAGCCGGTATATATTAATTTTTTTTTTTTTTTTTTTTTTTTTTTTTTCCACAGGCAACAAACGCAGGAGGAAGCGTAGATGCGCCCGCCAGCTCGACAAACATGATAGAAACAGAAGAAGGCTGAAACAGTACTATCGTATACTGGCTCGCACTCTCATGAAGATGGCAGACATGATTTGATACATACTGGTTTGTTATATCTGTTCCATTCGAATTATTTTTTCTTTTTTTTCTTTAGAGAAATATAATGGGTGTAGTTCCATCTGAATTAGATGTAGTTATTGAAGAAGATGAAGACGTTTGTAATCATCATTTAGATCCAAACAACCAGATAGAATGGGAACCAAACAATGATCCGTCTTTGCAAGATGATATTAATGTGTTAAATTCAAACACAAACACACAAGCCTCTACACAGCATCACGATGTGTTGGGAGGGGCGACACCCTCGGGGGAATGTTTGGATTTTTCGGAGGTGGTGGGGGTCATGCAGAACCAACCGTCAACGGCTGACCAATCAATTTCAAATGAGACCCAGAGGGGTGATGGGGTAAATGTCTTGAGGAGGGAAACATTCAACAATATACAACTATCCAGCGTTTTAACTTTTCCTCAAAACAACGATGTAACAGATTACGCCACATTTTACCGCGGAGTCTTGGGGAGCCTTAAAAAGCTGACACAGATGGTAACTAAGGAAGCTAGACCCGGCGATATCATTCAATTGGAGTTATCCGGTGAAAGTGCAAATCAACACACTTCATTTACATTTCGAAACGATGCCGGGGCTGTGATGAATGCTTTTCAAGATGTGTTAGATCTGTTGGTACAATCAAACGTTGAAATATTGAACGATGAAGAAATACAGGTGATGGTCCAGGTGATACATAACCCTCGAGGTGGTGTAAGAAGAAAAATCGAAACCCTTTTGGAACATGAAATCCGCAGAAAAAAAGCTCGTTATCTTTACAATCCATTAAACTCGAATAATCAACTATGTTTTGCCATTAGCCTAGCAAGTCTGTTACATCCTGAATTTACAGATAGCCAGGCTGTGGCGGAGGCTGAAAAAATACAGAGAAAAGCGGGCTTAGACGAACAGACTTCCGTCACTTTCAGTCATATTCGTGAATTTGAAAAAGTGGTACGTCGTAAAATTGTCATACTGTACAGAGAAGAGGGCCAACGACCCCTCTCACGGTTCGAGACGGATTACCCCAAATCAGAAAATCCGTTGTATCTGTATTTATCTCAGAATCATTACAGCGGTATCATTAACATTAAAGGTTTTTTGTCAAAACCGCACGTTTGTCACTACTGTTACCAAGGGTACGACAAACCCGACAGACACAAATGCGACGGCTATTGCTTGGTCTGTACACAAAACGGGTGTGTAAAAATAGAGGGGAAAACTGTGCTTTGCAGGGATTGCAACATGTGGTGTCGTTCTCCTGCATGTCTCCTCAGACACAGGGTAAAACACCGGGTTATGGAAAAACTCGTCAGCAACTGCGATCGGCGAAAGAAATGCCTTAAATGCAACCTATTTTACGATGTACCTGTGGCTACAGGTATCGCTAAACACACGTGCCCTAAGTTAAAATGTCAAATATGTAAAGAAGAGCTACCTCGCAGTGACTCAGAGACACCTGAAACACGACATCTTTGCTATATACAACCCCAACCACGTGAAGTAAACCACAATGATAATATCATATTCTATGATTTTGAGACGTTTGTCGATGACAATCACACTCACATTCCCTTTCTAGTCTGTACCAAGACGCTGCAAGGAGAAGAGTGGTGTGCTTTTGGACTGGATTGTGTTACAGTTTTCCTCAATCATTTCAGGAAACCTCGTTATCTTAAATCTACATTTATAGCCCACAATTCGAGAGGATTTGACGGTTACTTGATTCTGAGAGGCATGGTACGGCTGGGTATAGCACCCTTAATTATCATGCAGGGGAGTAAAGTTCTCTGTTTTAAAGACCCTGATTTTTTGCAAAAATACATTGACTCGCTTTCCTTCCTTACCATGCCGCTTAGCGCTATGCCAAAAGCGTTAGGACTCGGTGATTGCTGGTCCAAGGGGTATTTTCCTCACAAATTTAGTTCGGAGGAACATTTAAATTATGTCGGAAAATACCCCGCAATCAGCAATTACGGTGTAGAACGCATGACACCTGTTGAACGCACCAAGTTTGAGACGTGGTATCAAAATGAGAAAAGCGAGGTCTTTGATTTTCAAAAACAAGCGGTACACTACTGTAAAAACGACGTCAATGTTCTTCGTGAGGGTTGCATCAAATTTAGAGCCGAGTTTACGAGCGAGACGGGTGTTGACCCCTTCTCCCGTATCACCATAGCCTCGGCCTGCATGAAGGTGTTTGTGACTAATTTCCTCGAGCCGCGTTCTCTAGCCATACCTTCCCCGGATAACTACCGAGGGTTGTGTAAAAAATACTCACACACCAGCATCCAATGGTTAGAATGGGAGTCGCATCGTCGTGGTATTTTCATTCAGCATGCTTTAAACAAAGGCGAAAAACAGATGGGGGCATACTTTGTGGATGGGTTTGCTATAATCGGTGGCAAACCATTCGTCTGGGAATTTCAGGGGTGTTTTTATCACGGATGCCCGACGTGTTTCGAACCCGGTGCTGTATGCCCTTTGACAAACACACCGTTCGAGGAGTTGCACAAGGCTACCGAGAAAAAAATGAAAGCGTTAAAGCGTGACCACAAGGTCAACATCATCGTCATCAGAGAGCACGAGTGGAATGAAATGAAAAAATCAAACCCTAGGGTAATAGACTTTCTCAAAACACGCAATTACCCCGCACCTCTCATGCCTCGAGACGCTCTTTATGGAGGTAGGACAAGCGCCTTTTGCTTGAGGCACACGGCGGGTGAGAACCAGCGTGTATTGTATGAGGATGTCACCTCTCTCTACCCGTACGTCAACAGCGCATTTCCTTACCCCCTGGGTCATCCTGTCATCATCCACACGGATTTTGACGATGTTGGAAACTATTTCGGTCTGGTCAGAGCCGTTGTTCACCCTCCTCGAGGTCTCTATTTCCCTGTGCTACCCTACAGAACGGTCAAGGGTAAACTAGTGTTTACACTTTGCCGCACATGCGCAGAAAACAATAACCAGCAGGAACCCTGCGAACATGATGAGGAAGGAAGGGCATTGACGGGAGTCTGGGTCACGCTCGAATTCAACAAAGCTTTACAGTTGGGATACAGAGTCGGTAAGATTACGGAGGTGTGGCACTTTGAAGAACGGAGCGAAACCGTTTTTACGGGTTATGTTCAAACTTTCCTAAAGGGTAAGCAAGAAGCTTCAGGGTATCCCAAAGAAGCCGTCGATGCAGAAAGCAGGGAAAAGTACATTCGTGAATATCGTGAAAATCAGGGAATACAGCTGGATGCTGAAAAAATCGAACCCAACCCTGCCAAGAGACAAATGTCAAAACTCTGTTTAAACAGCCTTTGGGGAAAGTTTGCGGAGAGGTGCAATAGAACTCAGACCACCTTGGTGAGAAAAAGTGAAGTATTTTTCGACTTTGTATTTTCAGGAAAATATCAGGTTGAATATTTTTCCTTTCTCAACGAGCAAATTGCTATGGTGCAATGGCAATACAGTAAAAACAGCGTGGTGCTTCCCGGTAACACAAATAATGTATTTGTCGCTGCTTTTACCACCGCTTACGCACGTTTGAAAATGTACGGTTACCTAGAGGGGTTGCAAGAGAGAGTTCTTTACACAGACACCGATAGTTTAATCTACACGGTAAACGAGGGGGAAGTTTCTCTGGAGACGGGGTCCTATCTAGGCGATTTGACGGATGAGTTGGGAGGAGACAGCATTCACGAATTCGTCTCCGCCGGTCCAAAGAGTTATGCCTACCATACCCTGCAGGGTAAAAAAACTGTGCTGCGTGCCAAAGGAATCACTCAAACCCGCGAGTGTTGTGAGAGGGTCAACTTTGACAGCGTTAAAGATTTGGTGGAGGGCTATCTGGAGGAAGACAAAACAGGTGCGATCTACACCCCTCATCACCAAATTGTTCGTGATAAAAGGGGGTTCCTTTTAAATAACTCGTCTTTCGAAAAAAAGTTTCGAGTGGTGTATGACAAAAGACGTCTCTTTCCCGACGGGAAAACTTTACCTTTCGGGTATTAGAGAGGAAATGGAAAAAATGGAACGAGTAGACTTTGATCCCAGATTTCATACACCTTTTTCATGCCTGGTTGTAGGACCTAGTGGTTGCGGAAAGACTTTTTTTGTAAAATGTGTATTGGAAAATTGTGAACACGTCATGAATTCTATACCCGACAACATTGTGTGGATTTATACATCTTTCCAACCCATGTATGCTGAATTAAAAAAGATGAATAAAAAAATAAAATTTGTTGAAGGACTGCCTGATTCCTTTGAAGATGAAAACTTGTTTCCGGACGATCAGACCCATTTGGTGATTTTGGACGATGTTATTTTTCAAGCCTCAAATCACCCCGAAGTGGTTAAAATTTTCACGCAGTATAGACATCATAGAAATATGAGCGTTATGATGCTGACCCAGAATGTTTTTCATCAGGGAAAATTTTCACGCACCATTAGCTTAAACTGTAATTATATGATACTGTTTAAGAATCCGCGGGACAGATTGCAGATTAACGTGTTGGCACAGCAAATGTTCCCCGCACAAAAAAGTTTTTTCTTGGAAAGTTTTGCGGATGCTACTTTGGATGCTCATGGCTATTTATTGGTCGACCTGACACCTTTCTGTCCAGAACAATACAGAGTGAGGTCGGGCGTGCTTCCGCACCAGTGGCCCGTTGTCTACGTGCCAAAAACATAATGTCAAAGCGTGTAAAGAGGAACGGTCCCATGTTAAAAGCTCTGTACCATGCCACACCACAAAAACGTCGAGATATTCTGAGTCACGGCTCACCAGACTTTATCCAGACGCTGTGTGAAATTGCTTTAAACATTCTGAAGGGTAATGTGCCCTTATCACCGTCTCAATTTGCTCAGCTTAAAAAACAAAAGAAAATCATCCGACTGCTGGCTGATAAAAGGACTGGACTGAAACGCAAACGCCAGACTCTGATGAAACAGTCGGGCGGTTTTCTTCTACCCTTACTGGCCACCGTCGTACCGTTTATAGGGAATCTTATCGGTGGATTGAGCGGAAAAGGTTGAAGATGAAAAAGGCTCAAAAATTGTTTCTCCTATCCCCCCAACAATTAAATCGTCTGACTCGCCCGGAGCCGACCATCAGAGACTCGGCGGAGGATGATCTAGATGTTAAAATGAGAGCCGTCTTAAACGAACCCGGAATGAATCCTCATGAAAGAATAAAAATATACGATACCCTGCTGCAGAGATATCTCGGCCTGTTGAAGCAGGGGCAACGGGAGGAGAAAAGGATGACTCTGACTTTACACAAGGATTTGCGGGGTGAACCATGGAATGACTCTGAGGATAAACCGGAGGATAAACCAGAGGATAAACCGATGGATAAACCGGAGGATAAACCTCGGAATACTGGCGGGGGGTCAAAGGATGTCACGATGATCGAAGTTCTGAAAATCCTCCCCCGACGCGACCGTAACAACGCCGAGTACATTATGAAAAAATTATCCGAGAATGATAAGGGGTGGACCTCTAAAGGAGAGTTTGTTCAAAACGGTACACCGGTGCAGGGATCTCATATGATCGATTTACTGAAACACCTGATGCAACGGTCCAAAAATCCACAGACCCGCACCCCTGAGGGTTGGAGAAAATTTTTAACAGCGTTGACGGAGCTAAATGTCCCCACATCGACCATTCATAACCCCAGAGCACGAGATCAATACAGACGTCTGAAAGCGGATGGAGAGTTTGAATCAGAATGGGTGGAAAAAGAAACATTTCTATCCCCCGAGAGGAAAAGAAGAGGTAGAAAAGTGACATTGTCCCCACATTGGTTAAACCTTGAATGAATGATGACAAAACTCTTGTTTCAATAAAATGTTTTTTTATTCATCAAACGCAGTGTGTACAGCATTTTCATTTCAACGGTTCAAAAAAGTTTCTAAACAACAGACGTCTTGTACGCCACAACGACTACTATTATTCTTATTCGTGCTAGTACAACATTGAATTTTTTTAACCAGGGTATATGCTTCAAGATCATTTTTTACTACATCATCTGTGTATAAAGACAAAACTTGTTCAAAAGACAGTCCGCAAAATCGATGGTGCAGATAATAAACGCAGTGTTGACCGCACACTGTGGACAAAGGGTGTTGAAGCTGTAGGTTGTGGTACAATATACGGTCAGAACGATTTTCCAAAAAGTTCAAGATGCTCCGAGGGTAGTAATCAAAATCGGGAGAAAATCCATAAGAATCAAAAAAAGTGGCGGTCCCATCTTCCTCCAGAGTCATCGATAACCAGTGCTCCCCCGGTCGATGTCCTTCGTGGGTGTTGACGATAAAGTAGGAGGGTGGGGTAAAGGAGCGAGTCAGTGAGGGGAGTTGGTCGGAGGCCCATACACCACAGAAAACATTCCCCAACACTCGTCGCAGAAGCTTCTCCAGTTGATGGTTATTCATCTCCGTCGTCAATAATAATCCACCAGCACTTGTCGTTTGGAATCAATTTCCAAAATAGAATCGTAACATGCGTAAACCACAAGAGTGACCGTGTTGGGTAAGGGTACTCTGAATCTCATTTCCAACCTCAAAGTGCCATTAGAAACCCGAGACAATGCGTCGCTGTCCTCTCCCGGATTGAGATTGAACACAAACAGCGAATAACCCCGTTCAAAATCTTGTCTGTTGATGCACAGAGGTAAATCTTTCATATGCCTCCCTGTAGCGGTAAACATGTTGTAAAACTCTCTGACCGAAGCCCCCTGGTTAAATTGCGGTTGGAAAGCTTTGGAGGGAATTTGTTTTCCCGCGTGACAGAGGGTGATGTATTCAGCGTTAAAATGCTGGAAATTAAAGGGTGAGAGATCTCTTCTTCCTGTGAAAGCTTCATGATTTACCATACCCAAAACAATGTATTTAGGCATCGTGCCCAAAAACAAATTTTCTTGTGTGCATACTCTGGAATTTTCAGGGATAGAGTAGGTTTTCACGCTGACCCGTGACAAAGGGTAGAGTGCGTTTCCTTTGAGTAAGGCCGAGGCGTGCCCCAATCGTACGGCCGGCGAAACGGTGACCTTTTTTGTGAAGAGAGAGGCACCCAGCACTTTCAGACGGAAAGTACCGTCCGCAGCCCCTGTGAGACAAAAGGCGTCGCTGGCACGCGTGAGTTTGATCCTCAGATCCACCGAGTTGAGAAGGAGTCTCTCGCTGAAAAGAATGTCTGCGTGGAGGGGTCCTAGTAGCTGAACCTCTTTAGATTCAGCCGTGTAACCGGCTCTGATGTTGAGTCCTTTGTTTGGTCCGTTCGCTGTTTCTATAGAGTCTATTGAGCCGCCGGTGTCTTTGTGGAATAACCCGGCTGAGAATTGACTTCTGAGTGTGGCTTCAGAATAGTTTAGTAGCGTTTCAATTATCGCCCTGTATGGGTGTGTGGCGCTGGATTGAGAAATCAGTCTTTCCCCGAGCATAATGTCGCATTGGCTGAAGATGGTGTTTAGAGGATAATTGATGAGACCCACATTGGCGTCGTTTGGGATATTTGATCCATCGGCGCGGGTAATTTTAACCCGCAGGTAAAGTAATGTGTCATTCAGATCCAAGTACTTTTCACCTTCTCCCGGGATGAAAAATTCAATAGGACCCCCGTCAGTGATGGCGGATAGCGGTAGGACTTCTGTGTAGGATTTATCATCGATAGACATCTGAGTCATAGGAGCTGAAAATAAATCCAGCTCGGCCATCGTGCATTCGGCCGAATTTTGATGTAAAAGAGCCATCTTTTTTCTTTTTTTTTTAAAATATATCGTGTGAGGGAACGACGGTCCTTCTCTTTGAAAACCTTTTACCGACTGATTTTCTTCTCCCCAGATGACGGCGTTTTTTACCACTCGTTGAGAGACGTCGTCCCGGGGGTCTCTTTCGGGGTTGTCTAGCCAGGACCATTATTCCTCCTGATCCGTCTTGTACCCCACTACCCATTTTTCCAACGGCATGACTGAATACGTCGGAAGCGATATTTTTTGCCGCTGTTTTAAGATGAGGTTTGACCAGGGCAAAACCTCTTTTCACCAGAGGTGATACAAAACGAAACAACCTGGAAAACACGGAGCCTATCCCACGCCCGTACATCACAGGTGAACCTGTGAAACCGGGGAGGGAACCCCCCACCTGGCTTTCGTAATAACCCACTAAACGTAGAGGGTCGTGCATGGGTTGACTCATTCTCATTGTTGTTGGTTTTACTTTCTAACGGGTCTAAAGTGGAGCTTCGCGATGGTCTTTCCAAAGGTGAAGTCGACGTGTTTGTTCTGATCAGATTTAATCTCCACCCTGATGTTTTCAATGTGATTTTTCGAGACGGGTAAATAGTAGGCGGGGTTAAAACACTTGGTGACAATCTCACCGTAAGCTCCCTCTACACTCACGATTCTCAAAAGAGGAGCATAAGCGTCGCCTACTATCTGAGGTCGCACCACGTCACTGTAACAGTAGAGATGGTAGAAACCGGCGTTTATATCCGCGGGATAGGGGGCCGACCCCCGGTCAAAGTTGATCCACTTTCCAGGTTTCACTCCCATGATGTAAGCCAGGGAAGGGGAAAAACGAAAATGAGTTTGACCCCCTGATTGATAGGAGATTCGCTTTTTAACATCGTCAAAGGCTATCCTCACATCGTTGTCAATTTTTTGTAAAGATTCATTCAGTTCATTTATGAATCGTGTAATGTTCTCATAACATCCCCCTCTCAATTCTTGACGGTAAACTATCCCCATTCCAGGATTGCTTTCAGGTCCCACCGGTGGAGGTCTCTTTAGCCATTCATAAAATGCTCCGTTAGAAACATTATACCATGAGCGAGGGTATGAAATCTCTGTTAAGGCCACCTCCCATGAGCCTGCTAAATCTATATGTTGACTTAAATCTATCTGGTAATGGGAACTTTTGTTTTCTTTAAATACGTTGAGGCTGGCGTTGGAGGGTAAGGTGAGGTAAAAACCCTCGTTGCAGGAATGATCCATAATGCTCGATGATCTTTAGACTGTGAGGCTCATCAAAGGCATCAGATTGTTTTATACATTTGTAAGGAGGTCAGCGTCCACCCAACTGTTGAATTTTTCGGGCCAGTTTTTCCAGTGCACTAGAACTTGTTTTTTGCCACCGACCGTACGTCGTTTTAGAATTTCCTCCACATGATAGCGCTTGTCCTCGCTCTCTTTTACTTTCTGCAACTCGGCTTCGTAAAAAGAACCCTCTATTATTTCACCGTCAAAATCTTTCAGTCTGTATGCCGGGGGAGATCGATGGAGACGTCGTGTTATTGTAAACACCTCGTCTGTAAAACTCTGTTCATATTTTTTATCAAACACTCCTCTCACTTTGGATATTCTCACCATATCTCCCGTGGCAAATTTGTATTTGCGTTTGAATGCTGTGAATGAGCCGTAGAGATTCTCAAACACTTGAGGGGTATTTTCCAAAGTCACATCCACCGGTTTCATTTTAATACTGCTGTGATATCCGTGATTGTAGCTTTTTACCAAGTCTTGTAAGACGTCTAGGTAGCGCCTGGTGTTGTTGGCTGTAAAATATCTCCACATTCTCCCTTTCAGAGTACGATTAAATCTTTCAACCACCGAAGCTTTGAGATCGCTGGCCGTAGAAAAATGTACAATATTGTGTTTCTTCATCAGAGCTTGAAAACTCTTGTTAAAAAATTCTTTTCCCGCGTCGGTTTGGAGTTTGCGAGGAATCTGACTTTCCCCCAACACCGATTGAAACGATTCAACCACCTCCACGGACGTCTTTCTCCTCAAAACCCTCACATAGGCCTTCTTGGAAAATACATCTATGACCGTTAATAAATAATTATAACCGTCGTTATATTCAGCCAAGGCTTGCATGTCACAGAGGTCGGCTTGAAACTGGGTTAAAGGTCGCGGGACAAAGACTCTGTTTCTTGGAAAATGAATGCGAACCGGTTTATGGAGTGTATAGGCGTCCTGTCCCGTTAAATATTCTTGAACTTTTTCTTTTGTGACACGTTGCCCCGTTTCATCCTGCACAGCTCGACGGAGTCGATCTACCCCTCCAAAACTACCCGGGTGTGCGGGTGTATGGTATGCTTTTTCCATAGCTTTCTCCATTGTGGAAAGACAAAGAGAAATGAACTCGTGTTGCTTGGTACACATTTCTTTTATTCATTCATGGAAACAACACAATGAATCTAAAACAGTTTGTTTTTATTCATTCATGGACACCACACAGCGAATCTAAAACAATTTTTTTCTATAAACTATAAACTATAATCAAGGTTTGATGTAAAACAGGTATACCGTAGGTGAATTTAATCGCTTCGTGCAGTTTTTGTAGTTCAAACAAAACGTTGACGGGGATGTCGCATCGTAGACGATACATCGACATATCAACAAACAGAGCATATAAAATGAACACGTGATAAGGAGAAGGTTGAAAAGACTTTTCTTTAGACCATTCCTTCAAAATTGATTCAAAAATGTCAAAGTCAAAAGCATGAGAGACAACGGATTTCCAGGTAGCTTCCCAGGTAGGCTTAGAGCGGGCATAATCAAGAATAATTTGTAGTTTTTGAGGTTTGTCTCGTTTTAGAACATACGCTTCCATCGCGTCAATCAACGGGTAAATAACAGCGTGGTTCTCGATGGAGTTTACAAGTTTTCTCCAATAATTACCCATCTTTTTTGTAATTATTCCAACACTCTGTCACCATATCCAGATGTCTCAAAATCGTTTCATCACCCCGTACCAACTCGTTGTACACGTCATCTATGGCCCACCAGACATTTCTCTCTGATTTCAGCTGAGACAGCAGAGAGTCGGCGTAGGATTCGACCCTTGAATCCTCAGCCTCGATGCGACGAAGCATCAGCAAGCGTTGAATGGCTTGAATGAATTTAGACGTACGCAGAGTCTTGATGAGTCCGTCGTAGTTGTACAGGAGAAAGTCCTCTTCATAGGGTTCCAGGCACGGGTGGTTTCTCTGGCTCGGATGGTTCACCCGACAACCGTAACATTCGCTCTGCCTGAACTGGCGGATGGCCTCGTTGAGGAGATGAAACACGGCCGTTTTCACCGTGCTGGTGAAAAGCAACCACTTCCCCCCATCGGTTTCATCATCGATGTGCAACGGGGGGTCCAAGAGTGACAGGGATGGTGACGGGGGTGGTGGCGGGGACGGCGGAGGTGTTATGATGATCAGGTCATTCTCCTTTTCCTCCTCCTTCCTATCGTCATCTGGCAAAGACTGCGTAGCGTTGTCGGTTTTCACCCCCCATCTGCAGAAACATCTGCCGAAGCGACACGTCTCATCGTCGCTCACCACCTCCGATCCAGCCGTCGTTTCAGGAGGGTTAAAGATCTCGGCCATGTTTGCTTCATCAGTCGTGTTTACGGATGGTTTGAAATCGTCCTGTGGTATAAGACGGGTCTTTACGCGTCTGATGGTCTTGTTTGCCATTTTCTTGTTTGAGATCCGTGCGTTCAAAAAAGGGAGCCAATATGGTCTGGTCGAAAAAAAAATTGCAGGGTGGGGGTTGTTTTTATAGGGAGGGTCGAAAAAAAAGTCTCGACCAATCAAACTAACGCTATGATTTTCAAAGGGTATTGGACGAGTCGGTGGAGGGGGTGTTTCCTTGAAGGTTATTGGTTGAAACTGAAGCGGGGGAGGTCCTTTCGTCCTCCGTCGGGGGTGTGGTCTCAAAGGACAACTTTCTTCTCGTCGTCAGCATGCTTTTCCATTGTCGACTGCTTCGGAACAAGTCGTTTATTTTCTCCTTCATCGACGCCATTCGCTCTCGCCATGCCACGATGGGTACGACCACCAACGGTGTAAACACCCCGCATTCATCGTTGAAAGACTCCAGGGAAAAGACATCGGGCTCGGTCCACTGAGCCGTATAGGTACCGGTGATTTTTGGAGCACGGAGACTGGCACGTAAAAACCAACGACCCGAGGCTGAAGATTTCGTCTCCCAGGTAGCGCTGAACAGAATTCTTCTCTCATTCAACTCATCCATCGTCGGGTAAGTAAACAAGCTTCCTTTTACGCGTTTATCCACCGGTGAAGGATCACGCCACAGGAAATCGGGCATTGCCAGTCTTAAAACTTCCCAATCCACGGTAGATAACGATGAAAATATCGAGAAAGGGCTTCCGTCTCTTCTTTCTTTTAGCTGAAATAAGCAGATATCACCCATTTCGTATCTGAATACAAATCCAAAAGATCCCTCCATCCCGTACGCTTCCAAATCCCATTTCTCACGCAAAGATTCGGTCGGCGGCATCTGAATACGATTTAGAAACACTCGACTTTTTTGCGGAGCGTCAATGTAAGTTTTATTATTTTTATAAATCGAAACAGGCGTTTCACTAATCATGACCGAATCGAACAAAGTCTTTACGCCAACGTATAAAGCTCCAAATAATGACTAAGCCTTACACTGCCCTTTTGTACCCCTCGTGTGTGTGTGTGTGTGTGTGTGTGTGTGTGTGTGTGTGTGTGTGTGTGTGTGTGTGTGTGTGTGTGTGTGTGTGTGTGAAGTGCGTGCGTGTCCACATCTCCACACGTAACATTCCCAGCCATCAATACATCGAAATCTGGAAGTTGTTTCAAACGATCGTAAACATTTAAACTATCAAATATATGGTCACATGCTGCTCAGATGACATTGCTTTCTTAAAAAAACTGAACCCTCCTCTGTTCCCTGTCAGGTCTTAACTCCACCCTCTTCCTGGTTTAACCACTCCCACCGCAGGTCTTAACTCTGCCCTCTTTCTGTTTAAAACTCCACCCTCTTCCTGGTTTAACCACTCCCACCGCAGGTCTTAACTCCACCCTCTTCCGGGTAAGCCACACCCACTTGACCTTGATATTTGAACCTGACATTTGAACCTGACCTTTAACCTTGACCTTTAACCTTGACCCCCTCATAAATCATTAACCTTTGAACTTGACCCCTCATAAATCATTGACCTTTGACCTTGAGGGTCATAAATCATTGTTTTATGGGGGGTCATAAATCACTTTTGACTAAAGGTAGGGACTTAACTTCTCTTTTGTGTCCACACGCATGGCCTGTGTTGTGAGGAACCGGAGCCTATTCAAGTGTTCGCACGCACATTCAAAGCTACGGGCGATTCTGCGTCTCCGGTTCACCCGACATACGGGCTTTTTGGGTTAGAGAATCCAAGAAGGGGCATAGAGACAAGATCTACAGCAGGGGTCAGCAACGTTTTTGAGAGCAAGAGCTACTTCTTGGGTACTGATTCATGCCAAGGGCTACCAGTTTGATACACACTTGAATAAATTGCCAGAAGTGAAGTGAATTATATTTATATAGCGCTTTTTCTCTAGCGACTCAAAGCGCTTTACATAGTGAAATCCAATATCTAAGTTACATTCAAACCAGTGTGGGTGGCACTGGGAGCAAGTGGGTAAAGTGTCTTGCCCAAGGACACAACGGCAATGACTAGGATGGCGGAAACGGGATTCGAACCTGCAACCCTCAAGTTGCTGGCACGGCCGCTCTACCAACCGAGCTAAACCGAAATAGCCATCCATCCATTTTCTACCGCTTATTCCCTTCCGGGGTCGCGGGGGGCGCTGGCGCCTATCTCAGCTACAATGGGGCGGAAGGCGGGGTACACCCTGGACAAGTCGCCACCTCATCGCAGGGCCAACACAGATAGACAGACAACATTCACACTCACATTCACACACTAGGGACCATTTAGTGTTGCCAATCAACCTATCCCCAGGTGCATGTCTTTGGAGGTGGGAGGAAGCCGGAGTACCCGGAGGGAACCCACGCATTCACGGGGAGAACATGCAAACTCCACACAGAAAGATCCCAAGCCTGGATTTGAACCCAGGACTGCAGGACCTTCGTATTGTGAGGCAGACGCACTAACCCCTCTGCCACCGTGAAGCCCATACATAAAACCAATAAAAACAATATAAAAACAAATATGATTAAAAACAGTCAAGGCGTTGAGGGGATCCGGTTTGGGGACCGCAGGATTAGGTCTCTGCTTTTTGCAGATGATGTGGTCCTGATGGCTTCATCTGACCGGGATCTTCAGCTCTCACTGGATCGGTTCGCAGCCGAGTGTGAAGCGACCGGAATGAGAATTAGCACCTCCAAGTCCGAGTCCATGGTTCTCGCCCGGAAAAGGGTGGAATGCCATCTCCGGGTTGGGGAGGAGACCCTGCCCCAAGTGGAGGAGTTCAAGTACCTAGGAGTCTTGTTCACGAGTGAGGGAAGAGTGGATCGTGAGATCGACAGGCGGATCGGTGCGGCGTCTTCAGTAATGCGGACGTTGTACCGATCCGTTGTGGTGAAGAAGGAGCTGAGCCGGAAGGCAAAGCTCTCAATTTACCGGTCGATCTACGTTCCCATCCTCACCTATGGTCATGAGCTTTGGGTCATGACCGAAAGGATAAGATCACGGGTACAAGCGGCCCAAATGAGTTTCCAGGTCTCTCCCTTAGAGATAGGGTGAGAAGCTCTGCCATCAGGGAGGAACTCAAAGTAAAGCCGCTGCTCCTCCACATGGAGAGGAGCCAGATGAGGTGGTTCGGGCATCTGGTCAGGATGCCACCCGAACGCCTCCCTAGGGAGGTGTTTAGGGCACGTCCAACCGGTAGGAGGCCACGGGGAAGACCCAGGACACGTTGGGAAGACTATGTCTCCCGGCTGGCCTGGGAACGCCTCGGGATCCCCCGGGAAGAGCTAGACGAAGTGGCTGGGGGGAGGGAAGTCTGGGTTTCCCTGCTTAGGCTGTTGCCCCCGCGACCCGACCTCGGATAAGCGGAAGATGATGGATGGATGGATGATTAAAAACAATTTTAAAGGGTAAAATCAATTAAAACAGTAAAATAGAAGTTGCTGGCACGGCCGCTCTACCAACCGAGCTATACCGTAGTAAATAAAAAAAATTGAGGCAGCTCACTGGTAAGTGCTGCTATTTTTTAGAACAGGCCAGCGGGCGACTCATCTGGTCCTTGGGGGCACGGGGTTGGTGACCCCTGCAGTATACTGTGCAATGGTACTTGGTCGGATGTTTGTGGAGGACCCTGAGCCCGCCAAAGAAGTGTGACACTTGATGGTCTGGTGCCAGTTCCTCACTTGTCACCTCAGTGAGTGCGTCTGGGAGTGACAAGCACTAAATTTAACCGACGGTCACAGGAAGGGTTGGAATTCACTTCTGCTGATGTCCCAATGTTAGATTCCCCACAGAAAACTTAGCTTTTCCCTTGATTTCCCCCCACTTTTTTTTTTTTGGGGCATTTCCTTTGGATGAAACAAGCTATGTTTCCCAGGCCCGGCTATTTGAAGCTCATACTTTTGGTCATCGAAGGTTTTTCAGCTCTATTCAAACACTGTCCCCACTTACGTTTCCACAATGGCTAGGTCCCGGGGGTGCCAGACCATACCCGCTCACACTCTGCCCACAGTCCAGTTGCCTCTGGCAGGACCAGTGCGTGCTTTGTGTGCTGCTTCTGGCCGGCCGTCAGGGGAACCCCACAGTCTCTCCGTGGCGGACACTCTGCCAACACCATTATGCCGCTGCTCAATGGCGGCACAGTGCAGTAGAGTCTCCTTGCCATACTAACACTGATTGCTAGGATGAACTAAGCCCGCACGGGAGGTGTGTCTTCAATGCAAATCAATCAATCAATGTTTACTTATATAGCCCTAAATCACTAGTGTCTCAAAGAGCTGCACAAACCACTACGACATCCTCGGTAGGCCCACATAAGGGCAAGGAAAACTCACACCCAGTGGGACGTCGGTGACAATAATGACTTTGAGAACCTTGGAAAGGAGGAAAGCAATGGATGTCGAGCGGGTCTAACATGATACTGTGAAAGTTCAATCCATAATGGATCCAACACAGTCGCGAGAGTCCAGTCCAAAGCGGATCCAACACAGCAGCGAGAGTCCCGTTCACAGCGGAGCCAGCAGGAAACCATCCCAAGCGGAGGCGGATCAGCAGCGCAGAGATGTCCACCAGCCGATACACAGGCGAGCAGTACATGGCCACCGGATCGGACCGGACCCCCTCCACAAGGGAGAGTGGGACATAGGAGAAAAAGAAAAGAAACGGCAGATCAACTGGTCTAAAAGGGGAGTCTATTTAAAGGCTAGAGTATACAAATGAGTTTTAAGGTGAGACTTAAATGCTTCTACTGTGGTGGCATCTCGAACTGTTACCGGAAGGGCATTCCAGAGTACTGGAGCCCGAACGGAAAACGCTCTATAGCCCGCAGACTTTTTTTGGGCTTTGGGAATCACTAATAAGCCGGAGTCCTTTGAACGCAGATTTCTTGCCGGGACATATGGTACAATACAATCGGCAAGATAGGATGGAGCTAGACCGTGAAGTATTTTATACGTAAGTAGTAAAACCTTAAAGTCACATCTTAAGTGCACAGGAAGCCAGTGCAGGTGAGCCAGTATAGGTATATATGTATGTATATATGTATATAAAGGTATATATGTATGTATATATGTATATAAAGGTATATACAATATAGGTATATATGTATGTATATATGTATATAAAGGTATATACAGTATAGGTATATATGTATGTATATATGTATATAAAGGTATACACAGTATAGGTATATATGTATGTATATATGTATATAAAGGTATATACAGTATAGGTATATATGTATGTATATATGTATATAAAGGTATATACAGTATAGGCGTAATATGATCAAACTTTCTTGTTCTTGTCAAAAGTCTAGCAGCCGCATTTTGTACCAACTGTAATCTTTTAATGCTAGACATGGGGAGACCCGAAAATAATACGTTACAGTAATCGAGGCGAGACGTAACAAACGCATGGATGATGATCTCAGCGTCTTTAGTGGACAGAATGGAGCGAATTTTAGCGATATTACGGCGATGAAAGAAGGCCGTTTTAGTAACGCTTTTAATGTGTGCCTCAAAGGAGAGAGTTGGGTCGAAGATAATACCCAGATTCTTTACCGTGTCACCTTGTTTAATTGTTTGGTTGTCAAATGTTAGAGTTGTATCATTAAATAGAGTTCGGTGTCTAGCAGGACCGATAATCAGCATTTCCGTTTTTTTGGCGTTGAGTTGCAAAAAGTTAGCGGACATCCATTGTTTAATTTCATTAAGACACGCCTCCAGCTGACTACAGTCCGGCGTGTTGTCTTTGTAGCATATTCAACTGAATATGGCTTGAAAAGGATTGGCAAATCATTGTATTCCGTTTATATTTACATCTAACACCATTTCCCAACTCATATCGAAACGGGGTTTGCACTTACGACCGACGTTGTTTACCATGTGGTATTTGGAGCTGAGTACACAAACATTATTCCTAAAAGGCAGGAGATTAATGTCATAATTTGGTGGCAGCAGGAAGTCTATCACATGTCCATATAACACTCTTAATGCAGGGATTAATCCTTTCACTGCAGTCCAACAAACAACATTCAATATATACATATATATATATATATATATATATATATATATGTATGTATGTATATATATATATTGGTGGGTCAGATACTTCTGACAGCTGAGTCTTTGCTATTGTTGGTTTTTAATTGCTGTTGTTAAACTTCCAAATTCAAACAGCAACCACAGAGTTTCCTCAGCTTGAGTTGCATCTTGAGGTTGTGGGTACGAAGATGAGTCATAGCAACTAGCAGGCCTCTGGCGTTAATCTCACGGTTAGTCCTCACAGATCCCATCAGGACTGCCTAGATCTGGGGTGAGGAGCCTAAAGGTTTATCCTGCAAGTCAGCCGTAGTCGACCCCAAACGCCGGCGGGCGCTCCAAGCAGAACACCTGACTACACCTGCACACCTGCCGTTGTGGTCGGCCACTGTCGTACGGCACAAGTGAAATGTGTCACCGGGTCGGAGGCAGAAACTCAGGGGGGCAAACGGCGTGACACCAGAGAAGGGGGGTTGGCGAGCGGCCAAACGACACGCTGTGACAGGCTCCGAGGATTCTCCAAAGTGGGGAACGGCACACAGGCACAGTTGTCTGAGAGGCAGACACACTGGGAGGAATATAGTCCTGCAAATAGTCCCCGCTCTGTAACCTGTCTGCCAAGTCCTCCAACGTCAACAAGTGTGTGTCTGTGTGTCTTTGAGGCCTTGTTGCATTTCAGTGTCTGATCAGGGGAAGAACCATCTCACTGAAGGCAACAAGAATAATGACCACCCTGACTCTGTGAGTCAAAAGGGGAGCCACCATAAACGCACACACACCAACAGACCTCGGACCAGCAGGCCTTGTTACACATGTACAGCACGGTGTTGTTGTGTTACACATGTACAGCACAGTGTCATTGTGTTACACATGTACAGCAGTGTCATTGTGTTACACATGTACAGCAGTGTCATTGTGTTACACATGTACAGCACGGTGTCGTTGTGTTACACATGTACAGCACAGTGTCGTTGTGTTACACATGTACAGCACGGTGTCGTTGTGTTACACATGTACTGCACGGTGTCGTTGTGTTACACATGTACAGCACGGTGTCGTTGTGTTACACATGTACAGCACGGTGTCGTTGTGTTACACATGTACAGCACGGTGTCGTTGTGTTACACATGTACTGCACAGTGTCATTGTGTTACACATGTACAGCACAGTGTCGTTGTGTTACACATGTACAGCACAGAGTCGTTGTGTTACACATGTACAGCACGGTGTCGTTGTGTTACACATGTACTGCACGGTGTCGTTGTGTTACACATGTACAGCACGGTGTCGTTGTGTTACACATGTACAGCACGGTGTCGTTGTGTTACACATGTACAGCACGGTGTCGTTGTGTTACACATGTACAGCACGGTGTCGTTGTGTTACACATGTACAGCACAGTGTCGTTGTGTTACACATGTACAACACAGTGTCGTTGTGTTACACATGTACAGCACAGTGTCGTTGTGTTACACATGTACAGCACAGTGTCGTTGTGTTACACATGTACAGCACAGTGTCGTTGTGTTACACATGCACAGCACAGTGTCGTTGTGTTACACATGCACAGCACAGTGTCGTTGTGTTACACGTGTACAGCACGGTGTCGTTGTGTTACACATGTACAGCACGGTGTTGTCGTGTTACACATGTACAGCACGGTGTCGTTGTGTTACACATGTACAGCACGGTGTCGTTGTGTTACACATGTACAACACAGTGTCGTTGTGTTACACATGTACTGCACAGTGTCGTTGTGTTACACATGTACAACACAGTGTCGTTATGTTACACATGTACAGCACAGTGTCGTTGTGTTACACATGTACAGCAGTGTCGTTGTGTTACACATGTACAGCACAGTGTCGTTGTGTTACACATGTACAGCACAGTGTCGTTGTGTTACACATGTACAGCAGTGTCGTTGTGTTACACATGTACAGCACAGTGTCGCTGTGTTACACATGTACAGCACAGTGTCGCTGTGTTACACATTTACAGCACGGTGTCGTTGTGTTACACATGTACAGCATGGTGTCGTTGTGTTACACATGTACAGCACGGTGTGGTTGTGTTACACATGTACAGCACGGTGTCGTTGTGTTACACATGTACAGCACAGTGTCGTTGTGTTACACATGTACAGCACGGTGGAGTTGTGTTACACATGTACTGCACAGTGTCATTGTGTTACACATGTACAGCACAGTGTCGTTGTGTTACACATGTACAGCACAGAGTCGTTGTGTTACACATGTACTGCACGGTGTCGTTGTGTTACACATGTACAGCACGGTGTCGTTGTGTTACACATGTACTGCACGGTGTCGTTGTGTTACACATGTACAGCACGGTGTCGTTGTGTTACACATGCACAGCACAGTGTCGTTGTGTTACACATGTACAGCACGGTGTCGTTGTGTTACACATGTACAGCACGGTGTGGTTGTGTTACACATGTACAGCACGGTGTCATTGTGTTACACATGTACAGCACAGTGTCGTTGTGTTACACATGTACAGCACGGTGTCGTTGTGTTACACATGTACAGCACGGTGTCGTTGTGTTACACATGTACAGCACGGTGTCGTTGTGTTACACATGTACAGCACGGTGTCGTTGTGTTACACATGTACAGCACGGTGTCGTTGTGTTGCATATGTACAGCACGGTGTCGTTGTGTTACACATGTACAGCACGGTGTCGTTGTGTTACACATGTACAGCACGGTGTCGTTGTGTTACACATGTACAGCACGGTGTCGTTGTGTTACACATGTACAGCACGGTGTCGTTGTGTTACACATGTACAGCACAGTGTCGTTGTGTTACACATGTACAGCACAGTGTCGTTGTGTTACACATGTACAACACAGTGTCGTTGTGTTACACATGTACAGCACAGTGTCGTTGTGTTACACATGTACAGCACAGTGTCGTTGTGTTACACATGTACAGCACAGTGTTGTTGTGTTACACATGCACAGCACGGTGTCGTTGTGTTACACGTGTACAGCACGGTGTCGTTGTGTTACACATGTACAGCACGGTGTTGTCGTGTTACACATGTACAGCACGGTGTCGTTGTGTTACACATGTACAGCACGGTGTCGTTGTGTTACACATGTACAACACAGTGTTGTTGTGTTACACATGTACTGCAAAGTGTCGTTGTGTTACACATGTACAACACAGTGTCGTTATGTTACACATGTACAGCACAGTGTCGTTGTGTTACACATGTACAGCAGTGTCGTTGTGTTACACATGTACAGCACAGTGTCGTTGTGTTACACATGTACAGCACAGTGTCGTTTTGTTACACATGTACAGCAGTGTCGTTGTGTTACACATGTACAGCACAGTGTCGCTGTGTTACACATTTACAGCACGGTGTCGTTGTTTGTTCCACATGTACAGCATGGTGTCGTTGTGTTACACATGTACAGCACGGTGTGGTTGTGTTACACATGTACAGCACGGTGTCGTTGTGTTACACATGTACAGCACAGTGTCATTGTGTTACACATGTACAGCACAGTGTCATTGTACTGGTGATTGTCAAACTGTAGTGCTACACCTAGTGGTACGCCAAAGAACCAATTAAATATTCAAACACAGTGTTACTGTTCGAACTGTGTGTAACATCGCAGAGGCCAAAACTCTGAAATATAATTGTTATAAAACCTCTGCCTTGATTTAATGAATACTTAGGTCTACTACACTACTGTATTTAATGTTGTCATTATGGTGGTACTTAATGAATACTTAGGTCTACTACACTACTGTATTTAATGTTGTCATTATGGTGGTACTTAATGAATACTTAGGTCCACTACACTACGGTATTTTTAATTCTGTCATTATGGTGGTACTTAATGAATACTTAGGTCTACTACACTACTGTATTTAATGTTGTCATTATGGTGGTACTTAATGAATACTTAGGTCTACTACACTACTGTATTTAATGTTGTCATTATGGTGGTACTTAATGAATACTTAGGTCTACTACACTACTGTATTTAATGTTGTCATTACGGTGGTACTTAATGAATACTTAGGTCTACTACACTACTGTATTTAATGTTGTCATTATGGTGGTACTTAATGAATACTTAGGTCTACTACACTACTGTATTTAATGTTGTCATTATGGTGGTACTTAATGAATACTTAGGTCTACTACACTACTGTATTTAATGTTGTCATTATGGTGGTACTTAATGAATACTTAGGTCTACTACACTACTGTATTTAATGTTGTCATTATGGTGGTACTTAATGAATACTTAGGTCTACTACACTTCTGAATTTAATGTTGTCATTATGGTGGTACTTAATGAATACTTAGGTCTACTACACTACACTTTAATGTTGTCATTATGGTGGTACTTAATGAATATTTAGGTCTACTATGCTATTGTATGCTAATGTTGGAAGGCCAAACATGTTTTGAAGTGCATGGTGTGTATATATATATATATATATATATATATATATATATATATATATATATATATATATATATATATATGTAGCCTTTGCAAATGACGTCACTGTTACATGCAACGTGGCCCTCAACAGACGTGAGTTTGACACCCAGCTGCAGAGTTCGACTCCCTGTACGTGCGACCCGATGATGTCATCCCACGTGCACGCGGGCGGCCACAACGTTGCCTGCAGAACGTGTTTGACAAGCTCGACTAGAATACGACGCGCACACTCGGGGCCACCAGAAAAAAAAACGACAATCAACCGAACCGGATGACGTCATGTCACTGCAGCTGCAACGATTCGCTCCTCTCGGGTTGGAAAAGGCATCAATGGCGTCGACGTGGAAGGATGGCGATGCACCGATGATGTGGTGAGCTTCCATTCATGCAGCAAGACATGTTTCAGCTGTTAGTGCAGTGAATGAACCAGGCTGGACCGTACCAAGTCACCAGCTGGGGGGGGGGCAGATGTTCCAAAGGGACGCGGACAATCGGTAAAGAAACATCGTGATCACACGTCACGCTTGCATGCACCCCAACAATCGGGAGTGTCAACAGAAGTGGTCAGAAAGGAGTGTTCGGCGTGGTTGCGCGCGCATACAAGCCCTCTTTTCCTCTTCACTCCCCCCCACCCCCCCCCCCACCCCCGCCGTGACGCCGACTTGGTTCCGTCTAAGATGATGCGAGAAGAGCTCTTTAAAGCCGCTCCGCCTCGCAGATGAAGCCAAGACGTCCCGATCGAGTCCGCGCACGCACTTTCTGACACTCAGACCTGCTTTGTGCTGCGGGAACCAACGAGAAGACTTGTCTTCGCTGCGAGGCAGGACGCGCAGATATCTTCCAAAAGCAAAACAAAAGAAACTGTTTTTTTTATGCATTTGGAGGCGACGGAGGCAGCCTGGACTACTGTCGTGGAACAGGAATGATTTATCCCCCTGAAGGTTTATTCTACATCGAGATGGACTCGGCACCGCCAGGTAACCGCAGCCATTGTTTCGCAGGGGTTGTGCGTCATTGTGGCGCCGAGACGCAAAGCGCGCACAAAGATCGTCTCCGCGGTGCCTGCATAGCGCAATTGGCTTTGGGCGATGACGTAATAGCTCCGGCAAGACCAGGCGCAGTGCTCCTTTGTCCCCGCGCCTGATGACGTGACCCCGATGCCCGGGTTCCTCTCTCTGGAGGGACGGCCGTGACAAAGCACGGCGGGACGGGACGACGCGAGGGAAATATGCTGCATTAAAAACTAGCGCCGCATGAAACCGCGGCTTTGTTCTCCTCTGCGGCCAGCCCTGCTTAATTAGCGCCAGCTCAGGAACTGGGCTGCAGGGGCCACTACAGTCTTTGGGAACCTTCTTTTTTTTTTTTTTACTTTGGAACCAAAACACCCCTAAAAAGTATAGACTGTGTATCTTTATATACTGTAAATAACTATTAGGTTGCATTCTGCCCTCTAGTGGAAGAACGTTCAATTGTCCTGTCTGTCATAAAGGGCTGCTCTTTGTAAACAAAGGCGCATTAAAACCGTTTCAGGGAACTATTTCGTGGAAGCGGACAAGCGGTAGGAAATGGATGGATGGATAATTTTCCGCAGCACAGTTGTTGGGAATCAATGGGCCAGACAACTCACCTCATGACCCATGGAAACCACGTCGAGAACTTGTTTTCCTTTAGTCCATGTCGGATTCTGACGTTGATTCAACGTTGAATTTGGGTCATTTCCCAACCAATATTCTATAACACAAATACGACGTTGAAACAACATACTTTTTGACAATGTTGATTTCACATATAATTTTTGTCATTTCCCAACCAATATTCTACAACAAAATTACAACGTTGAAACAACATACTTTTAGACAACGTTGATTTAACATTGAAATGTGGTCATTTCCCAACCAATATTCTATAACACAAATACAACGTTGAAACAACATACTTTTTGACAATGTTGATTTCACATATAATTTTTGTCATTTCCCAACCAATATTCTACAACACAAATACAACGTTGAAACAACATACTTTTTGACAACGTTGATTTAACATTGAAATGTGGTCATTTCCCAACCAATATTGTACAACAAAATTACAACGTTGAAACAACATACTTTTTGACAACGTTGATTTCATGTTGAATTTTGGTCATTTCCCAACCAATATTCTATAACACAAATACGACGTTGAAACAACATACTTTTTGACAACATTGATTTTACGTTGAATTTTGGTCACTACCCAACCTAATTTCTACAACACAATTACAACGTTTAAACAACATACTTTTTGACGACGTTGATTTCACGTTGAATTTTGGTCATTTCCTAACCTATATTCTGCAACACAAGTCAACGTACTTTCTGACGTTTAATCAACGTCAGGCTCTGACGTTGATTCAACATTGAATTTGGGTCATTTCCCAACCAATATTCTATAACACAAATACAACGTTGATTTCACTTATAATTTTTGTCATTTCTCAACCAATATTCCACAACAAAATTACAACGTTTAAACAACATACTTTTTGACAACGTTGATTTCATGTTGAATTTTGGTCATTTCCCAACCAATATTCTATAACACAAATACGACGTTGAAACAACATACTTTTTGACAACATTGATTTTACGTTGAATTTTGGTCATTTCTCTACCAATATTCTACAACACAAATACAACATTGAAACAACATACTTTTTGACGACGTTGATTTGACATTAACGTGTTCATTTCCTATCTCAGCTACAATCGGGCGGAAGGCGGTGTACACCCTGGACAAGTCACACAGATAGACAACATTCACACTCACATTCAGCTGAGATAGGCGCCATCGTCCCCGCCACCCCAAAAGGGAATAAGCGGTACAAAATGGATGGATGTGGTTATTTCCCAACCAATATTCTACAACAAAATTACAATGTTGAAACAACATACTTTGTGACGACGTTGATTTAACATTGAATTTTGATACATTCCCAACTAATATTCTACAAAGTGGAAACAACATACTTTTTGACAACGTTGATTTAACATTGACATGTGGTCATTTCCCAACCAATATTCTACAACACAAATACAGCATTGAAACAACATACTTTTCGACGACGTTGATTTAACGTTGAATTTTGGTCACTACCCAACCTAATTTCTACAACACAATTACAACGTTTAAACAACATACTTTTTGACGACGTTGATTTCACGTTGAATTTTGGTCATTTCCTAACCTATATTCTGCAACACAAGTCAACGTACTTTATGACGTTTAATCAACGTCAGGCTCTGACGTTGATTCAACGTTGAATTTGGGTCATTTCCCAACCAATATTCTATAACACAAATACAATGTTGAAACAACATACTTTTTGACAATGTTGATTTCACATATAATTTTTGTCATTTCCCAACCAATATTCTACAACACAAATACAACGTTGAAACAACATACTTTTTGACAACGTTGATTTAACATTGAAATGTGGTCATTTCCCAACCAATATTCTACAACACAAATACAACATTGAAACAACATACTTTTTGACAACGTTGATTTCACATATAATTTTTGTCATTTCTCAACCAATATTCCACAACAAAATTACAACGTTGAAACAACATACTTTGTGACGACGTTGATTTAACATTGAATTTTGATACATTCCCAACCAATATTCTACAAAGTGGAAACAACATACTTTTTGACAACGTTGATTTAACATTGACATGTGGTCATTTCCCAACCAATATTCTACAACACAAATACAGCATTGAAACAACATACTTTTCGACGACGTTGATTTAACGTTGAATTTTAGTCACTACCCAACCTATGTTCTACAACACAATTACAACGTTGAAACAACATGCTTTTTGACGACGTTGATTTAACATTGAATTTTGGTAATTTCCCAACCTATGTTTTACAACACAAATACAACATTGAAACAACATGCTTTTTGACAACATTGTCTTAATACTGAATTTTGGTCATTTCCCGACCAATTTCTACAACACAAGTACAAGATTGAAACAACATACTTTGTGACGACATTTAATCAATGTCAGGTTATGACGTTGATTTAATATTGAAATTTGGTCATTTCCCAACCAATATTCTGCAACACAAATACAACGTTGAAACAACATACTTTGCGACGACGTTGATTTAACATTGAATTTTGGTCAATTCCCAACCAATATTCTACAACACAAATACAACGTTGGAACAACATACTTTTTGACGGCGTTTATTCAATGACGGGTTCTGACGTTAATTTAACATTGAAATTTGGTCATTTCCCAACCACCAACACGGATCCAACAACCCATTTTGCAACGTGGTTTCAAAATTTGTTTTTAAAGGATGTGCACGTACAATCGCTCCCACATCTTCCCACTAAAGCCTGGCGAATGGAAAGACCTAACCTCGAAGTCTGAGTGTGTACATGAAAGTCATGTTTTGTGGAGAAGGTCCTACTGGCAAGGCAGCAGAAACCAGGCGACAGCAGTGATTGATGCACTTCTTAGTCCGTGCTTAATGACTTGGCTCCGGTCGGGTTCCGTGCTGCCGGTTTTGGAAGTCCACTGGAACTTTCTTGGCCCCCCCACCCCCACAGGAGGGAGGGAAGGTGTGCGGATTTAATTTTGCTGGGCCCAGCAGAAGCGGCAGCTTTTAGGTTTTGGGCTGCCAAAAAGTGCTGCTGCTGCACCTGACTTTTGTTTATTTTAAGGTCAGGAAAAGAGGAGAGCGGAAGGTGGGTGAAAGCCACATTTTCTCCTCTGAGAGGCAGCGCTTGTCGTCTCCCCAACTGCCTCATGAAAGGCACTTTTGTCCGGCAGTGAAATATATCGCCCTTCACCTTCTCTTGATGCGGTTTGCCCTCCTTTTTTATCCTCAGGAAAACGCTCAGACGTTTAGCCAAGTCAGATTTTCTTCCCCCGAAGGTTTATGGAAAACCCACGAAGATCTGCACGACGGCATTAATTACATAACGGCGGGTCACGCGGTTCAAAGTGTAATTGAAGCGATTTCAGCTTTTCCGTTAAAGTCTGTGCTGAACGTCTTACCGTGAATTGATTAACGCAGTGTTTTTCAAACTTCTTGGAGCCGGGGCACATTTTTTGCGTTGAAAAAATGCGGAAGTTGTTATCGTAATTCTTGGATATGACTTTAAAGCAAAACCAAGCATGCATCAACTGTAGCTCTTGTCTCAAAGTACTTTCACCACCCGTCAAATCACATTATTTTTTTGCTGTTTTCCTGCGTGTAGTGTTTTAGTTCTTGCCTTGCGCTCCTACTTTGGTGGCTTTTTCTCTTTTTTTGGTCTTTTCCTGTCGCAGTTTCATGTCTTCCTTTGAGCGATATTCCCCGCAGCTACTTTGTTTTCAGTAAATAAGAATATTTCAGTTGTTTTTATCCTTCTTTGTGGGGACATTGTTGATTGTCATGTTCGGATGTACTTTGTGGACGCCGTCTTTGTTCCACAGTAAGTCTTTGCTGTCGTCCAGCATTCTGTTTTTGTTGACTTTGTAGCCTTTCTGCCTAGCCCTCCCTAACTTTCATTGCCTTTTCTTAGGGGCGCTGACCTTTTGTTTATTTTTGGTTTAAGCATTAGATACCTTTTAACCTGCACACTGCCTCCCGCTGTTTCCGACATCTACAAAGGATTTAGCTACCGGCTGCCACCTACTGACATGGAAGAGTATTACACGGTTACTCTGCCGAGCTCTAGACAGCACCGACACTCAACAACAACAACAACAAATCATTTGCAGACTATAATACTGGTTTGCAAAAATATTTTTAACCATCCATCCATCCATCATCTTCCGCTTATCCGAGGTCGGGTCGCGGGGGCAACAGCCTAAGCAGGGAAACCCAGACTTCCCTCTCCCCAGCCACTTCGTCTAGCTCTTCCCGGGGGATCCCGAGGCGTTCCCAGGCCAGCCGGGAGACATAGTCTTCCCAACGTGTCCTGGGTCTTCCCCGTGGCCTCCTACCGGTTGGACGTGCCCTAAACACCTCCCTAGGGAGGCGTTCGGGTGGCATCCTGACCAGATGCCCGAACCACCTCATCTGGCTCCTCTCGATGTGGAGGAGCAGCGGCTTTACTTTGAGTCCCTCCCGGATGGCAGAGCTTCTCACCCTATCACACGGCGGTGGAAACTCATTTCGGCCGCTTGTACCCGTGATCTTATCCTTTCGGTCATGACCCAAAGCTCATGACCATAGGTGAGGATGGGAACGTAGATCGAACGGTAAATTGAGAGCTTTGCCTTCCGGCTCAGCTCCTTCTTCACCACAACGGATCGGTACAACGTCCGCATTACTGAAGACGCCGCACCGATCCGCCTGTCGATCTCACGATCCACTCTTCCCTCACTCGTGAACAAGACTCCTAGGTACTTGAACTCCTCCACTTGGGGCAGGGTCTCCTCCCCAACCCGGAGATGGCACTCCACCCTTTTCCGGGCGAGAACCATGGACTCGGACTTGGAGGTGCTGATTCTCATTCCGGTCGCTTCACACTCGGCTGCGAACCGATCCAGCGAGAGCTGAAGATCCCGGTCAGATGAAGCCATCAGGACCACATCATCTGCAAAAAGCAGAGACCTAATCCTGCGGTTACTGAACCGGAACCCCTCAACGCCTTGACTGCACCTAGAAATTCTGTCCATAAAAGTTATGAACAGAATCGGTGACAAAGGACAGCCTTGGCGGAGTCCAACCCTCACTGGAAATGTGTCCGACTTACTGCCGGCAATGCGGACCAAGCTCTGGCACTGATCATACAGGGAACGGACCGCCACAATAACACAGTCCGATACCCCATACTCTCTGAGCACTCCCCACAGGACTTCCCGAGGGACACGGTCGAATGCCTTCTCCACAAAGCACATGTAGACTGGTTTGAGTCCATTTTTAACCCAAATTGGTGAAATTGTCAGACTGTATCTCACAACACACTAGTTGAAAAACACTGGATTAACGTGGACTTCGACTTAAACAAGTTGAAAAACTTACTGGGGTGTTACCATTTAGTGGTCAATTGTACAGAATATGTACTGAACTGTGCTATCTACCAATAAAAGTTTCAATCAATCAATCGGAATTACGGCGTGATAAAACCTAGTCACTGTTTTCAAACAAAAGGGCGAATGAAAGATACTCCTTTTCAACTGCCAGTCCCGACTCTCACTCTTTATGGAGACTGTAAAATATACGTGTCATAAGACTCGTGCAACAACTCCAGTTGGGTGTCAGTCACGACGAGGCATGTGACATCTTTTGGAAACATGCCTGGGCTTGTCCCTGACAGGCAATGACAGACTGGTGTGGGCGGGCGGGTGCGGGAGATTTATGTTTACGCTCTCTTGAGACGTGTAGATCAATATTTCCAGACCGATAGCGCTCTTTCTAAGAACTACTCCCCCTAATCTCGAGTTTTTCTTTTTTTTGGTGTGTCCTCGGCAGCTCTCCCCCCTAGGTCAACAAAGCCAGCCTCTTCTGCCATGAACAATAACTGCCTTCCCCCGCCGACGTACTCGCTACAGGACGCGGAATGGTACTGGGGAGATATAACCAGGTAAACATCTGCCGGTGTGCCGTTTGAAACGCCTTGCCGTGTTTAATCTGCTAACCGATTTTCGGCCCCAGGGATGAGGTGAACGAGAAGCTCCGCGACACGTCCGACGGCTCCTTCCTGGTGCGTGACGCCTCCACAAAGTTGCAGGGAGACTTCACGCTGACATTGCGGTAGGAAAAGATGAAGCGAGTGTGTCCTTTTTATGCATTTTTTATTTTTCAACTAACTCGTCGGATACATTGCGTTTTTTTTTTTAGGAAAGACGGCCACAATAAGCTGATCAAGATTTACCACCGAGACGGAAAGTACGGCTTCTCGGACCCGCTCACGTTCTCCTCCGTGGTGGAGCTCATTTGGCACTACCAGCACCATCCCTTGGTGGAGTACAACGCCACACTGGACCTGATGCTTACACATCCCTTGTCCCGCTTCCAGCAGGTTAGATGTCTTTGGATTAGCCTTTAGTGGAAATGTTAGCCTATATCCATCCATCCATCCATCTTCTTCCGCTTATCCGAGGTCGGGTCGCGGGGGCAGCAGCCTAAGCAGGGAAGCCCAGACTTCCCTCTCCCCAGCCACTTCGTCTAGCTCTTCCCGGGGGATCCCGAGGCGTTCCCAGGCCAGCCGGGAGACATAGTCTTCCCAACGTTTCTTGGGTCTTCCCCGTGGCCTCCTACCGGTCGGACGTGCCCTAAACACCTCCCTCGGGAGGCGTTCGGGTGGCACCCTGACCAGATGCCCGAACCACCTCATCTGGCTCCTCTCGATGTGGAGGAGCAGCGGCTTTACTTTGAGTTCCTCCCGGATGACAGAGCTTCTCACCCTATCTCTAAGGGAGAGCCCCGCCACACGGCGGAGGAAACTCATTTCGGCCGCTTGTACCCGTGATCTTATCCTTTCGGTCATGACCCAAAGCTCATGACCATAGGTGAGGATGGGAACGTAGATCGACCGGTAAATTGAGAGCTTTGCCCTCCGGCTCAGCTCCTTCTTCACCACAACAGATCGGTACAACGTCCGCATTACTGAAGACGCCGCACCGATCCGCCTATCGATCTCACGATCCACTCTTCCCCCACTCGTGAACAAGACTCCCAGGTACTTGAACTCCTCCACTTGGGGCAGGGTCTCCTCCCCAACCCGGAGATGGCACTCCACCCTTTTCCGGGAGAAAACCATGGACTCAGATTTGGAGGTGCTGATTCTCATTCCGGTCGCTTCACACTCGGCTGCGAACCGATCCAGCGAGAGCTGAAGATCCCGGTCAGATGAAGCCATCAGGACCACATCATCTGCAAAAAGCAGAGACCTAATCCTGCGGTTACCAAACCGGAACCCCTCAATGCCTTGACTGCGCCTAGAAATTCTGTCCATAAAAGTTATGAACAGAATCGGTGACAAAGGGCAACCTTGGCGGAGTCCAACCCTCACTGGAAACGTGTCCGACTTACTGCCAGCAATGCGGACCAAGCTCTGACACTGATCGTACAGGGATCGGACCGCCACAATAACACAGTCCGATACCCCATACTCTCTGAGCACTCCCCACAGGACTTCCCGAGGGACACGGTCGAATGCCTTCTCCAAGTCCACAAAGCACATGTAGACTGGTTGGGCAAACTCCCATGAACCCTCAAGAACCCTGCCGAGAGTATAGAGCTGGTCCACAGTTCCACGACCAGGACGAAAACCACACTGTTCCTCCTGCATCCGAGGTTCGACTATCCGGCGTAGCCTCCTGTCCAGTACACCTGAATAAACCTTACCGGGAAGGCTGAGTTAGCCTATATATTGACCGTATTTTTTTTCCAGGTGAAGGAGAACAGCGTTGATGTCGCGGGAAGAAAGCTTAAAGAGGTCCACTGTCAGTATCAAGAGAAATCCAAGGAGTTTGATCGTCTTTATGAGTCCTTCACCAAGACCTCACAGGTAAAAATACGAATACAAACTCAAAGGACATCTGACTCTGACACAGTCGAGTCGGCCTGAATCTGAATTGTTTCAGCCTTTTTTTTAGATGAAAATAGCACTTTAGATCCATTTCAGTCTGGATACAAAACTTTGCACAGTACTGAATCTGCACTTTTAAAGGTTTTTAATGACTTGCTTTTAATGTCTGATTCTGGCAGCTCTGCCATTTTAGTGCTTTTAGATCTTACAGCTGCCTTTGACACAGTCAATCAATCAATCAATCAATCAATGTTTATTTATATAGCCCCAAATCACAAATGTCTCAAAGGACTGCACAAATCAATACTACTACAACATCCTCGGAAGAACCCACAAAAGGGCAAGGAAAACTCACACCCAGTGGGCAGGGAGAATTCACATCCAGTGGGACGCCAGTGACAATGCTGACTATGAGAAACCTTGGAGAGGACCTCAGATGTGGGCAACCCCCCCCCCTCTAGGGGACCGAAAGCAATGGATGTCGAGCGGGTCTAACATGATGCTGTGAAAGTTCAATCCATAGTGGCTCCAACACAGCCGCGAGAGTTCAGTTCAAGCGGATCCAAGACAGCAGCCAGAGTCCCGTCCACAGGAAACCATCTCAAGCGGATCAGCAGCGTAGAGATGTCCCCAACCGACCACACAATTCTTTTAGACCGCCTGAGAGACTGTGTGGGTGTCAGGGGGACTGCGTTAGCGTGGTTCGGATCTTACCTGTCTGAGAGGTCCTTCTCTGTCAGGCTGGGGGGACGCCACCTCCTCTTCTGCCCCGCTTTACTGTGGTGTCCCCCAGGGATCTATTTTAGGCCCCATCCTGTTCGCTCTTTATCTCCTCCCTCTTGGAGATATTTTTAAGAAACATGGAGTGTTTTATCACTTTTATGCAGATGACTGCCAAATTTATATGCCGATTTCAAAAAGCCACGGCCCCCTGACACCCCTTCTTAACTGTCTATGCAACGTCAAGGCTTGGTTAGCCCAGAATTTTTTAATAATGAATGAGGGAAGAACGGAAATTTTAGTTTGACTTGGGACCATTGCAAAATGATGTGCGTCCCAAAGTCACCAGCCTTGGCGTCACTATAGACAGCCATTTTAAACTAGACAAACAAGTCAATGGCGTTTTAAAATCGTGTTTTTATCACCTTCGTCTTTTAGTAAAGGTTAAACCCTTTTTATCTTTTAACCTTTTTGAACAAGTCGTGCATGCTTTTATTTCAAGTGGCCTGGACTACTGCAATGCACTTTATGCTGGCATTAGCCAAAAAGCTCTCTCCCGATTGCAGTTAGTCCAGAACGCGGCAGCAGGACTTTTAACAGGGGCCAGGAAAGGCCAGCATAGAACCCCAATTCTTCAGAGTTTGCACTGGCTCCCTGTTCATTTTAGAATTGATTTTAAAACATCGCTGTTTGTTTTTAAATCTTTACATGGACTGGCACCTCAATATATCTCGGACCTTATCCAAATTTACATTCCTGCGCGCGCTCTGAGGTCCGAGAGCCAGTTCCAGCTCGTGGTGCCCAAGACCAGACTTAAGACCAGGGGAGACAGGGCCTTCTCTGTGGTCGGCCCTAAGCTCTGGAACACTCTGCCGCTCCATGTTCAAACTGCTTCCACAGTGGAGTGTTTTAAGTCTCGTCTTAAGACCCACTTTTATTCTTTGGCTTTTAACACTACGTGAGTTGTGTGCTCCTCTGTTCTCTGTTGTACTCTGTGTTTTTTATACACTTTGATTTCTATTTTACTGTTTTAATTGATTTTACCCTTTAAAATAGTTTTTAATCATATTTGTTTTTATATTGTTTTTATCCATCCATCCATTTTCTACCGCTTATTCCCTTTTGGTGTCGCGGGGGGCGCTGGCGCCTATCTCAGCTACAATCGGGCGGAAGGCAGGGTACACCCTGGACAAGTCGCCACCTCATCGCAGGGCCAACACAGATAGACAGACAACATTCACACTCACATTCACACACTAGGGCCAATTTAGTGTTGCCAATCAACCTATCCCCAGGTGCATGTCTTTGGAGGTGGGAGGAAGCCGGAGTACCCGGAGGGAACCCACGCATTCACGGGGAGAACATGCAAACTCCACACAGAAAGATCCCGAGCCTGGATTTGAACCCAGGACTGTAGGAACTTCGTATTGTGAGGCAGACGCACTAACCCCTCTGCCACCGTGAAACCCATATTGTTTTTATTGGTTTTATATTTTTTTTTTGTTGTTTTTATTCAGTCATTGGTGGAGCATAATATATATATATATATATATATATACTTTTTTAAATTTTATTTTATTTATTTTTATTTTTTTACAATTATTTTTAACATGGCTGTGCAGCACTTTGGAAACGTTATTGTTGTTTAAATGTGCTATATAAATAAAGTGGATTGATTGGATTGGATTGTTGAATTCCGCGTGGTGTCAGGAAATTCAGATGAAGCAAACGGCGATCGAGGCGTTCAACGAGACGATGATGATCTTCGAGGAGCAGTGTCGTGAACAGGAGCGCTACGGGGAGGAATTTGAGAGGAACAATCAATCTGACGGAGACGACAAAGATCTGGAGAGGTACCGGCGTCGCTTGGAAGTTCGGCACACCGCATTTTCTTCTCTGTCGGCCGCAATCCTGTGACGTGACTTGCTTCCTTTTTTAGCTTTTTGATCAATTACGAGAAGCTGAAGTGCCGTCTCTGCGAGATCTACGACAGCAAGATCCATCTGGAGGTAGACTTGAGAAGCCAGGTGGAGGACTACCGAGAGACAGACCGAAAGATAAACAGTTTGCGGCCAGATCTCATCCAGCTGCGGAACATCAGAGACCAGTATCTCAAGTGAGTAGCGTGAGGTAGACCGACCAGGCTTTGCACTATGGAAAGTCTTTCAAGTAATCTGTCATCGATTTTTTTTTACAGCTGGCTCAATCACAAAGGTGTACGGCAGAAACGTATATACGACTGGCTTGGCATACTCAGTGACGGCCTTGACGAGTACGTGTTGACTAAAGCCTTCTGTGAAACGCATTTTCTCCCGGAGTAATCCAAAGTCATGTTTTGCTCTGGCAGTACGTACGTGCTGAAGGGCGACGAGAAGAACTTGCCGCATCAGGACGAGACGACTTGGTTTGTGGGCGAAATGAGCCGGACGCAGGCCGAGGAGATGCTCGATGGGAAAGACACCGGCACCTTCCTCATTCGTGAGAGCAGCAAACAAGGCTCCTACGCCTGCTCCGTCGTGTGAGTTCCACATTTTGAAGGCACTGTCTGGATGTCAGCGTGACGCTCACTTGGCGGGTTCGATTTATCCTCCTCCAGGGTCAACGAAGAAGTGAAGCACTGTATGGTCTACAACACGCCGCACGGCTACGGCTTCGCCGAGCCCTACGACATTCACTGCTCCCTGAAAGACCTTGTCCTGCACTACCGCCTGCACTCCTTGGCGCAACACAACGACGCCCTGGACGTGAGGCTGTCGCAGCCGGTACACGCCAAAGGGCCCGCGGAGGAGCACAAACTCATACAGACTCCCAAACAGACTGTCAGGCTTCCACCGGCTGCTCCAGAAATGTAGACCAAGGGAGATCAAACAAAGGACGTGTTTACTGTACCCGGCGAGAAGGACTGCAATCGAGGTGAAATGTTGCACTAAAGTGATTCCATCAGTTTTTTGCGATCGAAGTGGGACCGGAACTTGAATGTCAGCTTCTGTTGTTTTTTTCTTTTTCCTTTCAAGAGACCGTTAAATGTTTCCGGAAAGAACTTCATATATTGCTGTTTGTTTGTGGGACATTATTGACGCCCGCTCCTCAAGATGCCGAAGATCTTGGTTGGACCCAAAGGATCAGAGCTGACATTTTTGGCTTCAAACCGAACGAGCTCTGAGAAAGTTCCAGGATATATTAGACGGCTACGAGACGAGTGAGGAGAAAATGGTGCTGTACACAGGCTGTTTCTGTCGTCCATGGTTTGGTGGACCAAACCCTTCTTGGGGACGGCGGGCGGGGGGGGAAATGCCACTTGAGAATATGAGAAAAATTGTGGTGCGCCCTAACAATTTGCACCATTCATACAGTGGATATTATGTAGCATTAACATCCTAGTAACCCATGATAAGAGCCTATTTCTGGTTGAACGAAGCACTTGGCAAACATCTCGTCGACGCATTCGGACAAGCAAAAACTATCCACACCTGCTGATGAAAACATAATCGGAAGTACTGTATGTTATATTCTGTTACTCGAAGTATAAGCGTTTTGTATTCTATATATATTTTTTCTATAAACACGCCACAAGATGAAAAGCTTGAAGAAAGTGCAATCCAACAGTATTTCTATTGTTGCAAAGTGTGACGGCGGCGGAAAGGTGTTACGAACGGTTTTTGACGTGCGCCACAAAAATGCACTCGGGGGTGGTGTTGGCGAGGTATGGCCCGCGACGTTGGCGTTGAACGGCGCCAGGTGTCCTGCCTCCATTACTTGAATCGTGGCATCGCTCCAGCTATGAATGTGTTTCCTGATGTGCGGCCCACACAGTTAGAGGCGTGAAGAATCGGGTGTTGAACTTGGCACATTTGTTTTGGTTTTTTTTGTCCTTCTGTTCAAGTTTGATGACAACAGGAACGCTGTACAGAGAAAAACTAAAATGTATATCTAAGGTCGCTTGGTTTAAAGAAAAACTCCGTATGAGGACGGAGAGGAGGCCTCGGCTAAGGCTAAGCAATGTGAGATTCTGACCTTTTTCTTGCTGAAAGACAATAAACTGATGAGGGTTTTGTCATTTTACGCAACACGTTTCATTGTTTCTTCAAGTTCTGTCTGAGCGGAGGCAAATACCTTTTTTTTTTCAGTGAAAAATTGAAGCAAGATCTTTAAGACGACAATTTGCAAATCCTTTTCCACTGCAAAGACAAGACGTTTTAACGTCCAAACTGACAAACTTTTATCTTTTGCAAATATTAGCTCATTTGGAATGTGATGCCTGCAACGTGTTTTAAAAAAAAGCTGGCACAAGTGGCAAAAAAGACTGAGAAAGTGGAAGAATGCTCATCAAACGCTTATTGGAAACATCCCACAGGTGAACGGGCTTAATTGGGAACAGGTGGGTGCCATGATTGGCTGTAAAAGCAGCTTCCATGAAATGCTCACTCGTTCACAAACGGGGCGAAGGTCACCACTTTGTCAACAAATGCCCGAGCAAATTGTCCCAACAGCTCGAGAACAACATTTCTCACCATCTACGGTCCGTAATATCATCAAAAGGTTCAGAGAATCTGGAGAAATCACTGGAAGTAAGGTAAGCGCTGATATTACAGATCTTGGATCCCTCAGAAGGTACTGCATCAAAAAGCGGCATCAGTGTGTAAAAGATATCACCACATGAGTTCAAGAACACTTCAGAAATCCACTGTCAGTAAGTACAGTCTGTCGCTACATCTGTATGTGTAGGTTAAAACTACTATGCAAAGCCACAGCCATTTATCAACAACACCCAGAAACGCCGCCGGCTTCGCTGGGCCCGAGCTCATCTTAAGATGGACTGATGCAAAGTGGAAAAGTGTTCTGTGGTCTGACGAGTCCACATTGTTTTTGGAAACTGAAACTTTGTGTCCTCTGGAACAAAGAAGATAACCATCCGGATTGTTTTAGGTGCAAATTTGAAAAGGCAGGGGGGTATTACAACTCTCAAATCCCTTCACTGACTTCCTGTTCCACTCAGGGTTGAATACAAAGTCTCCCTACTAACCCACCAGTGCCTCCATGGAAATGCCCCCCTCTACCTCAAAGAACTACTCACCCCCAAATCCTCCACATTACACCTCCGCTCCAAACAGGCTAACCTCCTCCAACCTCTAAGGACAAAGCTACGAACTATGGGGGACCGGGATTTCTGCTCTGCCACTCCCAGTCTGTGGAAAGCTCTCCCTGACCACCTGAGGGCACCACAGACTGAAGATGCTTTTAAAAAAGGCTTAAAAACCCTTCTTTTTGAAACACCTTTATACATATATACGCATACTAGTTCTAGCTATTAGGCTGTTCTAGTTTTTATTTTTATTATTGAGGACAGGGTGGCGCAGGTGGGCGAGTGGCTGTACCAGCAACCTGAGGGTTCCTGGTTCAATCCCCACCTTCTACCATCCTAGTCACGTCCGTTGTGTCCTCGAGCAAGACACTTCACCCTTGCTCCTGACGGGTCCTGGTTAGCGCCTTGCATGGCAGCTCCTTCCATCAGTGTGTGAATGTGGAAATAGTGTCAAAGCGCTTGGAGTTCCTTAAATAGGTAGAAAAGCGCGATACAGGTATAACACATTTTAATTTACATTTAATTATTTGTTTTATCTTTGTATTATTATTATTATTATTACTTTTTTAAATGCACTGTAGCACTTTGAGGTTGTTTGCTCAATGTAAAGTGCTTTTTTTTTTTACAAATAAAATCTATTATTATTATTATTATTAGTGGCCAAGGCATGGGTAACTTACACATCTGTGAAGGCACCATTAATGTGGAAAGGTACACACAACTTTCGGAGCAACATATGTTGTTATCATGGACGCCCCTGCTTATTTCAGCAAGACAATGCCAAGCCACGTGGCTTCATAGTAAAAGAGTGTGGGTACTAGACTGGCCTGCCTGTAGTCCAGACATTGAAAATGTGCGAAGGCTAAAATAGTCGAAAGGGAGACTGTTGAACAACTTAAGCTGTACATCAAGCAAGAATGGGAAAGAATTCCACTTCAAAAATGTGTCTCCTCAGTTCCCAAACCTTTACTGAGTTTTGTTAAAAGAAAAGGCCATGTAACACACTGGTAAAAATGCCTTTTTTGCAATGTGTGTACATGAATATTTGCAAAATAACAAAGTTTCTCTGTGTGAAGATAAATATCTTGTCTTTGCAGTCTATTCAATTGAATATAAGTTGAAAAGGATTTGTTGTATTCTCCTTTTTTTTAGCATTTAAGTCTCACCTTAAAACTAAAACTTAAAAGATGTGACTTTAAGGTTTTACTAATTACGTATAAAATACTACACGGTCTAGCTCCATCCTATCTTGCCGATTGTATTGTACCGTATGTCCCGGCAAGAAATCTGCGTTCAAAGGACTCCGGTTTATTAGTGATTCCTAGAGCCCAAAAAAAGTCTGCGGGCTATAGAGCGTTTTCCGTTCGGGCTCCAGTACTCTGGAATGCCCTCCCGGTAACAGTTCGAGATGCTACCTCAGTAGAAGCATTTAAGTCTCACCTTAAAACTCATCTGTATACTCTAGCCTTTAAATAGACCTCCTTTTTAGACCAGTTGATCTGCCGCTTATTTTCTTTCTCCTATCTCCCCCCCTCCCTTGAGGAGGGGGTCCGGTCCGATGACCATGGATGAAGTACTGGCTGTCCAGAGTCGAGACCCAGGATGGACCGCTCGCCTGTATCGGTTGGGGACATCTCTACGCTGCTGATCCGCCTCCGCTTGAGATGGTTTCCTGTGGACGGGACTCTCGCTGCTGTCTTGGATCCGCTTGAACTGAACTCTCGCGGCTGTGTTGGAGCCACTATGGATTGAACTTTCACAGTATCATGTTAGACCCGCTCGACATCCATTGCTTTCGGTCCCCTAGAGGTGGGGGATTGCCCACATCTGAGGTCCTCTCCAAGGTTTCTCATAGTCAGCATTGTCACTGGCGTCCCACTGGATGTGAATTCTCCCTGCCCACTGGGTGTGAGTTTTCCTTGCCCTTTTGTGGGCTCTTCCGAGGATGTTGTAGTCGTAATGATTTGTGCAGTCCTTTGAGACATTTGTGATTTGGGCCTATATAAATAAACATTGATTGATTGATTGATTGACACAACAGGACAACTTCACTGCTTTTGGCTTTTTGTGAAATGAAAACTGGACGCGAGACTTAGTAGATTTCAGATTGCTCACTTGTGTGTTCCACCGAGCTCGATCCCGGGGTCAGCCGGGGTAGGAAGGCAGCGGAGGACATGCTGTGGACAGATGGAAGAGAAAGGAAATGACAAGTACAATAGCAGGATGTGCAAAAATCCTTTCCCTGCCCGCCCGGTATGCCAGAAAACAATTAGATCATTGGGAACAGTCATTAAGAAATGTTACATTTCAGGATATTAAAAAAAACAAAACAATGCGGGGCCTCAGATTAACGGACAGATGTTTATCAGCGATGCGGTTACGTAATAAACATATCTGCCGTATAAAATGCTATCAGTTGAGAGGCAGGAGGACAAAGAGTGAGCTATTAGGACCACTGATAAGGTCCACGTCCCCACTTGACACGGCCTCTGTCACCACAACATGTGGCCTCTTTCAGCCCGTCAGGTCCACCTTAGGCGGGGATTATGAAGGTGAAGAGGGCAGGGATATTCTCCTGGAGAGTCTCAGTTTCAGGCCATGGATTACTCCCTCTTACCTGTGTCAGCCGTTCATCATGCAGGAAGAGGGCAGGAGAGGTAGCTGGCTATGTTTCTATGTCCTCCATATTTGGGAAGCCAAAACATCATCGACCCTTTTCTGTTTCTCCGGCCAATGTTCACTTTGCCACCTCGCTTTGACGAGCACGTCAGGTCACCTGAACCTTCGGACTACACACCTGATTTATGTCCACCTACAAAGGAAGCCCGGGTCAGATTTGAAAAAAGTTGCAATTGTATCGTTCATGTTGACATGAAGACACTCATTGTGTACATTGCACTGTGAACATAGACACATTTCACTGTTGAAGTCCACACACACATAGATATACATATATATATATATATATATACATATATATGTACATATTTATGTATATATTTATATACATATATATACATATATATAAACATACATACATACATATATATACATACACATATACATATGCATATACATATATATACATACATTATACATATATACATACATTATACATATATGTATATACATATATATCAATCAATCAATGTTTACTTATATAGCCCTAAATCACTAGTGTCTCAAAGGGCTGCACAAACCACTACGACATCCTCGGTAGGCCCACATAAGGGTGGGGAAAACTCACACCCAGTGGGACGTCGGTGACAATGATGACTATGAGAACCTTGGAGAGGTGGAGGAGGGAAAAAGAAAAAACAAATCTCAGCCTGGCTGCTTTAGCCTCGTCGAGAAACTGCCGGTCACCACACTCATGGCCACACCCCTCCGACTTTCAGGTTGTATAGGTACGACTATATAATCTCAATAAAACACTATTAACACAATAAGCAGATAAGGGATTTCCCAGAATTATCCTAGTAAATGTGTCTAATTACATCTGAATCGCTCCCACTGGATATTCTTTTTTTTTTCTAGTCCTTCACTCTCACTTTCCTCATCCACGAACCTTTCATCCTCGCTCAAATTAATGGGGAAATCGTCGATTTCTCGGTCCGAATCGCTCTAGCTGCTGGTGGCTATGATTGTAAACTATGTGAGGATCTCTACAACCAGTAAAGTCACGCGCACATCGTCTACTACTTCTGGTACAGGCAAGGCTTTTTTATTAGCCACCAAAAGTTGCAAACTTTATCGTGGATGTTCTCTACTAAATCCTTTCAGCAAAAATACGGCAATATCGCGAAATGATCGAATATGACCAGCTATCCCCGTTTAAATAAGAACATCTCATTCCAGTAGGCCTTTCAAGCCATGAGTTGGAGAAGTTTGTAAGAGGTCGGACGGACAGGAAGTGTGAGGAAGAGAGGAGGAAGTGGGCAGCAATGTAGGGAAGACATGTTATTCCCTAGAAGACATGTTATTCCCCATCATGTAAAAAAGTAGTGACTTTGATGGAAGCTGAAACATTCCAGCCAAGCTGGCTACTTCCCAAAGAGACTTGCCGACGCAGCACTTTCACTTCAACTCACAACTCAATCCCTCCCAACTCCCGCCCTTTCCAGGAAAAAAAAAAAAAAAAACCTAAACAAGGTCTTTTCCTCTCCCAACTAAAACACTCCTCCTCCACTTCACGCAGCCCTGCTCGTTTCGCTAAGTAACCGGGCAGGCGGCTTTGTTGTCCAACCTTCGACATAAAGACGCCATTAAGTGACTTACAGGCCGGGCGGGAAGGAGAAGAAGAAGGAGAAGGAGGTTTCGTCCAATCAGGCGGCGCCTGCTCGCTGTCTCCGGCCCATTCCTGCGGCTCTCGGCCAATGGGAGGCCGGGGACCTGAATGGTGTCAGCCAATCAGAAGCCGGTTGCTATGTGGAAGGAAGAATCGATAAAAAAGGGCTTTTTTCTTTTTTTCTTTTTTTTTCCTTGCGCCTCGCTTTTTTTTTATTAGCTGACGTTATGGCCGCCGAGTTTGTTCTGTCAGACTTGCACACTTCTGCTCAACTTTACACCAGCAGCTTCACTCTGGCTCTTTCATTCAGAAATAGATATAAATGTTGACTTATAAGCGTTCTTTCAAACACATGAATACTCTTCACACATATGCTTTCTACACCAAAATTCATCTATTTATTATTATTATCATTATTATTATTCACATTTTGACGCGCTCTACCTTCCATTTTTCACCCGATTCAAAGCGTTCCAACTTCAAAGTGTTCAGCCTATTGGGGAATCGCAGGCTTTTCCTTGACAAATTCCCAGATTTCCCAGAATTCCCGTTTTTCAGGGACATGTTTCACCATTTTAAATTATTTGTCCATTTTTCAAACTTTCACCATTTCCACATTTTTCACCCGATTCAAAGCATTCTAACTTCAAACTGTTCAGCCTATTCAGAAAATCGAGGGCTTTCCCTTGACAAATTCCAAAAATTGGCAGATTTCCCAGAATTCCTGGTTTTTCGGGACATTTTTCCCCATTTAAAATTATTTGTCCATTTTTCAAACATCCACCATTTCCACATTTTTCACAGCGTTCCAACTTCAATGTGTTCAGCCTATTCGGGAATTGCGGGATTTTCCTTGACAAATTACAACAATTCCCAAATTTCCCAGAATTCCCGGTTTTCAGGGACGTTTTTCCCCATTCAAAATTATTTGTCCATTTTTCAAACTTTCACCATTTCCAAATTTTTCACCCTATAGAAAGCGTTCCAACTTCAAACTGTTCAGCCTATTCGGGAATTGCCGGCTTTTCCTTGACAAATTCCAAAAATTCCCAAATTTCCCAGAATTCCTAGTTTTTCGGGACATTTTTCCCCATTTAAAATTATTTGTCCATTTTTCAAACATCCACCATTTCCACATTTTTCACAGCGTTCCAACTTCAAAGTGTTCAGCCTATTCTGGAATTGCGGGCTTTTCCTTGAAAAATTCCCCAAATTCCCAAATTTCCCTGAATTCCCGGTTTTCAGGGACATTTTTCCCCATTTAAAATTATTTGTCCCTTTTTCAAACTTCCACCATTTTCCCATTTTTCACCCAATTCAAAGCGTTCCAATTTCAAATTGTTCAGCCTGTTGGGGAATCTCTGGCTTTTCCTTGACAAATTCCCAGATTTCCCAGAATTCCCGGGTTTTCGGGACATTTTTCCCCATTTAAAATTATTTGTCCATTTTTCAAACATCCACCATTTCCACATTTTTCACAGCGTTCCAACTTCAGTGTTCAGCCTATTCGGGAATTGCGGGCTTTTCCCTGAAAAATTCCAAAAATTCCCAAATTTCTCTGAATTCACGGTTTTCAGGGACATTTTTCCCCATTTAAAATTATTTGTCCATTTTTCAAACTTCCACCATTTTCCCATTTTTCACCCAATTCAAAGCATTTCAATTTCGAAATGTGTTCTGCCTATTGGGGAATCTTTGGCTTTTCCTCGACAACTTCCCAGATTTCCCCAAATTCACGGTTTTCCGGGACATTTTTCCCCATTTAAAATTATTTGTTCATTTTCCAAACTTCCACAATTTCCACTTTTTCACAGCGTTCCAACTTCAAACTGATCAGCCTATTCGGGAATCGCGGGATTTTCCTTGACAAATTACAAAAATTCCCAAATTTCCCAGAATTCCCGGTTTTCAGGGACGTTTTTCCCCATTTAAAATTATTTGTCCATTTTTCAAACTTTCACCATTTCCACATTTTTCACCCGATTGAAAGCGTTCCAACTTCAAAAGTGTTCAGCCTATTCAGAAAATCGCGGGCTTTCCCTTGACAAATTCCAAAAATTGGCAGATTTCCCAGAATTCCTGGTTTTTCGGGACATTTTTCCCCATTTAAAATTATTTGTCCATTTTTCAAACATCCACCATTTCCACATTTTTCACAGCGTTCCAACTTCAAAGTGTTTAGCCTATTCGGGAATTGCGGGATTTTCCTTGACAAATTACAAAAATTCCCAAATTTCCCAGAATTCCCGGTTTTCAGGGACGTTTTTCCCCATTTAAAATTATTTGTCCATTTTTCAAACTTTCACCATTTCCACATTTTTCACCCGATAGAAAGCGTTCCAACTTCAAACTGTTCAGCCTATTCGGGAATTGCGGGCTTTTCCTTGAAAAATTCCAAAAATTCCCAAATTTCCCTGAATTCCCGGTTTTCAGGGACGTTTTTCCCCATTTAAAATTATTTGTCCATTTTTCAAACTTCCACCATTTTCCCATTTTTCACCCAATTCAAAGCGTTGTAATTTCAAAGTGTTCAGCCTATTGGGGAATCTCTGGCTTTTCCTTGACAAATTCCCAGATTTCCCAGAATTCCCGGTTTTCCGGGACATTTTTCCCCATTTAAAATTATTTGTTCATTTTTCAAACTTCCACCATTTCCACTTTTTCACAGCGTTCCAACTTCAAACTGTTCAGCCTATTCGGGAATTGCGGGCTTTCCCTTGACAAATTCCAAAAATTCGCAGATTTCCCAGAATTCCTGGTTTTTCGGGACATTTTTCCCCATTTAAAGTTATTTGTCCATTTTTCAAACATCCACCATTTCCACATTTTTCACAGCGTTCCAACTTCAATGTGTTCAGCCTATTCGGGAATTGCGGGATTTTCCTTGACAAATTACAAAAATTCCCAAATTTCCCAGAATTCCCGGTTTTCAGGGACGTTTTTCCCCATTCAAAATTATTTGTCCATTTTTCAAACTTTCACCATTTCCAAATTTTTCACCCTATAGAAAGCGTTCCAACTTCAAACTGTTCAGCCTATTCGGGAATTGCCGGCTTTTCCTTGACAAATTCCAAAAATTCCCAAATTTCCCAGAATTCCTAGTTTTTCGGGACATTTTTCCCCATTTAAAATTATTTGTCCATTTTTCAAACATCCACCATTTCCACATTTTTCACAGCGTTCCAACTTCAAAGTGTTCAGCCTATTCTGGAATTGCGGGCTTTTCCTTGAAAAATTCCCCAAATTCCCAAATTTCCCTGAATTCCCGGTTTTCAGGGACATTTTTCCCCATTTAAAATTATTTGTCCCTTTTTCAAACTTCCACCATTTTCCCATTTTTCACCCAATTCAAAGCGTTCCAATTTCAAATTGTTCAGCCTGTTGGGGAATCTCTGGCTTTTCCTTGACAAATTCCCAGAATTCCCGGGTTTTCGGGACATTTTTCCCCATTTAAAATTATTTGTCCATTTTTCAAACATCCACCATTTCCACATTTTTCACAGCGTTCCAACTTCAGTGTTCAGCCTATTCGGGAATTGCGGGCTTTTCCTTGAAAAATTCCAAAAATTCCCAAATTTCTCAGAATTCACGGTTTTCAGGGACATTTTTCCCCATTTAAAATTATTTGTCCATTTTTCAAACTTCCACCATTTTCCCATTTTTCACCCAATTCAAAGCATTTCAATTTCGAAATGTGTTCTGCCTATTGGGGAATCTTTGGCTTTTCCTCGACAACTTCCCAGATTTCCCCAAATTCACGGTTTTCCGGGACATTTTTCCCCATTTAAAATTATTTGTTCATTTTCCAAACTTCCACAATTTCCACTTTTTCACAGCGTTCCAACTTCAAACTGATCAGCCTATTCGGGAATCGCGGGATTTTCCTTGACAAATTACAAAAATTCCCAAATTTCCCAGAATTCCCGGTTTTCAGGGACGTTTTTCCCCATTTAAAATTATTTGTCCATTTTTCAAACTTTCACCATTTCCACATTTTTCACCCGATTGAAAGCGTTCCAACTTCAAAAGTGTTCAGCCTATTCAGAAAATCGCGGGCTTTCCCTTGACAAATTCCAAAAATTGGCAGATTTCCCAGAATTCCTGGTTTTTCGGGACATTTTTTCCCCATTTAAAATTATTTGACCATTTTTCAAACATCCACCATTTCCACATTTTTCACAGCGTTCCAACGTCAAAGTGTTTAGCCTATTCGGGAATTGCGGGATTTTCCTTGACAAATTACAAAAATTCCCAAATTTCCCAGAATTCCCGGTTTTCAGGGACGTTTTTCCCCATTTAAAATTATTTGTCCATTTTTCAAACTTTCACCATTTCCACATTTTTCACCCGATAGAAAGCGTTCCAACTTCAAACTGTTCAGCCTATTCGGGAATTGCGGGCTTTTCCTTGAAAAATTCCAAAAATTCCCAAATTTCCCAGAATTCCCGGTTTTCAAGGACGTTTTTCCCCGTTTAAAATTATTTGTCTATTTTTCAAAGTTCCACCATTTCCACATTTTTCACAGCGTTCCAACTTCAAAGTGTTCAGCCTATCCGGGAATTGCGGGCTTTTCCTTGAAAAATTCCAAAAATTCCCAAATTTCCCTGAATTCCCGGTTTTCAGGGACATTTTTCCCCCATTTAAAATTATTTGTCCATTTTTCAAACTTCCACCATTTTCCCATTTTTCACCCAATTCAAAGCGTTGTAATTTCAAAGTGTTCAGCCTATTGGGGAATCTCTGGCTTTTCCTTGACAAATTCCCAGATTTCCCAGAATTCCCGGTTTTCCGGGACATTTTTCCCCATTTAAAATTATTTGTTCATTTTTCAAACTTCCACCATTTCCACTTTTTCACAGCGTTCCAACTTCAAACTGTTCAGCCTATTCGGGAATTGCGGGATTTCCCTTGACAAATTCCAAAAATTCGCAGATTTCCCAGAATTCCTGGTTTTTCGGGACATTTTTCCCCATTTAAAATTATTTGTCCATTTTTCAAACATCCACCATTTCCACATTTTTCACAGCGTTCCAACTTCAAAGTGTTCAGCCTATTCGGGAATTGCGGGCTTTTCCTTGAAAAATTCCAAAAATTCCCAAATTTCCCAGAATTCTCGGTTTTCAGGGACATTTTTCCCCATTTAAAATTATTTGTCCATTTTTCAAACTTTCACCATTTCCACATTTTTCACCCGATTGAAAGCGTTCCAACTTCAAAGTGTTCAGCCTATTCAGAAAATCGCGGGCTTTCCCTTGACAAATTCCAAAAATTGGCAGATTTCCCAGAATTCCTGGTTTTTCGGGACATTTTTCCCCATTTAAAATGATTTGTCCATTTTTCAAACTTCCACCATTTTCCCATTTTTCACCCAATTCAAAGCGTTCCAATTTCAAAGTGTTCTGCCTATTGGGGAATCTTTGGCTTTCCCTCGACAACTTCAGAAAATCGCGGGCTTTCCCTTGACAAATTCCCAGATTTCCCAGAATTCCCGGTTTTCCGGGGACATTTTTCACCATTTAAAATTATTTGTCCATTTTTTAAACTTTCACCATTTCCACATTTTTCACCCGATTGAAAGCGTTCCAACTTCAAACGGCTCGGCCTATTCAGAAAATCGCGGGCTTTCCCTTGACAAATTCCCAAAATTCGCCGATTTCCCAGAATTTCCGGTTTTCCAGGACATTTTTCCCTGTTCCGAATGAATAGGCCATTTTCAAACTTCCACCATTTCCAAATTTTTTACCTGATTCAAAGCGTTCCAACTTCAAAGTGTTCAGCCTATTGGGGAATCGCAGGATTTTCCTGGACAAATTTCCAGATTTCCGAGAATTTTCGGTTTTCCAGGACATTTTTCTCTATTTAAAATTAATAGTCCATTTTTCAAACTTCCACCATTTCCACATTTTTCACCCAATTCAAAGCGTTCCAACTTCAAACTCTACAGGCTATTCGGGAATCGCGGGCGTTTCCCTTGACGAATCCCCAAAATTCTCAGATTTCCAGGTTTTCCTGGATATTTTTCCCCATTCAGAATGAATTGGCCATTTTTCAAATTTCCACCATTTCCACATTTTTCACCCGATTCAAAGCGTTCCAACTTCAAAGTGCTCAGCCTATTCGGAAATCGCGGGCTTTCCCTTGACAAATTCCAAAAATTCCCAGATTTCCCTGAATTCCCGATTTTCCGGGACATTTTTCCCCATTTTAAATTGAAATGGCTATTTTTCAAACTTCCACCATTTCCACATTTTTTACCCGATTCAAAGCGTTCCAAATTCAAAGTGCTCAGCCTATTCAGGAACCGCGGCCTTTTCCTTGACAAATTCCACAAATTCCTAGATTTCCCAGAATTCCCAGTTTTCCGGGACATTTTTCCCTGTTCAGAATGAATTGTCCGTTTTTCAAACTTCCACCAATTCCACATTTTTCACCCGATTCAAAGCATTCCAACTTTAAACAGTTCAGCCTATTCGGGAATTGCGGGCTTTTCCTTGACAAATTCCAAACATTCCCAGATTTCCCTGTTTTCAGGGACATTTTTCCCTGTTCAAAATGAATTATCCATTTTTCAAACTTCCACCAATTCCACATTTTTGATCCGATTCAAAGCGTTTTTTTTTCAAAGCAAATTTTTAAACACAGGATTTTTAAAAACTGAATTTTTATACAATTAATTCTCATACACTGAATTTTTAAATGCCAAAATTTTAAATATGGATTTTTTAAACCCTGAATTTTTAAACAATTAATTTTTAGACACTGAATTTTTTTTACACTGAATTTTTCAACACTGAATTTTTAAACAATTAATTTTTAAACACTGAATTTTTATACACTGATTTTATTAAATGCAGAATTTTTAAATACAGAATTTTTAAACACTGAATTTTAAAAAATTGAATTTTTAACACATTAAATATTTTTTTCAAAATACAATTAAGTCATCAAGGCATGTGATTCTTTGTTTGCTCTAATTATGATCAATCACAGCCTTCTTACATTTTTAAATACAGAATTTTTAAACACTGAATTTTCAAATATAGAATTTTTTAAACACATTTTGCTTACATTTTTTTTCAAAATAAAATTGTCAGTATAATTAAATGCAAAAAAATGTTTTATTATTAAAACGCTAAAAAAAATCAGTTACAGTAAGTGTTTGAAATACAGAATTTTTAAACGCAGAATTTTCAAATATGGAATTTTTTAACACATTTTGTTTACATATTTTTTTTTTCAAATTAAAATTGTCAGTATAATTCAAAGCAAAAAATTAAATTATTCAAATGCTGAAAAAAAAATCTGTTGCAGTTAGTGTTTAAATTACAGAATTTGTAAACATTGAATTTTCAAATATGGATTTTTTTTTAAACACATTTTTCTTAATTTTTGTATTTTCAAAATAAAATTGTCTGTGTAACTCAATGCAAAAAAGTTTAATTTTTTAAAAGCTAAAAAAATCAGTTACTGTAAGTGTTTAAAATACAGAACTTTTAAACACTGAATTTTCAAATATTGAATTTTTTAACACATTTTGCTTACATTTTTTTTTTTCAAAATAAAATTGTCAGTACAATTAAAGGCAAAAAAATGCAATTATTCAAACGCTAAAAAAAATCAGCTATGGTATTTGTTTAAAATACAGAATTTTTAAACACTGAATTTTCAAATATGGAATTTTTTAACACATTTTGCTTACATTTTTTATTTCAAAATAAAATTGTCAGTATAATTAAAAGCAAAAAAAAAATCATTATTAAAACGCTAAAAAAATCAGATACAGAAAGTGTTTAAATTACATAATTTTAAAACTCTGAATTTTCAAATATGGAATTTTTTTTAACACATTTTGCTTAAAAAAAAATTCTAAATAAAATTGTCAGTATAATTCACTGCAAAAAAAATTAAATTATTGAAACGTTAAACAAATCAGCTCCGGTATTTGTTTAAAATACAGAATTTTTAAACACTGAATTTTCAAATATTGAATTTTTTAACACATTTTGCTTACATTTTTTTTTCTAAATAAAATTGTCAGTATAATTAAATGCAAAAAAAATTATTATTAAAACTCTAAACAAATCAGTTACAGAAAGTGTTTAAATTACATAATTTTAAAACACTGAATTTTCAAATATGGAATTTTTTAACACATTTTGCTTAAAAAAAAATTCTAAATAAAATTGTCGGTATAATTCACTGCAAAAAAAAATCAATTATTGAAACGCTAAAAAAATCAGCTACGGTATTTGTTTAAAATACAGAATTTTTAAACACTGAATTTTCAAATATTGAGTTTTTGAACACATTTCGCTTACATTTTTTTTTCAAAATAAAATTGTCAGTATAATTAAATGCAAAAAAAAATTAATTATTAAAACGCTAAAAAAATCTGATACAGAAAGTGTTTAAATTACATCATTTTAAAACTCTGAATTTTCAAATATGGAATTTTTTTTAACACATTTTGTTTAAAAAAATTTTCTAAATAAAATTGTCAGTATAATTCACTGCAAAAAAAATTCAATTATTGAAACGTTAAACAAATCAGCTACGGTATTTGTTTAAAATACAGAATTTTTAAACACTGAATTTTCAAATATTGAATTTTTTAACACATTTTGCTTACATTTTTTTTTCTAAATAAAATTGTCAGTATAATTAAATGCACAAAAAATTATTATTAAAACTCTAAACAAATCAGTTACAGAAAGTGTTTAAATTACATAATTTTAAAACACTGAATTTTCAAATATGGAATTTTTGAACACATTTTGCTTACATTTTTTTTTCAAAATAAAATTGTCAGTATAATTAAATGCAAAAAAAAAAATCAATTATTCAAATGCAAAAAAAAATCAGTTACAGTAAGTATTTAAAATACAGAATTTGTAAACACGGAATTTTCAAATATGGATTTTTTTTTAACACATTTTGCTTACATTTTTTTTTTTTCAAAATAAAATTGTCAGTATAATTAAATGCAAAAAAAATATTACTAAAACTCTAAACAAATCAGTTACAGAAAGTGTTTAAATTACATAATTTTAAAACACTGAATTTTCAAATAAGGAATTCTTTGAACACATTTTGCTTACATTTTGTTTTTCAAAATAAAATTGTCAGTATAATTAAAAGCAAAAAAAAATCATTATTAAAACGCTAAAAAAATCAGATACGGAAAGTGTTTAAATTACATAATTTTAAAACACTGAATTTTCAAATAAGGAATTTTTTGAACACATTTTGCTTACATTTTGTTTTTCAAAATAAAATTGTCAGTATATCCATCCATCCATCCATCATCTTCCGCTTATCCGAGGTCGGGTCGCGGGGGCAACAGCCTAAGCAGGGAAACCCAGACTTCCCTCTCCCCAGCCACTTCGTCTAGCTCTTCCCGGGGGATCCCGAGGCGTTCCCAGGCCAGCCGGGAGACATAGTCTTCCCAACGTGTCCTGGGTCTTCCCCGTGGCCTCCTACCGGTTGGACGTGCCCTAAACACCTCCCTAGGGAGGCGTTCGGGTGGCATCCTGACCAGATGCCCGAACCACCTCATCTGGCTCCTCTCGATGTGAAGGAGCAGCGGCTTTACTTTGAGTTCCTCCCGGATGGCAGAGCTTCTCACCCTATCTCTAAGGGAGAGCCCCGCCACACGGCGGAGGAAACTCATTTCGGCCGCTTGTACCCGTGATCTTATCCTTTCGGTCATGACCCAAAGCTCATGACCATAGGTGAGGATGGGAACGTAGATCGACCGGTAAATTGAGAGCTTTGCCTTCCGGCTCAGCTCCTTCTTCACCACAACGGACCGGTACAACGTCCGCATTACTGAAGACGCCGCACCGATCCGCCTGTCGATCTCCCGATCCACTCTTCCCTCACTCGTGAACAAGACTCCTAGGTACTTGAACTCCTCCACTTGGGGCATGGTCTCCTCCCCAACCCGGAGATGGCACTCCACCCTTTTCCGGGCGAGAACCATGGACTCGGACTTGGAGGTGCTGATTCTCATTCCGGTCGCTTCACACTCGGCTGCGAACCGATCCAGCGAGAGCTGAAGATCCCGGTCAGATGAAGCCATCAGGACCACATCATCTGCAAAAAGCAGAGACCTAATCCTGCGGTTACCAAACCGGAACCCCTCAACGCCTTGACTGCGCCTAGAAATTCTGTCCATAAAAGTTATGAACAGAATCGGTGACAAAGGACAGCCTTGGCGGAGTCCAACCCTCACTGGAAATGTGGTCGACTTACTGCCGGCAATGCGGACCAAGCTCTGGCACTGATCGTACAGGGAACGGACCGCCGCAATAAGACAGTCCGATACCCCATACTCTCTGAGCACTCCCCACAGGACTTCCCGAGGGACACGGTCGAATGCCTTCTCCAAGTCCACAAAGCACATGTAGACTGGTTGGGCAAACTCCCATGCACCCTCAAGAACCCTGCCGAGAGTATAGAGTTGGTCCACAGTTCCACGACCAGGACGAAAACCACACTGTTCCTCCTGAATCCGAGGTTCGACTATCCGACGTAGCCTCCTCTCCAGTACACCTGAATAAACCTTACCGGGAAGGCTGAGGAGTGTTATCCCACGATAGTTGGAACACACCCTCCGGTCCCCCTTCTTAAAGAGAGGAACCACCACCCCGGTCTGCCAATCCAGAGGTACCGCCCCCGATGTCCACGCGATGCTGCAAAGTCTTGTCAACCAAGACAGCCCCACAGCATCCAGAGCCTTAAGGAACTCCGGGCGGATATCGTCCACCCCTGGGGCCTTGCCACCGAGGAGCTTTTTAACTACCTCAGCGACCTCAGCCCCTGAAATAGGTGAGTCCACCACAGACTCCCCAGGCACTGCTTCCTCATAGGAAGACGTGTTGGTGGGATTGAGGAGGTCTTCGAAGTATTCCTTCCACCTATCCACAACATCCGCAGTCGAGGTCAGCAGAACACCATCCGCACCATACACGGTGTTGATAGTGCACTGCTTCCCCTTCCTGAGGCGGCGGACGGTGGTCCAGAATCGCTTCGAAGCTGTCCGGAAGTCGTTTTCCATGGCTTCCCCGAACTCTTCCCATGTCCGAGTTTTTGCCTCCGCGACCGCTGAAGCTGCACACCGCTTGGCCTGTCGGTACCTGTCCACTGCCTCCGGAGTCCTATGAGCCAAAAGGACCCGATAGGACTCCTTCTTCAGCTTGACGGCATCCCTCACCGCTGGTGTCCACCAAGGGGTTTTAGGATTGCCGCCCCGACAGGCACCAACTACCTTGCGGCCACAGCTCCGATCTGCCGCCTCGACAATAGAGGTGCGGAACATGGTCCACTCGGACTCAATGTCCAGCACCTCCCTCGTGACATGTTCAAAGTTCTTCCGGAGGTGGGAATTGAAACTTTGTCTGACAGGAGACTCTGCCAGACGTTCCCAGCAGACCCTCACAATGCGTTTGGGCCTCCCAGGTCTGTCCGGCATCCTCCCCCACCATCGCAGCCAACTCACCACCAGGTGGTGATCGGTAGAAAGCTCCGCCCCTCTCTTCACCCGAGTGTCCATAACATGAGGCCGCAAATCCGATGACACAACTACAAAGTCGATCATGGAACTGCGGCCTAGGGTGTCCTGGTGCCAAGTGCACATATGGGCACCCTTATGTTTGAACATGGTGTTTGTTATGGACAAACTGTGACGAGCACAAAAGTCCAATAACAAAACACCACTCGGGTTCAGATCCGGGCGGCCATTCTTCCCAATCACGCCTCTCCAGGTTTCACTGTCGTTGCCAACGTGAGCGTTGAAGTCTCCCAGTAGGACAAGGGAATCACCCGGGGGAGCACTTTCCAGTACTCCCTCGAGCGCTTCCAAAAAGGGTGGGTATTCTGAACTGCTGTTTGGTGCATAAGCACAAACAACAGTCAGGACCCGTCCCCCCACCCGAAGGCGGAGGGAGGCTACCCTTTCGTCCACCGGGTTGAACTCCAACGTACAGGCTTTGAGCCGGGGGGAAACAAGAATTGCCACCCCAGCCCGTCGCCTCTCACTGCCGGCAACGCCAGAGTGGAAGAGGGTCCAATCCCTCTCGAGAGAAGTGGTTCCAGAGCCCTTGCTGTGCGTCGAAGTGAGTCCGACTATATCCAGCCGGAATTTCTCGACTTCGCGCACTAGCTCAGGCTCTTTCCCCCCCAGTGAGGTGACGTTCCACGTCCCAAGAGCTAGCTTCTGTAGCCGAGGATCGGACCGCCAAGTGCCCTGCCTTCGGCTGTCGCCCAGCTCACAATGCACCCGACCTCTATGGCCCCTGCTATGGGTGGTGAGCCCATTGGAGGGGTGACCCACGTTGCCTCTTCGGGCTGTGCCCGGCCGGGCCCCATGGGAACAGTCCCGGCCACCAGGCGCTCGCCATCGTGCCCCACCTCCGGGCCTGGCTCCAGAGGGGGGCCCCGGTGACCCGCGTCCGGGCGAGGGAAATCTGGGTCCATGATGTTTCTTCTTCTTGTCAGTATAATTAAAAGCAAAAAAAAAATCATTATTAAAACGCTAAAAAAATCAGATACGGAAAGTGTTTAAATTACATAATTTTAAAACTCTGAATTTTCAAATATGGAATTTTTTAACACATTTTGCTTACATTTTTTTTCTAAATAAAATTGTCAGTATAATTAAATGCAAAAAAAAAATTATTAAAACTCTAAACAAATCAGTTACAGAAAGTGTTTAAATTACATAATTTTAAAACACTGAATTTTCAAATATGGAATTTTTGAACACATTTTGCTTACATTTTTTTTCTAAATAAAATTGTCAGTATGATTCACTGCAAAAAAAATTCAATTATTGAAACGTTAAAAAAATCAGCTACAGTATTTGTTTAAAATACAGAATTTTTAAACACTGAATTTTCAAATATTGAATTTTTTAACACATTTTGCTTACATTTTTTTTTCTAAATAAAATTGTCAGTATGCAAAAAATGCAAAAAAAAAATTATTAAAATGCTAAAAATATCAGATACAGAAAGTGTTTAAATTACACAATTTTAAAACACTGAATTTTCAAATATTGAATTTTTTAACACATTTTGCTTACATTTTGTTTTTCAAAATAAAATTGTCAGTACAATTAGAGGCAAAAAAATGTAACTATTAAACCGCAAAAAAAAAAAATCAGTTACAGAAAGTGTTTAAAATACAGAATTTTAAAACACTGAATTTTCAAATACGGAATTTTTTAACACATTTTGCTTACATTTTGTTTTTCAAAATAAAATTGTCAGCATAATTAAATGCAAAAAAAAATTATTAATTAAAACGCTAAAAAAATCAGATACAGAAAGTGTTTAAATTACATAATTTTAAAACACTGAATTTTCAAATATGGAATTTTTCAACACATTTTGCTTACATTTGTTTTTCAAAATAAAATTGTCAGTACAATTAGAGGCAAAAAAATATAACCATTAAACCGCAAAAAAAAAAATCAGTTACAGAAAGTGTTTAAAATACAGAATTTTAAAACACTGAATTTTCAAATATGGAATTTTTGAACACATTTTGCTTACATTTTTTTTTTCAAAATAAAATTGTCAGTATAATTAAATGCAAAAAAAAAAAAAAATTTTAAAACGCTAAAAAAATCAGATACAGAAAGTGTTTAAAATACAGAATTTTAAAACACTGAATTTTCCAATATGGAATTTTTTAACACATTTTGCTTAAATTTTTTTTTCAAAATAAAATTGTCAGTATAATTAAATGCAAAAACTTTTTTTATTATCAAAACTCTAAACAAATCAGTTACAGAAAGTGTTTAAATTACATAATTTTAAAACACTGAATTTTCAAATATTGAATTTTTTAACACATTTTGCTTACATTTTTTTTTCTAAATAAAATTGTCAGTATAATTAAATGCAAAAAAAATTAATTATTAAAACGCTAAACAAATCAGTTACAGAAAGTGTTTAAATTACATAATTTTAAAACACTGAATTTTCAAATATGGAATTTTTGAACACATTTTGCTTACATTTTTTTTTCAAAATAAAATTGTCGGTATAATTAAATGCAAAAAAAATTAATTATTAAAACGCTAAAAAAATAAGATACAGAAAGTGTTTAAATTACATAATTTTAAAACACTGAATTTTCAAATACGGAATTTTTTAACACATTTTGCTTACATTTTGTTTTTCAAAATAAAATTGTCAGCATAATTAAATGCAAAAAAAAATTAATTATTAAAACGCTAAAAAAATCAGATACAGAAAGTGTTTAAATTACATAATTTTAAAACACTGAATTTTCAAATATGGAATTTTTCAACACATTTTGCTTACATTTGTTTTTCAAAATAAAATTGTCAGTACAATTAGAGGCAAAAAAATGTAACCATTAAACCGCAAAAAAAAAATCAGTTACAGAAAGTGTTTAAAATACAGAATTTTAAAACACTGAATTTTCAAATATGGAATTTTTGAACACATTTTGCTTACATTTTTTTTTCAAAATAAAATTGTCAGTATAATTAAATGCAAAAAAAAAAAAAATGTTTTAAACGCTAAAAAAATCAGATACAGAAAGTGTTTAAAATACAGAATTTTAAAACACTGAATTTTCCAATATGGAATTTTTTAACACATTTTGCTTAAATTTTTTTTTCAAAATAAAATTGGCAGTATAATTAAATGCAAAAAAATTTTTTATTATTAAAACTCTAAACAAATCAGTTACAGAAAGTGTTTAAATTACATAATTTTAAAACACTGAATTTTCAAATATGGAATTTTTGAACACATTTTGCTTACATTTTTTTTTCAAAATAAAATTGTCGGTATAATTAAATGCAAAAAAAATTAATTATTAAAACGCTAAAAAATAAGATACAGAAAGTGTTTAAATTACATAATTTTAAAACACTGAATTTTCAAATATGGAATTTTTGAACACATTTTGCTTACATTTTGTTTTTTCAAAATAAAATTGTCAGTGTAATTAAATGCAAAAAAAAATATTACTAAAACTCTAAACAAATCAGTTACAGAAAGTGTTTAAATTACATAATTTTAAAACACTGAATTTTCAAATATTGAATTTTTTAACACATTTTGCTTACATTTTGTTTTTCAAAATAAAATTGTCAGTATAATTAAATGCAAAAAAAAAAAAAAATTATTAAAACGCTAAAAAAATCAGATACAGAAAGTGTTTAAATTACATAATTTTAAAACACTGAATTTTCGAATATGGAATTTTTGAACACATTTTGCTTACATTTTGTTTTTCAAAATAAAATTATCAGTACAATTAGAGGCAAAAAAAATGTAACCATTAAACCGCTAAAAAAAAAAATCAGTTTCAGAAAGTGTTTGAAATACAGAATTTTAAAACACTGAATTTTCAAATATGGAATTTTTTAACAAATTTTGCTTACATTTGTTTTTCAAAATAAAATTGTCAGTATAATTAAATGCAAAAAAATTAATTATTGAAGCGCTAAAAAAATCAGTTACAGTAAGTGTTTAAAATTTCCGTGTATAAAAATTCACTGCAAAATAAATTCATTGTAAAAAAAAAATTCCTTTATGTACAAAGATGTACATAAAGACAGTCGTACAGAATAGTTCCCAGCACAACGCGCCTCTTAAATGATTTTACTGCTGCCGTTAACAATAAAAAAAAATTAAGATTGCAAATATGAAATGACATAGCCATTCAACTATTTATTCTACTAAATTGCCATGTAGATCTCCTACGGTGACGAAAAGGTCACACCGAATTGTAGACAAAGGAACTAACTGAGTCGGTTTTAAGAAGACACACAGCATCCAAATTCAGATAATATCACACGGCGAAAAACAATGATAAAAATGGGCATCACAAGGAAGCCACAAGGGCGACTTGGCACAGGCGTGAAGTGGAAGAGACAAGCGAGGCTTGTTTGTCACGACAACAAGTCACTAATTCAATATTCCACGAAATCTCATCTTCCCCAGACTTAATGGAGCGCTCACAAAGAAAGTCTCCTAACAAATGGTGAGTCCATGAAACCTCTCGCCCTCATCGTGACCCAGAAATGCTCTTCCATGAAGACTTCAGCTGCAAAAAAACGCTAGACGCCAGTCTGAGGATTGAGAAACCGCCGGAGAGAACACTCCAAGTCCCACTGAAGAGAACACTTCAAGTCCCACTGGAGAAAACACTCCAAGTCCCACTAGAGACAACACTCCAAGTCCCACTGGAGAGAACACTCCCAGTCCCACTGGAGAGAACACTCCCAGTCCCACTGAAGAGAACACTCCAAGTCCCACTGGAGAGAACACTCCCAGTCCCACTGAAGAGAACACTCCAAGTCCCACTGGAGAGAACACTCCAAGTCCCACTGGAGAGAACACTCCCAGTCCCACTGAAGAGAACACTTCAAGTCCCACTGGAGAAAACACTCCAAGTCCCACTAGAGACAACACTCCAAGTCCCACTGGAGAGAACACTCCCAGTCCCACTGGAGAGAACACTCCCAGTCCCACTGAAGAGAACACTCCAAGTCCCACTGGAGAGAACACTCCAAGTCCCACTGGAGAGAACACTCCCAGTCCCACTGAAGAGAACACTTCAAGTCCCACTGGAGAAAACACTCCAAGTCCCACTAGAGACAACACTCCAAGTCCCACTGGAGAGAACACTCCCAGTCCCACTGGAGAGAACACTCCCAGTCCCACTGAAGAGAACACTCCAAGTCCCACTGGAGAGAACACTCCCAGTCCCACTGAAGAGAACACTCCGAGTCCCACTGGAGAGAACACTCCGAGTCCCAGTGGAGAGAACACTCCAAGTCCCACTAGAGACAACACTCCAAGTGCCACTGAAGAGAACACTCCAAGTCCCACTGGAGAGAACACTCCCAGTCCCACTGAAGAGAACACTCCGAGTCCCACTGGAGAGAACACTCCGAGTCCCAGTGGAGAGAACACTCCAAGTCCCACTAGAGACAACACTCCAAGTCCCACTGGAGAGAACACTCCGAGTCCCACTGGAGAGAACACTCCAAGTCCCACTAGAGAGAACACGCCAAGTGCCACCGGAGAAAACACTCCAAGTCCCGCTGGAGAGAACACTCCATGTCCCACTAGAGAGAACACGCCAAGTGCCACCGGAGAAAACACTCCAAGTCCCGCTGGAGAGAACACGCCAAGTGCCACCGGAGAAAACACTCCAAGTCCCGCTGGAGAGAACACTCCAAGTCCCACTGGAGAGAACACTCCCAGTCCCACTGAAGAGAACACTTCAAGTCCCACTGGAGAAAACACTCCAAGTCCCACTAGAGACAACACTCCAAGTCCCACTGGAGAGAACACTCCCAGTCCCACTGGAGAGAACACTCCCAGTCCCACTGAAGAGAACACTCCAAGTCCCACTGGAGAGAACACTCCCAGTCCCACTGAAGAGAACACTCCGAGTCCCACTGGAGAGAACACTCCGAGTCCCAGTGGAGAGAACACTCCAAGTCCCACTAGAGACAACACTCCAAGTGCCACTGAAGAGAACACTCCAAGTCCCACTGGAGAGAACACTCCCAGTCCCACTGAAGAGAACACTCCGAGTCCCACTGGAGAGAACACTCCGAGTCCCAGTGGAGAGAACACTCCAAGTCCCACTAGAGACAACACTCCAAGTCCCACTGGAGAGAACACTCCGAGTCCCACTGGAGAGAACACTCCAAGTCCCACTAGAGAGAACACGCCAAGTGCCACCGGAGAAAACACTCCAAGTCCCGCTGGAGAGAACACTCCATGTCCCACTAGAGAGAACACTCCAAGTTGCACCGGATGGAACACTCCAAGTCCCAGCATAATGACCAACATTACATGACGTAGTAGGCCTAAGTATTCCTTAAAAACAAGGTTTTATTTAACAAGCATATTTCCTATTGTCAGCCACTTTAACATCACACAGATTGAACAGTAACACTGTGTTTGGATAGAGGAAAATAAAACGCAGTACTTTATTTTGTTGTAAAAACCCTAAGTGTGACTGGTATGCCAAACAGTGACGAACGTAAAAGAATATAAAGTCAGTTACGTGCAGTACAACACTGCCCTCTGGCGGTGCTTTGCCAAACAACCTTTTATCGCCCCGACATCAAATAAAGAAAGTAACAACATCCACAAAGAAGACAACTACTACATAACTATTTCAAACAAAGAAACAGTATTAAAAATAAAACAAATGCTTATAATTTCAGACGATACATCATGTCGATACATGCTCTCGCTCGATTTGTTGTGACGGCCAGACCGGAGCAATCGATTCGGAGTCAAGTGCAGTAAACAACGCGTTGGGAAGTTGCCTGGCTCCCGTCAACAAAGTCCATTTGAACGATGCCGGAGACTTAAATAGTTCTTCATTGTGGCTCAAATATTGTTGTTGGAGCTCAACCGGCGGCGCGGAAGGTGGTGAAGTTTGACATTTTGACAACATTGTCCGGGCGAGGGATTGCTAGCATGCTAGCAGCCGTTGCAGGTGTGTTGTTATTATTATTATTATTATTATTATTATTATTATACCGTTGTAATATAAATACATACTAATTATTAAAAGAATAATTTGGTATCACCTCAGGTTACTAAAACATTCGTACATCAATCAATGTTTATTTATATAGCCCTAAATCACCAGTGTCTCAAAGGGCTGCTCAAGCCACAACGACATCCTCGGTAGAGCCCACATAAGGGCAAGGAAAAACTCACACCCAGTGGGATGTCGGTGACAGTGACAATGATGACTGTGAGAAACCTTGGAGAGTGGCCGTGCGCAACCCGAGGGTCCCTGGTTCAATTCCCACCTAGTACTAACTTCGTCATGTCTGTTGTGTCCTGAGCAAGACACTTCAACCTTGCTCCTGATGGGTGCTGGTTAGCGTCTTGCATGGCAGCTCCCTCCATCAGTGTGTGAATGTGTGTGTGAATGGGTGAATGTGGAAGTAGTGTCAACACGCTTTGAGTACCTTGAAGGTAAAAAAGCGCTATACCAGTATAACCCATTTATCATTTATTTATTTATACGTGGATGACCCGCAATGGATGTCGAGATAGGTCTAACATGATACTTTGAAAGTTCAATCCATAGTGGATCCAACACAACCGTGAGAGTCCAGTCCAAAGTGGGTCCAACACAACCGTGAGAGTCCAGTCCAAAGAGGAGCCAACACAATCGTGAGAGTCCAGTCCAAAGAGGAGCCAACACAACCGTGAGAGTCCAGTCCAAAGTGGAGCCAACACAACCGTGAGAGTCCAGTCCAAAGAGGAGCCAACACAATCGTGAGAGTCCAGTCAAAAGAGGAGCCAAGACAATCGTGAGAGTCCAGTCCAAAGTGGAACCAACACAATCGTGAGAGTCCAGTCCAAAGAGGAGCCAACACAATCGTGAGAGTCCAGTCCAAAGTGGAACCAACACAATCGTGAGAGTCCAGTCCAAAGTGGAGCCAACACAATCGTGAGAGTCCAGTCCAAAGAGGAGCCAACACAACCGTGAGAGTCCAGTCCAAAGTGGAGCCAACACAACCGTGAGAGTCCAGTCCAAAGAGGAGCCAACACAATCGTGAGAGTCCAGTCAAAAGAGGAGCCAAGACAATCGTGAGAGTCCAGTCCAAAGTGGAACCAACACAACCGTGAGAATCTAGTCCAAAGAGGAGCCAACACAACCGTGAGAGTCCAGTCCAAAGAGGAGCCAACACAACCGTGAGAGTCCAGTCCAAAGTGGAGCCAACACAACCGTGAAAGTCCAGTCCAAAGTGGAGCCAACACAACCGTGAGAGTCCAGTCCAAAGTGGGTCCAACACAACCGTGAGAGTCCAGTCCAAAGTGGAGCCAACACAATTGTGAGAGTCCAGTCCAAAGAGGAGCCAACACAATCGTGAGAGTCCAGTCCAAAGTGGAGCCAACACAACCGTGAGAGTCCAGTCCAAAGTGGAGCCAACACAACCATGAGAGTCCAGTCCAAAGTGGGTCCAACACAACCGTGAGAGTCCAGTCCAAAGTGGAGCCAACACAACCGTGAGAGTCCAGTCCAAAGTGGAGCCAACACAATCGTGAGAGTCCAGTCCAAAGTGGAGCCAACACAACCGTGAGAGTCCAGTCCAAAGTGGAGCCAACACAACCGTGAGAGTCCAGTCCAAAGAGGAGCCAACACTACCGTGAGAGTCCAGTCCAAAGAGGAGCCAACACAATTGTGAGAGTCCAGTCCAAAGTGGAGCCAACACAACCGTGAGAGTCCAGTCCAAAGTGGAGCCAACACAACCATGAGAGTCCAGTCCAAAGTGGAGCCAACACAACCGTGAGAGTCCAGTCCAAAGTGGAGCCAACACAACCGTGAGAGTCCAGTCCAAAGTGGGTCCAACACAACCATGAGAGTCCAGTCCAAAGTGGGTCCAACACAACCGTGAGAGTCCAGTCCAAAGTGGAGCCAACACAACCGTGAGAGTCCAGTTCAAAGTGGAGCCAACACAATCGTGAGAGTCCAGTCCAAAGTGGAGCCAACACAACCGTGAGAGTCGAGTCCAAAGAGGAGCCAACACAATCGTGAGAGTCCAGTCCAAAGTGGAGCCAACACAACCGTGAGAGTCCAGTCCAAAGTGGAGCCAACACAACCGTGAGAGTCCAGTCAAAAGAGGAGCCAACACAATCGTGAGAGTCCAGTCCAAAGTGGGTCCAACACAACCATGAGAGTCCAGTCCAAAGTGGAGCCAACACAACCGTGAGAGTCCAGTCCAAAGAGGAGCCAACACAATCGTGAGAGTCCAGTCCAAAGTGGAGCCAACACAACCGTGAGAGTCCAGTCCAAAGTGGAGCCAACACAACCGTGAGAGTCCAGTCAAAAGAGGAGCCAACACAATCGTGAGAGTCCAGTCCAAAGTGGGTCCAACACAACCATGAGAGTCCAGTCCAAAGTGGAGCCAACACAACCGTGAGAGTCCAGTCCAAAGAGGAGCCAACACAACCGTGAGAGTCCAGTCCAAAGTGGAGCCAACACAACCGTGAGAGTCCAGTCCAAAGTGGAGCCAACACAACCGTGAGAGTCCAGTCCAAAGTGGAGCCAACACAACCGTGAGAGTCCAGTCCAAAGTGGAGCCAACACAACTGTGAGAGTCCAGTCCAAAGTGGAGCCAACACAACCATGAGAGTCCAGTCCAAAGTGGGTCCAACACAACCGTGAGAGTCCAGTCAAAAGTGGGTCCAACACAACCGTGAGAGTCATGTCCAAAGTGGAGCCAACACAATAGTGAGAGTCCAGTCCAAAGTGGGTCCAACACAACCGTGAGAGTCCAGTCCAAAGTGGAGCCAACACAACCATGAGAGTCCAGTCTAAAGTGGGTCCAACACAACTGTGAGAGTCCAGTCCAAAGTGGGTCCAACACAACCGTGAGAGTACAGTCCAAAGTGGAGCCAACACAACCATGAGAGTCCAGTCCAAAGAGGAGCCAACACAACCGTGAGAGTCCAGTCCAAAGTGGAGCCAACACAACCGTGAGAGTCCAGTCCAAAGTGGAGCCAACACAACCGTGAGAGTCCAGTCCGAAGTGGGTCCAACACAACCGTGAGAGTCCAGTCCAAAGTGGGTCCAACACAACCGTGAGAGTCCAGTCCAAAGTGGATCCAAAAGGAAACCATCCCAAGCGGAGGCGGATCAGCAGCGCAGAGATGTCCCCAGCCGATACACAGGCGAGTGGACCATCCTGGGTCCTGACTCTGGACGCGTGGTCCATCCTGGGTCCGGACTCTGGACTCGCGGTCCATCCTGGGTCCCGACTCTGGACAGCCAGTACTTCATCCATGGCCACCGGACCGGACTCCCTCCACAAGGGAGAGTGGGACAGAGTAGAAAAGGAAAATAAACGGCAGATCAACTGGTCTAAAAAGGGGGTCTATTTAAAAGCTAGAGTATACAAATGAGTTTTAAGGTGAGACTTAAATGCTTCTACTGAGGTAGCATCTCGAACTGTTACCGGGAGGGCATTCCAGAGTACTGGAGCCTGAATGGAAAACGCTCTATAGCCCGCAGACTTTTTTTGGGCTCTAGGAATCACTAATAAGCCGGAGTCTTTTGAAGGCAGATTTCTTGCCGGGACATATGGTACAATACAATCGGCAAGATAGGATGGAGCTAGACCGTGTAGTATTTTATACGTAAGTAGTAAAACCTTAAAGTCACATCTTAAGTGCACAGGAAGCCAGTGCAGGTGAGCCAGTATAGTTATATATGTATGTATATATGTATATAAAGGTATATACAGTATAGGTATATATGTATGTATATATGTATATAAAGGTATATACAGTATAGGTATATATGTATGTATATAAAGGTATATACAGTACAGGCGTAATATGATCAAACTTTCTTGTTCTTGTCAAAAGTCTGTAATCTTTTAATGCTAGACATGGGGAGACCCCAAAATAATAGGTTGCATTAATAACAATGTTTTCAACCACTGTGCCGCGGCACAATAGTGTGCCGTTAGATATTGTCTGGTGTGCCGTGGGAAATGATGCAACTTCACCTAATTGGTCCATAAAAAGATTTTTTTTGCAAAAGGATAATTATAATCTGGAAAATTTGCCGTTCCTTAGTGTCCGTGCTGTGTAAAACTTGGCTGTAGAACTGTGATCCCAATATGAAGACCACAGCATGCAGGTAAAAAAAAAGGTATGTAACACTTAAGCCAACAATGAACAAAAGGAAAAGGCAATAAAGCAGAGGGATGGCTATGTAAAATGACAGTAAAACTGAACTGGTTAAAAAGTAAACAGAAACAGAATGCTGGACGAGAGCAAAAACTTGCAGCATGTGGAGCAGAGATGGACGGCGTCCACAAAGTACATCCGTGCATGACATGGCAAGCAACAATGTCCCCACAAAGAAGAATAGCAACAACTTCAATAGCCTTGCTTGCTAACGCAAAGCAGGTGCGGGGAATAGCGCTCAAAGGAAGACATAAAACTGCTACAGGAAAACACCAAAATAACAGCACAAGACAAGAACTAAAGCACTACACACAGGAAAACACCAACAAACTCAAAATAAGGCACGAGGAGGACCTGGTGGAGTTTATATTTTTTTAACGTTTTTGGAAAAAAATGTGCCTTGTCTCAAAAAAGGTTGAAAAACACTGGTCTAGAGCTCGGCAGCGTAACCGTGTAATACTCTTCCACATCAGTAGGTGGCAGCCGGTAGCTAATTGCTTTGTAGATGTCGGGAACATGGTTTGTGGTGATCACAATATGCGGGAGGCAGTGTGCAGGTAAAAAAAGGTATGTAACGCTTAAGCCAAAAATTAACAAAAGGAAAAGGCAATAAAGCCGAGGGATGGCTATGTAAAATGACAGTAAAACTGAACTAGTTAAAAAGTAAACAGAAACAGAATGCTGGACGACGGCAAAAACTTGCAGCGTGTGGAGCAGAGATGGACGGCGTCCACAAAGTACATCCGTGCATGACATGGCAAGCAACAATGTCCCCACAAAGAAGAATAGCAACAACTTCAATAGCCTTGCTTGCTAACGCAAAGCAGGTGCGGGGAATAGCGCTCAAAGGAAGACATAAAACTGCTACAGGAAAACACCAAAATAACAGCACAAGACAAGAACTAAAGCACTACACACAGGAAAACACCAACAAACTCAAAATAAGGCACGAGGAGGACCTGGTGGAGTTTATATTTTTTTAACGTTTTTGGAAAAAAATGTGCCTTGTCTCAAAAAAGGTTGAAAAACACTGGTCTAGAGCTCGGCAGCGTAACCGTGTAATACTCTTCCACATCAGTAGGTGGCAGCCGGTAGCTAATTGCTTTGTAGATGTCGGGAACATGGTTTGTGTGGTGATTACAATATGAGGGAGGCAGTGTGCAGGTAAAAAGGTATGTAACGCTTAAGTAAAAAATAAACAAAAGGCAAGTCCCGCTAAGAAAAGGCATTGAAGCTTAGGGTAAGCTAAGTAAAACCAAACTAAAACTGAACCGGCTGCAAAGTGTGAGACTTACGCGGCAGGGATGCGTCAGGCAAGAAACCAACATAAGGTAAGATGAAAAGTATTTATTAAACTAATAAAAGGGCTAGGAACAAAAAACACTGGAGCTAAGCAGAAAGGCAAACAAAAAGCGCTAGCATGGAAAGCTAGGAAAACAGAGACACTAAACTTGGCACGAAGGCACAAAAAGGGAAAACAAAACCATTAGCATGAGAGCTAGAAAAAATAATGGCGTAGCGTGTAAGCTAGCGAGAATATACATATAAAGCAGTCGTCACTTGTTGCACGAAGGCAAATTAGGATCCGAGACAGAAGAACTAAAAGGGGCCGGCTTATATAAGGCAGTGATCAGTGGGAACAGGTGTGCGGGAACCGAGAGTAGCAGGTGGAGCTAATAAACAACCATGGTAACAGACTAAACAAGGAACAAAGGCAAACATTGGCAGACAATAATACAAAAATGGAACAAAACAGCGTTTTCACGGTGGCAGAGGGGTTAGTGCGTCTGCCTCACAATACGAAGGTCCTGCACTCCTGGGTTCAAATCCAGGCTCGGGATCTTTCTGTGTGGAGTTTGCATGTTCTCCCCGTGAATGCGTGGGTTCCCTCCGGGTACTCCGGCTTCCTCCCACCTCCAAAGACATGCACCTGGGGATAGGCCCCTCCCACCTCCAAAGACATGCACCTGGGAATAGGCGTCTCACACCTCCAAAGACATGCACCTGGAGATAGGCCCCTCCCACCTCCAAAGACATGCACCTGGGGATAGGCTCCCCCCACCTCCAAAGACATGCACCTGGGGATAGGCCCCTCCCACCTCCAAAGACATGCACCTGGGAATAGGCGTCTCACACCTCCAAAGACATGCACCTGGAGATAGGCCCCTCCCACCTCCAAAGACATGCACCTGGGGATAGGTTGATTGGCAACGCTAAATTGGCCCTAGTGTGTGAATGTGAGTGTGAATGTTGTCTATCTGTGTTGGCCCTGCGATGAGGTGGTGACTTGTCCAGGGTGTACCCCGCCTTCCGCCCGATTGTAGCTGAGCTAGGCGCCAGCGACCCCGAAAGGGAATAAGCGGTAGAAAATGGATGGAACAAAACAAGAAATATGGTATGAGCCGACCATCGGATCACAACACAAAGTAAACAAAAACAGAATCCTGGAGGACAGCAAAGACTTACAGCCATAAATAGCGATACTAAAACCTTCTTACATAATAGTTGTCGATGTGATGAGTTGCTAACTTGTTGGCTGGTGTCCTGCTGCAGAGAAAAGGGCCAGCTGCCATGTCCTCCACCACTGACGCTGCCGCTGCCATGGCGACCCTGGCCTTGGAGCAGGCCTCGGACCGCCACGCCAGGCTCATCCTGGCCCGGATGAACAAGATGCGGCTCAGCGCCGACTTCTGCGACGTGAGGCTGCGGGTCGGCGGCCGCGTCTTCAAAGTCCACCGGCTGGTGCTGGCGGCCGCCAGCCCCTACTTCTCTGCTCTCTTCTCCCTGGGGATGAGCGAGGCGGCCAAGGAGGAGGTGGAGATCCTGGGGGTGGACGGCGACACCTTTGAGGTCCTGCTGGGCTTCGTCTACACAGGTACTAGGAGATGCCCGCCAGCACGTCCTCCGCCTTAACGGCCTTTTGCTGCTCCTCAGGCGCCATGGACGTGACGGTGGACAACGTCCAGGAGCTGATGTTGGCCGCCGACATGCTGCAGCTCAACGAGATCGTGTCCATCTGCGGGGACTTCCTCAAAGGCCAGATGGACTCGTCCAATTGCGTGGGCATGTTCCAGTTCCTGGAGCAGATTGCCTGCGTGAAGATGTTGGAGTTCTCCGAGAACTACATCCACGGTCACTTCCTGGAGGTCAGCCGGACCACGCCCCGAGTCCAGACCCACGTGCTCACGTCTCCCTCCGCTCTAGGTCTGTATCGGCGACGAGTTCAAGGGCCTCTCCAAGGATCAGATTGTCAAACTTCTGAGGAGTGAAGAGTTGCGGATCGAGGACGAGTACCAGGTGTTCACCGCCGCCATGGACTGGGTCCTCCACGACGTGGGCAAAAGAAAGAAGTACGTCGTGGAGGTTTTGGAACCTGTCCGCTTCCCTCTGCTCTCCCCACAGAGGCTGTTCAAGTACATCGAGGGTAAGCAACCAGCTTCTGCTATCCCACCTAAGGCTGGGCCATACAGCACAGTAGTGTAGTAGACCTAAGTATTCATTAAGTACCACCATAATGGCAACGTTAAATACAGTAGTGTAGTAGACCTAAGTATTCATTAAGTACCACCATAATGACAACATTAAATACAGTAGTGTAGTAGACCTAGGTATTCATTAAGTACCACCATAATGACATTAAATACAGTAGTGTAGTAGACCTAAGTATTCATTAAGTACCACCACAATGGCAACATTAAATACAGTAGTGTAGTAGACCTAAGTATTCATTAAGTACCACCATAATGACATTAAATACAGTAGTGTAGTAGACCTAAGTATTCATTAAGTACCACCACAATGGCAACATTAAATACAGTAGTGTAGTAGACCTAAGTATTCATTAAGTACCACCATAATGACATTAAATACAGTAGTGTAGTAGACCTAAGTATTCATTAAGTACCACCATAATTACATTAAATACAGTAGTGTAGTAGACCTAAGTATTCATTAAGTACCACCATAATGACATTAAATACAGTAGTGTAGTAGACCTAAGTATTCATTAAGTACCACCATAATGACAACATTAAATACAGTAGCGTAGTAGACCTAAGTATTCATTAAGCACCACCATAATGGCAACGTTAAATACAGTAGTCTAGTAGACCTAAGAATTCATTAAGTACCACCATAATGACATTAAATACAGTAGTGTAGTAGACCTAAGTATTCATTAAGTACCACCACAATGGCAACATTAAATACAGTAGTGTAGTAGACCTAAGTATTCATTAAGTACCACCATAATGACATTAAATACAGTAGTGTAGTAGACCTAAGTATTCATTTAGTACCACCATCATGACAACATTAAATACAGTAGCGTAGTAGACCTAAGTATTCAATAAGTACCACCATCATGACAACATTAAATACAGTAGTGTAGTGGACCTAAGTATTCATTAAGTACCACCATCATGGCAACGTTAAATACAGTAGTGTAGTAGACCTAAGTATTCATTAAGTACCACCATCATGACAACATGAAATACAGTAGTGTAGTAGACCTAAGCATTCATTAAGTACCACCATAATGGCAACGTTAAATACAGTAGCATAGTAGACCTAAGTATTCATTAAGTACCACCATCATGACAACATTAAATACAGTAGCGTAGTAGACCTAAGTATTCGTTAAGTACCACCATCATGACAACATTAAATACAGTAATGTAGTAGACCTAAGTATTCATTAAGTACCACCATCATGACAGCATTAAATACAGTAGTGTGGTAGACCTAAGTATTCATTAAGTACCACCATCATGACAGCATTAAAATAGTGCAAATGATGACAATTTAGACAGAGAAAATCTGAGAAGAACTATCTTCTGCAGGTTTAATGCTCGGAAATGACGGCTGTGTAACATTAATTTGCCCTCCCTATTATTCTTATTTAACTATGAAAATGATTTTTTTCAAGCAGTAATTATTTAAATATCAATGTATCGCTCGATACTGATAATTATTGAAAATTTTTGTTAAATGTGAGAAATAGGTCTAAAACGTGATACTGTTACCTGATTGGCTGTTAGCTTGTCCCTCCCATCGCTTGGTGATCACTTCCTGTTTAATGGAACACTTGTTTTGATTGACACAGATCCCGTGTCCAGCCCTAATTCTGTTCCTTTCAATAAATAGTGACTTCTTCGGATTCATGTTGCTCTTTTTACTGTTAAAGATATTGCTGACTTCAGCCTGCGGGTGGCGCTGCAGACCCTGTTGAAGGAATACATTGAAGTCACCAAGTCCCCCAAAGACCACAAGATGAACAACCAACTCCAGCAGGTCAAGATGAGACCCAGAAGGAAAGCCAGGAAGTACCTTTACGCCATAGGTTGTGTTCTGCACTATTTGCTGTGTGTATTTGTGGGAATGCGACGTGTTCCTGGGTGTTGTTGACGCGGGACGTGTGCTTGTGTCTGGGCGGCAGGAGGCTACATTCGCCTACAGGGCGGCCGCTGGAATGACAACCGGGCGTTAAGTTGCGTGGAGCGCTTTGACACCTTCAACCAGTACTGGACCACCGTGTCGTCCCTGCACCAGGCTCGCAGCGGGCTGGGGGTGGCGGTGATGGAAGGCATGATCTACGTGGTGGGAGGTGAGGAAGCACGTGGAAGTCCCCACGGTGATCAGTCTCAACCTGCTCTCCCCTCCCCAGGGGAGAAAGACTCCATGATCTTTGACTGCACCGAGCGATACGACCCGGTGACCAAACAGTGGGCCGCCGTGGCGTCCTTGAATTTCCCTCGATGTGGAGTTGGCGTCTGTCCCTGCAATGGTGCTCTCTACGCCTTCGGTAAATACCACTCTACACCTGGCATTTCCTGTTCGCCATTTCACTATGCATCAGATGGGGAATTATTCACAAAGCGGAGATAAAACACATTCCTTAAAGGTCGGAAAATAATTTTTTTCATATAAAACAATTACAGTGGTACCTTGTGAACGACTCACTGTCGTGCGGGTTCCAGGGACCACCAAGGAAGGGCATGACTTTGAGCAGTGTTGACTTTCTTTTTTTCTAATAAAAAAAGTATTTTTCTGGTTTCTTTTCAGTCGCCCGCGTCGTCTGCCTCTCGCTCTCCATCTCGCTCTCTTACGGGTTGCATGCGCTTTGTCTCGTTCCGTCGTCGTTTCTCCACCTCTCTCTCTTGGAAAATGACCACATTTCAATGTTAAATCAACGTCACAACCTGACATTGATTAAACGTTGTAAAAAAGCACGTTGTTTCAACGTTATATTAATGTTGTAGAATCTTGGTTGGAAAATGACCACATTTCAATGTTAAATCAACGTCACAACCTGACATTGATTAAACGTTGTAAAAAAGCACGTTGTTTCAACGTTATATTAATGTTGTAGAATCTTGGTTGGAAAATGACCACATTTCAATGTTAAATCAACGTCACAACCTGACATTGATTAAACCTTGTAAAAAAGCATGTTGTTTCAGCGTTATATTAATGTTGTAGAATCTTGGTTGGAAAATGACCACATTTCAATGTTAAATCAACGTCACAACCTGACATTGATTAAACGTTGTAAAAAAGCACGTTGTTTCAACGTTATATTAATGTTGTAGAATCTTGGTTGGAAAATGACCACATTTCAATGTTAAATCAACGTCACAACCTGACATTGATTAAACGTTGTAAAAAAGTATGTTGTTTCAACGTTATATTAATGTTGTAGAATCTTGGTTGGAAAATGACCACATTTCAATGTTAAATCAACGTCACAACCTGACATTGATTAAACCTTGTAAAAAAGCATGTTGTTTCAACGTTATATTAATGTTGTAGAATCTTGGTTGGAAAATGACCACATTTCAATGTTAAATCAACGTCACAACCTGACATTGATTAAACGTTGTAAAAAAGCATGTTGTTTCAATGTTATATTAATGTTGTAGAATCTTGGTTGGAAAATGACCACATTTCAATGTTAAATCAACGTCACAACCTGACATTGATTAAACCTTGTAAAAAAGCCTGTTGTTTCAACGTTATATAAATGTTGTAGAATCTTGGTTGGAAAATGACCACATTTCAATGTTAAATCAACGTCACAACCTGACATTGATTAAACCTTGTAAAAAAGCATGTTGTTTCAACGTTATATTAATGTTGTAGAATCTTGGTTGGAAAATGACCACATTTCAATGTTAAATCAACGTCACAACCTGACATTGATTAAACGTTGTAAAAAAGCACGTTGTTTCAACGTTATATTAATGTTGTAGAATCTTGGTTGGAAAATGACCACATTTCAATGTTAAATCAACGTCACAACCTGACATTGATTAAACGTTGTAAAAAAAACATGTTGTTTCAACATTGTATTGGTGTTGAAGAATATTGTTTGGAAAATGAGCAAAATTCAACGTTAAATCAACATAGCAGCAAATGTTTAAGATGAATTTGAGAGCACTCTGAACTCAAATTCATGTAACTATCACGCTGGCGGGCCGTAGTTTGGACCCAAAAGTCAAGTGTGGTAGGCTTCAGCGCCCCAATGGCCCTGCAGGGGGTAAAACGATGCCATTTTCTGCCCACCAGGCGGCTGGATCGGCTCCGAGATCGGCAAGACGATGGAACGTTACGACCCGGAGGACAACAAGTGGGAGGTCATCGGCTACATGATGTCTCCCCGCTATTACTTTGGTTGCTGCGAGCTGCAAGGTGCCGCCTCCCACGCCCCCCCCACGTGTCTCCGTCCGTCTCACCCGCCGTGTCCCGGCCTCCTTTCCAGGTCTCATCTACGTGGTCGGGGGAATCAGCGAGGAAAGCAGGGAGCTGCGCTCCACAGACACCTACGATCCCATCAGCCGCCGGTGGAGCGCCTTGCCTGTCATGGTCACACGCCGGGCCTACGTGGGCGTGGCCTGCCTCAACAACTGCATTTACGCGGTGGGCGGCTGGAACCAGTCCCAGGGGGCGTTGGAGACCGTGGAGAAGTACTGTCCAGAGGAGGTAAACAGCATTTATTCGTATGTACTTCACCATGTTGGGATCAATTCCCAACTATCACCCGGAATTAAGTTATGACCAGTCCTATTTAAAGGGGAACTGCACCTTTATTGCAATGTTTTTCTATCACTCACAATCCTTATTTCAAATAACATAGGCTTTTCTTCTTTGATGCATTCTAAATCTTAAATTAACACTGGCAAAAGTCAGCTAACAATGGAGCTAATGGAATTTGCTCTATTCTGCCTATCAAGTGCTTTAAAAAAACATCCAACAAGGTTTTAAATACACGCAATAAGTATATATGTCATGTTGTAACATTCACAATAACATGTAATATATAGATGCTATAAGTATATATGTTATGTAATAACATTCATAACATGTAATATGTACATGATGTAAGTATATATGTAGTATCTACTAACATTCATAATAACATGTAATATATACATCATGTAAGTATATATGTCATGTAGTAACATTCATAATAACATGTAACATATACATCATGTAAGTATATATGTCATGTAGTAACATTCATAATAACATGTACTATATACATGATGTAAGTATATATGTAGTATCTAGTAACAT
>NC_084614.1:7789487-7846987 GCF_033978795.1 Nerophis ophidion
CACCAGCCGCTGTGACGGAGGACTGGCCGTGCTCTGACCGCCTGGCAACTGGAATCTGCACCTTACCTGTGCCACAGGGTATTTATACGCTCTTTTCTTCCCTGCACTTAAACCGGCTCCCTGGAGCTTTTTCAAAAATGTATGAAAATGGAAAAAGTTTAGGGGGAAAAAAATATGTATTTAGTTTGAATATTGTTTCTATTGGAGGACAAACATGACACAAACTTTCCTTATTGTTGGAAATCTTCATATGAAACATGCCTCACTGAAGAGAGCATTTGGCAAGCGCCGTTTTAGCCTACTAACTTTAGCGGTCCTTGAACTCACCATAGTTTCTTTTACATGCGCTGCCACAGAAAGACGTTTTTTTATGCCACTCTGTCTCATTTTGTCCACCGAACCTTTTATGCTGTGCGTGAATGCACAACAGTGATTTTTTATTTATATCTCTCTAGATCCACTTCCAATCTTTCTGTCGATAGAAAGTCTTATTTTATTTACTTTTTAATGTTCAATACCCTTTTTGTTATAGAAGACTCTGTTTTTCCAAACAATATATACACAATAGTGGAATATTTGATGTGAAGTGATTGGCGCTTTGAATATGTCAATAATTCATAACTACATTGATTGTGATTTATTATCGTTTTTTGAGCAATGACAATAAAAACAACAACATTGTGTTATTAGAGTCAACATTGCAACTTTTTTCATGAAATTCCACCTGTTTGCTCTTTTACTAAAATGTAAAAAAATAAGGTTTTTTTTTATATATATAATTTTGTTTTTAGGGGGGAGTCCTATCAAATAAATATATATATATTTTTTTTAAGAAAGAAAACAGGCGGCTCAAAAAAAAATAAAAAAGTTCTTTTTTTGGGTGGGTGGGGGTGTCTGTTTCTCAGTATCTGTATTATGATTTCCCTACCAAATAAATAAATACATATGACCTAAAAAAAAAAAAAAAAAGGCAGCTCAAAAAAACCCATACATTTTTTCTTTTCTTTTTATATATTTTTTGGGACGAGTGGGGTCTTTTTCGCCGTATATGTATTACGATTTCCCTATCAAATAAATAAATGAATAGGAAAAAAATAAATAAATAAATAGGCTGCTCAAAAAAAAAAACAATTCCTTTTTTCCTTTTGTATTTTTTTTAATTTTTTTTGGAGAGGGGTCTGTTTATCAGTATCTGTATTATATTTTTCCTATCAAACAAATAAATAAATATGACTTAAAAAAAAGAGAAAAAAGGCAGCTTTCTTTTCTATTTTTTTTTGGGGGGGGGGGTCTGTTTCTCCGTATCCGTATTATGATATTCCTATCAAATAAATAAATAGGATTTAAAAAAAATATATAAATAAAACGGTGACTTGAAAAAATATATATATTTCTTTTGTACTTTTTGGGGGGGGGGGTCTGTTTCTCCGTATTTGTATTATGATATCCCTATCAAATAAATAGGATTAAAAATAAACAAATAAATTAAAAGATGGCTTAAAATATATATATATATATTTTTTTGGGGGGGGGGGTGTGGGGGGGGTTGTTTCTTCTTACCTGTATTATGATTTCCCTATCAATCAATCAATGTTTATTTATATAGCCCTAAATCACAAGTGTCTCAAAGGGCTGCACAAACCACAACGACAAACCCACATAAGGGCAAGGAAAAACTCACCCCAATGGTACGTCGGTGACAATGACAATGATGACTATCATTGTCTTGCACTTTAAAGTGTCTCCAGCACAACATTTTTATATATGACCCAATCCACACAACCTTTCCCATATCAAATGAATAAATAAAAGGCGAATCAAATTTTTTTTTCTTTTTCGGAACTGTCTGTTTCTCAGTACCTGTATTATAATTTCCCTATCAAATTAATAAATAAATGTTGTTTTTTTAAAAGGCGGATCAACCCAAAAAAAATATTACGGACTACAAAGGTGGAGGCGTGCAATTTTTCAGGACTTATGCAGATCCCAAATACAGATCAGCAGGTACCAGAAGGTGAGAAAAGTTTCTTTTGCATAATATTGCGAAACAAAACACCAAATAATATGTCTTACCTTACACACAGCATAATAATACTCCTATGTTGAAGCACAGTACAATCCATCAAGCGGCGCGGCGTCGTAGCTTACCAAAGTCCTACTAAAACATTTTGATGGATTGTTGACAGCCATGTGTAATTTTCTATATTTTCAATGAAGCATATAAAATGTTGGTGTTGTTTACTTGAGTCACGTTGTCAACATAGTGCAGCCTACACTTACCTCTTATGTGTGGCTGCCATCTACTGGTCAAACTTATTACGCCATGTACCAAATAAAATAGCTTCGAGGTCAGTAAGCGCAACCAGAATTATTCCTAACATTAGGTGCACCAGATTATAAGGCGCACTGTTAAGTTTTGAGGATTTTAAGTGTGCCTTATGGTCCGGGAAATACGGTATATATATATATATATATATTATTAGGGACCGTATGTCCCCTTAGGACAGAGGACCCTATTGTATTTCTAAGGTTTTATTATAATTATACCGCCGCCTCTTTGAGCTGTAATTTGACCCCCTTAACATGCTTCCAAACTCACCAAATTTAACACACACATCAGGACTGGCGAAAATTGTGATCTAATCAAAAAAACAAAATTGCGCTCTAGCGCCCCCTAGGAAAAAACAGACAAAACTGCTTGTAACTTCCGTTAGGAATGTCGTAGAGACATGAAACAAAAACCTCTATGTAGGTCTGACTTAGCCATAGATTTCATACACTGACCTCCTTAAGCAAAAATCAACAGGAAGTTGGCAAAAACCCCTTCAAAACAAAAGTTTCCTAAAAAATTTCATTTTTGCCTCTTTGAGCTGTAATTTGACCCCCTTAAAATGCTTCAAAACTCACCAAACTGGACACACACATTAGGACTGGTGTAAATTGCGATCTAATTAAAAAAACAAAAAAGCAAGCCCCAAAACTAAAAATTGCGCTCTAGCGCCCCCTAGGAATAAAACACAGACAAAACTGCTCCTAGGAAGAAAACACAGACAAAACTGCTTGTCACTTCCGGTAGGAATGTCGTAGAGACATGAAACAAAAACCTCTATGTAGGTCTCACTTAGACCTACATTTCATTCATTGACATCCTTCAGCAAAAATCAACAGGAAGTTGGCAATCACCCCTTCAAAACGAAAGTTTTGTAAAAACCCGTCACCTTTTTTCAAACATTATCTCCTTTGAGCGCGCGTTTGTTGTGTCGGCTTCAAACTCGCACAGGAGAGAGATTGAACCCTTCTGATTAAAACTTGCGCAAAGAGTTTTTCTAACTGTTCCGGTTTTGATTTTACGAGCCTTCAAAGAGCTGCTGCGCTGCTGCCGTCTCAAGATGGCCGCTTAAAAGCAGGAAGCACCAGCGTGACCACACAATGCGGAGAAGGTAAGTAATGTGCGGGTAAAGATATGTTGACTGGGTGAAAGAAGCAGGCACCAGTTTGACTCCAGGATACAGAGAAGGTAGGTAATGTGCGGGTAAAGATATGTTGACTGGGTGAAAGAAGCAGGCACCAGTTTGACTCCAGGATACAGAGAAGGTAGGTAATGTGCAGGTAAAGATATGTTGTCTGGGTGATGGCAGGAAGCACCAGCGTGTATGGGTGACAGAAAGAAGCACCAGTGTGACTCCAGGATGCAGGGAAGGTAGGTAATGTGCAGGTAAAGATATGTTGAATGGGTAAAGGCAGGAAACACCAGCAAAAGTCGGTCCTGTCCATCGCTGCTCGCAGCTTTAATTTTTATTTTATTTTTTCAGTACCTGTATTATGATTTCCCTATCAAATGAATGAATAAATAAAAAGGCGGATCCAGAGGACTTATTGTACATTTTATTAAGTCGAAGTGACTCACGAACTTAGGAGCTTTTTCTCAGGGCAGAACTTCTTCAGCATCAAGGTGGCCACCAGCGAGCAGGCGGCCACCAGCGTGAGGACACACCTCATGGTTTTGAACCAGGGGGGGTAGCCGGGGAGCAGTCTCAGGTCATAGTGCAGACACAGACCTAAGCCCAGGAGAAGGACCAGGACCCCCTCCGCCACATTGTGCCCGCAGAGCAGCGCCAGCCAGGCCAAAAGCGACGGAACAAAGCTGTTGCCTAGGTTCTTCCAGTCCGGCCGAGCGGGACTTCCGTCCGGTATGGCGAAACCCCAGCGGGCGCCCCCCAGGAAGGATACGATGCAGGCGCCGTACACCAGTTGGGCGTACGCCACCTCCGGGTAGAAGGACTGCGTCGTCGCCATGAGGACGGGGGCAGCCACGAAGGGCAGCAGCCCGGAGAAACCAAGGTACAGGGCGGGTTTTGGGGCCCGCGTGATGGTTCTCAAACCGGAACCCTTGGTGTCTGAATGGCAGAGACGTGAGGCGGCCCAGCTGACGGGTCGGGGTGCAGACCACACCGGAGCACGGGTCTGCAGAGCTGCAGCTTGAAGGCATCTCCATATTGGACGCTGCAAACACAGCACCCGGGTTCTCATCACACCTCGCAGGTAATCACACACACACTTTTCTCCTGGACTCACCCCAGCAATCAGATATCTGCCAGCTGCAAGTCCCAACATGTCTGATCTGAAGAAAGAACATATTTCATGAGACTCACACGGTGGCCTTCATTTCTTGACACTCAATTTAAAGGAGCCGTACGTGACTAGATGAGGCAATTCCTCATCCCGTTGAATGAAGTTGAAGTGAAATGCTGATAGAATGTGGCATGAATGGTGGAAGAGTTCGAATTTCCAGGAAAAACGGAAATTGGTTTGGGAAATTGGGAAAGTGTTAGTTGGATGTGTCGATGGTGGAGTGGGTTGAAAAATGTGGAAGTTTAAAAAATTGATAATTCATTTTGAATGGGGAAAATGTCGCTGAACACTGTGAATTTTTGGAAATCCTGGGGAAAAAAATGTAATTGTTGAAGGAGATCACACACTTCCTGAATATTGTGAAGTTGGAATGGTTTGAAACGAATAAAAAATGTGGGAGTTGTGGAACTTTGAAGAAGTTCATTTCAATGGCAATTTTGAGAAAAGCGGGAATTTGGGGGAAAATGTTCTGAATGAGTTGAAATGGTTAGTGTTGGCATTTTTTAAAATTAGTCAAGAAATGTTGAAATAGTAACACTTTTAATATAGAAATGGTAATAAGGAATTTCGGGAAAACCGGGAATTTTTGGGGAAAATGGTAGAAGGCTTAATTAAATGTTCTGAATGAGTTGGTTTTGGAATTTTCTAATTGGTCAAGAAATGTTGAAATAGTAACATTTTTAATTGAGAAATTCTATTAAGGAATTTTGGGAAAACCGGGAATTTTTTCCAGTTCACAAAACATCTTTGTTTTTGTCCTGATTAAGAGGAATGTTTGGACGGTGGAACAGTTGAAGTGGGTTGAAAAATGTGGAAGGAGTAGTCAACAGAAAAGGGGTTTAAAAAAAAAATGGAATTCCTGGAATTTTTGGAACTTGGAAAAATAATCACTTGAATGTCCAGGATGAGTGGAATGTGTTGAAGGTGGAATGCTTTGAATAGGTTGAAAATGTGGAAATGGTGGAAGTTAGAAAAATGGATAATTCCTTTTAAATGGAAAAAATGTCCCGGAAAACTGTGAATTCTTGGAAATCCGGGAATTTTTTTCTTGATTGTTAAAGGAGAGCACACAATTCCGGAATATTTTGGAAGTTGGAACGGTTTGAAACGGATAAAAAATGTGGGAGTTGTGGAACAATTAAGAATGTTCCTTTCATTTCGACGGAAATTTCTGGAAAAGCGGGATTTTTGGGGGGAAATAATGAAAGGCTTAAATGTTCTGAATGAGTTTGTGTTGGAATTTTTCTAATTGGTCGAGAAATGTCGAAGTAGTAACATTTTCATTGAAAATGTCTATTAAGGAATTCCAGGAATTTCGGGAAAACCGGGAATTTTTGGGGAAAATGTTAGAAGGCTTAAATGTTCTGAATGAGTTGGTGTTGGAATTTTCTAATTGGTCAAAAAATGTTGAAGTAGTAACATTTTTCATTGAGAAATTCTATTAAGGGATTCCAGGAATTTCAGGAAAACGGGGAATTTTTTTCCAGTTCACAAAACATCTTTGTTTTTGTCCTGATTAAGAGGAATGTTTGGACGGTGGAACAGTTGAAGTGGGTTGAAAAATGTGGAAGGAGTAGTCAACAGAAAAAGGGTTTAAAAAAAAAATGGAATTCCTGGAATTTTTGGAACTTGGAAAAATAATCACTTGAATGTCCAGGATGAGTGGAATGTGTTGAAGGTGGAATGCTTTGAATAGGTTGAAAAATGTGCAAATGGAAGTTAGAAAAATTGATAATTCATTTTAAATGGAAAAAATGTCCCGCAAAACTGTGAATTCTCGGAAATCTGGGAATTTTTTTCTTAATTGTTAAAGGAGAGCACACAATTCCGGAATATTTTGGAAGTTGGAACGGTTTGAAACGGATAAAAAATGTGGGAGTTGTGGAACAATTAAGAATGTTCCTTTCATTTCAACGGAAATTTCTGGAAAAGCGGGATTTTTTGAGGAAAATTGTGAAAGGCTTAAATGTTCTGAATGAGTTGGTGTTGGAATTTTCTAATTGGTCAAAAAATGTTTAAGTGGTAACATTTTTCATTGAGAAATTCTATTAAGGGATTCCAGGAATTTCGGGAAAACGGGGAATTTTTTCCAGTTCACAAAACATCTTTGTTTTAGTCCTGATTAAGAGGAATGTTTGGACGGTGGAACAGTTGAAGTGGGTTGAAAAATGTGGAAGGAGTAGTCAACAGAAAAAGGGTTTTAAAAAAAATTGAATTCCTGGAATTTTCTTGAACTTGGAAAAATAATAGTTTGAATGTCCAGGATGAGTGGAATGTGTTGAATAGGACGAAAAATGTGGAAATGGTGGAAGCTTGAAAAATGGCCAATTCATTTTAAATGGGAAAAATGTCCCAGAAAACCTGGAAATCTGGGAATTTGTGAATGGAAAGCCTGCAGTTCCTGAATAGACTGAACTGTTTGAAGTTGGAACGCTTTGAATCAGGTGAAAAATTGAAGGTAGAGCCCGCGAAAATGTGGAAAATAATAACAACAATAATAATAATAAATAAGGGTGTATCCCGCCTTCCAGCACCCCCCGCAACCCTAAAAAGGACAAGCGGTAGAAAATGGATGGATGAATGGATAAAAACATATTCTTTGAAGCATTCACCCAAATACATACTTGCCAACCTTGAGACCTCCGATTTCGGGAGGTGGGGGCTGGGGGCGTGGCTTAGAGGGGAGGAGTAGATTTACAGCTATCCATCCACCTGCTTATTCCCTTTGGGGTCGCTGGTGCCTATCACAGCTACAATCAGGCGTAAAGCGAAGTACACCCTGGACAAGTCACCACCTCATCGCAGTATGTGTAGAAATCTATATTTATAATTGAATCACTTGTTTATTTTTCAACAATTTTTTTGTTATTTTTATATCTTTTTTTTCTAAATAGTTCAAGAAAGACCACTACAAATGAGCAATATTTTGCACTGTTATACAATTTAATAAATCAGAAACTGATGACATAGTGCTGTATTTTACTTCTTTATCTTTTTAACCAAAAATGCTTTGCTCTGATTAGGGGGTACTTGAATTAAAAAAAATTTCACAGGGGGTACATCTCTGAAAAAAGGTTGAGAACCACTGCTCTCAAAGCCGTAGATGTTATTGTCACATATGCATGTACAGTAGATGGCAGTATTGTCCTGTTTAAAAGTGTCACAACATTGCTATTTACGGCAGACAAACTGTTTTACGGTCGACGAAAACGTGACTGCTGTTGTTGTGTGTTGTTGCCTAACAATAAACCCACATAAGAAACCAAGAACTCGCCCTCGATCATTCTACAGTTATAACGTCATTGGGCAGGCACTCTGTTTATATTGTGGGAAAGCGGACGTGAAAGCAGGCTGTCGACACGTCACTCGGTCCGCCTGAATTTTGGGAGATTTTCAGGAGAAAATTTGTCCCAGGAGGTTTTCGGGAGAGGCGCTGAATTTGTATGCACACGAGGTGTGGCAAACGTATTCTCTGCATTTGACCCATCACCCTTGTTTACTCCCCGAGAGGTGAGGGGAGCAGTGGGCAGCAGCGGTGGCCACACTCAGGTTGGCAAGTATGCCCAAATGTATCCGCAATTCCTCCACGGTCTATTGTCACGTTAGAAAAGTTAGTTTTGCATGTTTAATTTAAGCGTTGCAAGTTGAATAATGTTCGTTTTCAGAATAAAATACTAATTTCTCATTTTATAAAGTCCTGTTCATTTCAAGATATATTTATCTAAACGTAGGGTGTCTTATCCAGTCAAATGAACTATCCGCATGGAGGGTGACTTCATTAGTTTGTAGTATTGTTTTGTACAAAAATGTCGTGCTTTTATTTTGTATTTCGTCGGGCCTTTACTCGTACTCACTCCTGCTTCAGCGAGCTAACTAAGCCCGAAACGTGACGCAGTATCGAGCAAGCGTTCATTAATGTCCACATTCACCCGCATAGATGAAAAAGTACCTTCTTTTTGTCTTCCAAAGCGTGTCAAATTCCGCGCTGACGCTTAAAAACACTTCAATGTTGACGTTCTCTGGCTTTATCGGGGGTCGTTGGTCGCCATCTTGCTCATTTAATCGGCCTTCGATTAAATGCCTGAGCTGTAAATCGGTCCTCTCAAACACTTCAAAGTGACATGGTCGCCATCTTGCTCATTTAATCGGCCTTCGATTAAATGCCTGAGCTGTAAATCGGTCCTCTCAAACGCTTCAAAGTGACATGTTCGCCTTCCTCGGTGCATTAAAGGTAAACCTGATCATTTCACAACCTCACTCAACATCAAATCTCACATGCTTTCCCCTCAAACTAAACACGACAAGTTCCGCTATCGATTGTTTTGTCCATAGACATGTTAGAAGTAGACGCAGCATTGGCTGATGTGACGCGAGAATTTGGGCCGCCATCTTGAAGTGGTGATGAGGATCCGGCGAGCAGCTTATAGCAGTGTTTTTTAACCTTTTTTAAGCCGAGGCACATTGTTTTCATTGAAAAAGTCCAGAGGCACACCACCAGCAGAAATCCTTAAAAAATGAAACTCAGTTGATAGTAAAAAGTCGTTGTCACAATCAGGGGCGCCGCTAGGGATTTTGGGCCCCATGAAAATAATCTTTACAAGGGCCCCCAAGTTAGTGTCATTATTTTTTCATTATTATGTTTTCATCATCATTACGGGCCTCTCTGGGCCCCCCTCCATCATGGGCCCCTAGAATCCGTCTCCTTTACCCCCCCTTTCGGGGCCCCTGGTCACAATAGTTGGGTATGACTGTAAAGCAGGGGTCTCAAACTCAATTTACCTGGGGGCCACTGGATGCAGAGTCTGGGTGAGGCAGGGGCCGCAAGAAAAAATTATTGAAAAAAATATTTTTAAATATCTTTATTTTTGTTTTCAACACAAAATAAAACCAAAATATAAATGAACACAATGAGAATTAAGTAATGTGAGGCAATGCAAATTAAATAATAATAAAAAACAAATAACGGTTTGAATAGGTCCAGGTTATCTGGGATTGTTATTACGGAAGGACAGGTGTCGCGGTACGACTGCAGCCAGGCCCGTAAGAAAACCCTCGTCTCCATGGCAACGTTTCACTCATTTGTCGCTTTTCCACTAATGCAGGGGTAGGCAACCCAGAATGTTGAAAGAGCCATTTTGGACCCAAAAAAAAAAAAAATCGTCGAGGGGGGGGGGCAAAACGTTTCTCTGCTCGGATCACGCAAGTTACGTCAATTTTCGGCCCTCGAGAGCCACATACCACACCGTGATTGGTAGATTCCTTCAGCTCCGCACACAACGCTGTCAAGCGCCATTCATATAAAACTAATATTAAACTTTCATATTAAGGTGGGGGCCGCAAAATAACGTCTCGCTGGCCGCAATTGGCCGATGGGCCACGTGTCTGAGACCACTGCTCTAGAGACATAGGTTCCCTACCCCTGGTCCATTCATTTATAGCAGGGGTGCCCACACTTTTTCTGCAGGCGAGCTACTTTTCAATTGACCAACTCGAGGGGATCTACCTCATTTATATATTATTTATATTTATTTATTTATGAAAGAGACATTTTTGTAAACAAGTTAAATGTGTTTAATGATAATACAAGCATGTGTAACACATATAGATGTCTTTCTTTCACAAAGACAAGAATATAAGTTGGTGTAATACCTGATTCTGATGACTTGCATTGATTGGAATCAGACAGTAATGATGATAACGCCCACATTTTCAAATGGAGGAGAAAAAAAGTTGTCCTTTCTGTACAATACCACATGAAAGTGGTTGGTTTTTGGCATCTAATTCATCCAGCTTCCATACACTTTACAAGAAAAACATTGGCGGCAAATTCCGTAGCTTGCTTGATTGACATTCACGGCACCCGAGGGTCTTGTGAGATGACGCTGGCTGCTGCCAGTTCATTATTATGAAAAAATGACGGAGAGGAAGGCGAGAAACACTTTTTATTTCAACAGACTTTCGCGCCGTCCCTTCCATCAAAACTCTAAAGGCCGACTGCACATTTCCTATCTTCACAATAAAAGCCCTGCTTCATGCTGCCTGCGCTAACAAAATAAGAGTCTCGGAAAGCTGGCGTGCACAGGTGATGTGCACGCCAGCTATCTGAGGGATCGCTTGTGCACGCCAGTTTTCCGAGACTCTGTATTTAGTTAGCGCAGGCAGCATGAAGCAGGGCTTTTATTGTGAAGATAGGAAATGTGCAGTCGGCCTTTAGAGTTTTGACGGAAGGTACGGCGCGAGAGTCTGTTGAAATAAAAAGTGTTTCTCGCCTTCCTCTCGGTCATATTTTCATAATAATGATCTTGCAGCAGCCAGCGTCATCTCACAAGACCCTCCGGTACCGTGAATGTCATTTAAGTGACGTCTTGGTGAAGATTGATGATCACTAATTTTTAGGTCTATTTTTTTAAAAGCCTGGCTGGAGATCGACTGACACACCCCCCGCGGTCGACTGGTAGCTCGCGATCGACGTAATGGGCACCCCTGATTTATAGCATATAAGAATATTATATTACTGTTAAGCAAACTATGAATAATAAAACATGTGTCCTTTATCATAACTACACGTATGACAAAAACGCGCATGAAAATGAGTGGTATTCAGTGAAGTAAGATGAACGAAATGCGCTGAGAGTTCTTTGCTCCTGCCAAATGATCACCACTCCAAGATGGCGGCCCTGCGTCTCGTCAGCGACAGTAGGCAGTAGCGCTCTATGCTCCGTACCCTTAGAACGGGAATCCGCATGCGGCTCTTTAGCGCCGCCCTAGTGGGTCTCTGGAGCTTTTTCAAAAATGTATGAAAAATGGAAAAATATGAGGGAAAAAAATATAAAAAATATATTCTTTGTTTTAATGTGGTTTCTGCAGGAAGACAAACATGACACAAACCTCCCTAATTGTTATAAAACACACTGTTTTTATTAAAAATGCTCCACTGATTCGAGTATTTGGCCAGCGCCGTTTTGTCCTACTCTTGGCGGTCCTTGAACTCACCCTAGTTTGTTTACATGTATAACTTTCTCCGACTTTCTAAGACGTGTTTTGTGTCACTTCGTTTTCTGTCTCATTTTGTCCACCAAACTTTTAACGCTGCGCATGAAACATGCACAAAGGTGAGTTTTGTTGATGTTATTGACTTGTGTGGAGTGCTAATCAGACATATTTGGTCCCTGCATGACTGCAAGCTAATCGATGCTAACACGCTATTTAGGCTAGCTGTATGTACATATTGGATCATTATGTCTCATTTGTAGGTATTTTTTATTGATTAATTGATACTTGACAAAGTTCAGTACATATTCCGTACAATTGACCACTAAATGGTAACACCCGAATAAGTTTTTCAACTTGTTTAAGTCGGGGTCCACGTTAATCAATTCATGGTACAAATATCAGCATAATACAGTCATCACACAAGTTAATCATCATAGTATATACATTGAGTTATTTACATTATTTGGAGGGTATGAGTAAAGGGTTGAAGTTGCCTGGAGGTGTTGTTTTAGAGCGCTTTTAAAGGAATATAGAGATGTACTTACTTTACACCTGTTGGGAGTGCATCCCACATTGATGTGGCATAGAAGGAGAATGAGTCAAGACCTTTGTTAGATCGGAATCTGGGTTTAACGTGGTTTGTATATTTGGTATATTTGAGGTCATTTAGTTTCCTTTAAGTCATACTTGCCAACCCTCCCGGATTTTCCGGGAGACTCCCGAAATTTAGCGCCCCTCCCGAAAACCTCCCGGGACAAATTTTCTAACACACAACAACAGCAGTCACATTTTTGTCTACCGTAAAGCAGTTTGTCTGCCGTAAACTCCAATGTTGTGAACTTGTGGCACTCTTAAACAGGACAATACTGCCATCTACTGTACATAAAATAAAAATAGAATGTAGAATAGAATGTACTTTATTTAATTCAACACCACAGTTCGCACACAATTAACAATGATAATAATAAATAATATAATATATATAATATATCATATATATAATATATACTATATAAATATATTCTACATATATTCTACATTTAAGTGCAGTCAAGGAACTTATGCATTATACAGTCTGATGGCTGTCGGTATGAAGGACCTGCTGTGTCGTTCCGTGTTACATTTTGGGAGTCTGAGCCTTCCACTGAACGGGCTCATTCTCTCCACAAGGTCCGAGTGTAGTGGGTGGGAGGTGTTGTCCATAATGGCTAGGAGTTTTGCTAGACTTCTTCTCTGCCAGAGAGTGGTAAGAAAAATAGTGACAGAGAATAGAACAAAGATGGACATTTCAACCTTTATTATCTATTTTATTTTCATCTGACCACATGACATTCTCCCAATCCTCTGCTGTATCATCCTTGTATCCATTTTGGTATAAACTCAACTCGTGGTGTTGGGAGGAAAAAGAATACTGAGTTGCATCCCAAGAACACCATACCTACTGTGAAGCATGGGGGTGGAAACATCATGCTTTGGGGCTGTTTTTCTGCTAAGGGGACAGGACGATTGATCCGTGTTAAGGAAAGAATGAATGGGGCCATGTATCGTGAGATTTTGAGCCAAAACCTCCTTTCATCAGTGAGAGCTTTGAATGGTTGACCGAATACTTATTTTCCACCATAAATTACAAATAAATTCTTTAAAATTCCTACAATGTGAATTCCTGGATTTTTTTTTCCACATTCTGTCTCTCACAGTTGAAGTACCATGAATTGATTAACGTGGACCCCGACTTAAACAAGTTGAAAAACTTATTCGGGTCAATTGTACGGAATATGTAATGGACTGTGCAATCTACTAATAAAAGTATCAATCATTTAATCAATCAATCAATCAAACCATTGATGAAAATTACAGACCTCTGTCATCATTTTAAGTGGGAGAACTTGCACAATCGCTGGCTGACTAAATACTTTTTTGCCCCACTATATATATATATCTATCCATCCATCCATCCATTTTCTACCGCTTATTCCCTTTCGGGGTCGCGGGGGGCGCTGGCGCCTATCTCAGCTACAATCGGCCGGAAGGCAAGGTACACCCTGGACAAGTCGCCACCTCATTGCAGATATATATATATATATATATATATGTAGGTGTGGGAAAAATCACAAGACTACTTCATCTCTACAGAACTGTTTCATGAGGGGTTCCCTCAATCATCAGGAGATTTTGAGGGAACCCCTCATGAAACAGTTCTGTAGAGATGAAGTAGTCTTGTGATTTTTCCCACACCTACATATTGCGCTCTACCACGGTATCGAGCACTATTCTCTGGATAATCCAATCAAGATATATATATATATATATATATATATATATATATATATTTTTTTTTTTTCCATTTTCTACCGCTTATTCCCTTTTGGGGTGGCGGGGGGCGCTGGCGCCTATCTCAGCTACAATCGGGCGGAAGGCGGGGTACACCCTGGACAAGTCGGCACCTCATTGCAGATATATATATATATATATATATATATATATATATATATATATATATATATATATTTTTTTTTTAAATATAATTCACTGAAAGTCAAGTATTATATATATCCATCCATTTTCTACTGCTTATTCGCTTTTTGGGATCGCGGGTCATATTTAATATCCATCCATCCATCCTTTTTCTACCGCTTATTCCCTTTCGGGGTCGCGGGGGGCGCTGGCGCCTATCTCAGCTACAATCGGGCGGAAGGCGGGGTACACCCTGGACAAGTCGCCACCTCATTGCAGATATATATATATATATATTTTTTTTTAATATAATTCACTGAAAGTCAAGTATTATATATATCCTTCCATTTTCTACTGCTTATTCGCTTTTTGGGATCGCGGGTCATATTTAATATCCATCCATCCATCCATTTTCTACTGCTTATTCGCTTTTTGGGATCGCGGGTCATATTTAATATCCATCCATCCATCCTTTTTCTACCGCTCATTCCCTTTCGGGGTCGCGGGGGGCGCTGGCGCCTATCTCAGCTACAATCGGGCGGAAGGCGGGGTACACCCTGGACGAGTCGCCACCTCATCGCAGATATATATATATATATATATATTTATATGAAATTCACTGAAAGTCAAGTATTATATATATCCATCCATTTTCTACTGCTTATTCGCTTTTTGGGAACGCGGGTCATATTTAATATATATATATTAAATATTTGACTCTTAACCACGCCCCCAACCACGCCCTCCGCTTCACCCACAACCCACACCCCCCACCTCCCGAAATCGGAGGTCTCAAGGTTGGCAAGTATGCTTTAAGTCCCTCATAATTAAATTTATATCTCATGACGCACTATCTGTATGTAATATGGCTTTTATTTTTTGGCGGCTCAAGACAGATTTGTTGTTGTATTTTTGGTCCAATATGGCTCTTTCAACATTGTAGGTTGCCGACCCCTGCCTTAGAAGATGTCCATGGTAGAGCCTGGCCGTGGCGTAGAAAAAAAGCTGCATTCAAGAGTACGCATGTTCACGTTGTTTAATATCCCTACTCTATCCATAAAGTGTTCAAATTAAAACTTTTGCCACAATCATAGGTGTTACAAGATCGAATAATTTAAATCATACTGGCCGGTGGTACAAAAAAATCTCATTTTTAACGATTTGTCCGTTTAGCTCACACAACCGAACCGTCCCGAGTTGCATAATGACGTGACGTCTTGAACGCAGCATCATCGAGTCCGTTCGAACCCCTAAGGTGGCAGCAGCCAGCGGTGAGCGCACACAAAAGCCAAACAAACAGCCGGAGACATTCTACTCGCACCGCGGCGTCGTCTCATCCTCGCGGGAGGACTCCTTGTGCCCTCCAGTTGGCGAGAAAAGCCCGGCCGGGCTCCGGAGAAAGTAGGTGGTTTTGTCACACAACATTGCAAGTTAGCACGCTAGCATGCTGCTAAGGTAGCCATTTTGAAACGGTGTTGTTGCAACGATGCCAGCTTTCTCTACTCACGCCGCCGACCACCCGGGGAATATACACGCTTCTACGGGCGGAAGACCGGGCTTTGGGGCGAGACTGGCGGCCCGTGTGAGCGCACCTCGCCGCTTGAGGGTTCAGTTAGCAGGCTAGGTAAGGCTAGCTGGGAGCTAGCACATGCTAACGCTAACGTAAGGTAAGCACATCGATAATTTAGCAAGACTGCGAATGTTCGAGCGCAGTGCTTCTCAAGTGGGGTACTTCAAGGTTAACTAGGGCTACAAATCAAAAATCCTTTATAAATATATTTATTGAGTAATACTTCAACAAAATATGAACGTAAGTTCATAAACTGTGAAAAAGAAATGCAATATTCAATGTGGACATGTTCCGTAAATATTGATGTTAAAGGCCTACTGAAATGAGATGTTCTTGTTCAAACGTTGATAGCAGGTCCGTTCTATGTGTCATACTTGATCATTTCGCGATATTGCCCTATTTTTGCTGAAAGGATTTAGTAGAGAACATCCACGATAAAGTTTGCAACTGGAGAAAAGCCCTGCCTCTACCGGAAGTTGCAGAAGATGACGTCACATGTTGATGGCTCCTCATATATTCACATTGATTTTAATGGGAGCTTCCAACTAAAACAGCTATTTCGACTGAGAAAACCACGATTTCCCCATTAATTTGAGCGAGGATGAAAGATTCGTGTTTGAAGATATTAATAGCAACGGACTAGAGAAAAAAAAAACGTGATTGACGGATTCATATAACAATATTCAAACAACAATATTCAAGGACAACTTTAAAACAAATGTGTACATCAGTGGTGGGGGTAAAATTGTGGAATTCTCTTTACAACGAGATAAAAAACTGTAAAAATATATTCCAATTGAAAAAAATATATAAAGATAGAACGATAAGATCATATGGACAGCCATAAGTGTTTACATTTTGTTTTTTATTTATTATTTTACTTATTTTTTGTCTGGTTTTGTATTTGCTCTGTATCATTCCGTGAGGTGTATATTATATTATTACTATTATTTTCTTGGTTTGGTTTATACTTTATGAAGTTTTGCACTTGTGTTTTTCTTGTGTTTTTTGTTTTTGATTGTTTCATCACATTTGGATATATGTGTCGGCTTAAATGATATTCATGAAGTAAGATAATGTATTATGTCAAAGGGGGCAGGAAATTATAAGATTTTCTTCATCCTGCTCCTTCTCAGGAATTGTGTGAATTTAAATTGTATAATTGTGATATAATTATTTATCGTTCTAAATGCACATCAATGAATGAGATAAATAAAAATGAAATGAAATATGTTTTTAGAGACATTTACTAGGATAAATCTGGGACATCCCTTATCTTTCTATTGTGTTGCTAGTGTTTTAGTGAGTCGAAAGTGTACGTCCACGGCCGGGTGTCGACGGCAGCTGTATGGGAGGCAGAAGCTCAGCTGATATCCGCTAAGAGGCGATTTTTTTAACCACAATTTTCTCACCGAAACCTGCTGGTTGACATGTCCGCTCTGATCCATAGTAAAGTTTCAACTCCGTGAATTTTAAACAAAGAATCCCCGTGGGTTTGTGTGGCCAAAGGCTAAAGCTTCCCAACTCCCGTCTTTCTACTTTGACTTCTCCAATATTAATTGAACAAATTGCAAAGGATTCAGCAACACAGATTTTCAAAATATTGTGTAATTATGACATTAAAGCAGACGACTTTTAGCTGTGTGTGTGCGCAGCGCTCATATTCATAACAGCCCGTGACGTCACGCGTACACGTCATTACGCGACATTTTCAAGAAAAAAGTCCCGGGAAATTTTAAATTGCAATTTAGTAAACTAAAAAGGCCGTATTGGCATGTGTTGCAATGTTAATATTTCATCATTGATATATAAACTATCAAACTGTGTGGTCGCTAGTGTTGGGTTTCAGTAGGCCTTTAACGGCCCACTGAAATGAGATTGTTTATAATGTAAGCCACCAGCAGTAAGAGCAATTTGAGCGAGGATGAAAGATTCGTGGATGAGGAAAGTTAGAGTGAAGCAAGAAACAAAAAAGGAGAGAAAAATAAAAGGCGGCGGCAGTGTGAGAGTTTCATATGTAATTAGACACATTTACTAGGATAATTCTGGAAAATCCCTTATCTGCTTATTGCAGCGGTAGGGAACCTATGGCTCTAGAGCCAGATGTGTCTCTTTTGATGACTGCATCCGGCTCTCAGATAAATCTCAGCTGACATTGCTTAACAGGATAAGTCATGAATAATTACGCTGGTAATCACAGTGTTAAAAATAACCCCGTATCAAGTATACAAATACATCAGCAAAACCACGCAGCACCATAAGTCGCATTAATGGTAAGAGGCATTTTATTTATTATTGGTCATCTTCAGAATAACAATGTTATTTAAAAGAATAAGAGACTTATCATACTCTAAACATGTTGGTCTTTGTTAAAAATGCACGCATTTAGTTGTATTGTGTTCAGTGTTAAAAAAACATTATATGGCTTTCACGGAAATACATTTTAAAATATTTGGCTTTCATGGCTCTCTCAGCCAAAAAAGTTCCCGACCCCTGGCTTATTGTGTTAATAGTACTGTAGTGAGATTATAAAGTATTACCTGAAAGTCGGATGGCTGCGGTGAACGCCAGTGTCTCTGAGAGAAGCCAAGATCACAGCTGCCTTTTTGAGCTGCAGGAGGAGGTCGCATATTCCACTAAGAGCCGACTTAATATCACAATGTTCCCATCCAAAAACTTGATGGTTGACGTAGAGAAACATGTTCGCTTGACGGCTCTGTGTTAAAGCTTCACAACAAAGAAACACCGGCTGTGTTTCGGTGCTAAAGGCAGCTGCAATCCACTGCTTTCCACCAACAGCATTCTTCTTTGACGTCTCCATTATCAATTGAACAAATTGCAAAAGATTCAGCAACACAGATGTCCAAAATACTGTGTAATTGCGCGATGAAAAGAGACAACTTTTAGCCGTGTGTTGTGCTGGGCTAATATGTCCCCTCCAACCAATAACAACACAAACACACGTCATCATTCCGTGACGTTTTCAACAGTAAACTCCGCGGGAAATTTAAAATTGTAATTTGGTAAACTAAACCGGCCGTATTGGCACGTGTTGCAATGTTAATATTTCATCATTGATATATAAACTGCGTGGTCAAAGTAGTGGCTTTCAGTAGGCCTTTAAGGATTTCTTTTTTTGTGAAGAAATGTTTAGAATGAAGTTGATGAATCCAGATGGATCTCTATTACAATCCCCAAAGAGGGCACTTTAAGCTGATAATTACTTCTAAATGTAGAAATCTTTATTAGGGACCGATGTTCCAAAGGGACAGAGGAACCTATTGAATTCCTAGCGTTTCATTATTATTATTCTTTATTCTTTATTATTATACCGCCGCCTCTTTGAGCTGTAATTTGACCCCCTTAACATGCTTCAAAAGTCACCAAATTGGATACACACATCAGGACTGGCGAAAATTGCGATATAATCAAAAACCCAATCCCCAAAACTCAAAATTGCGCTTAAGCGCCCCCTAGGAAGAAAACACAGACAAAACTGCCTCCAATTCCCAGTAGGAATATAGTAGACACATGAAACACAGACCTCTATGTAGGTCTCACTTAGACCTGTATTTCCTAAACTGACAACCCCGAGCAAAAATCAACAGGAAGTTAGCAATTTCACCTTCAAAACAAAATTTGTGTAAAAACAGTCAGCCTTTTTCAACATCATCTCCTCTGAGCGTGTTTGTCCTGTCGGCTTCAAATAAGCACAGGAGAGAGATTGAACCCTTCTGATTAAAAGCTGATGAAAGAGTTTTAATAATTTTTTGTATGTACATGTTTAAATACTCGGTCCCGTCCATCGCTGCTTGCAGCTTTAATTTATAATTGAATCACTTATTTTTCAACAAGTTTTGAGTTATTTTAATATCTTTTTTTCCAAATAGTTCAAGAAAAAACACTACAAATGAGCAATATTTTGCACTGTTATACAATTTAATAAATCAGAAAGTGATGACATAGTGCTGAATTTTACTTCTTTATCTCTTTTTTTCAACCAAAAATGCTTTGCTCTGATTAGGGGGTTCTTGAATTAAAAAAAACTGTTCACAGGGTGTACATCACTCAAAAAAGGTTGAGAACCACTGTTCTAGCACACTCTCGTCATCCATTCACTTTGGAAAGTTTCAATGTCGGAGTTGGTCTTGGCGGGAATTGCACCTTTTGAACATATGTCAACTTGGGTGTTGATTGAAACGTGTTTGGCTACAGACGCATGCTTTTCGCTTTTTTTTTTTTTTTTTTTTGGTCACGTCGCAAATGGTAGGAGACAATTTGTCGGTCTTGTTTTCCAAAGGTACGGTCCCGCTGCTGTGTGTAGTTGTAGCAGCTCATTGATGCAGGCTGTTACGTCACAGTTCAGCGGGAGTGCAACGGCGGTTGAGACAGTCTGTTTTACTTTGATGTTAAGCTGCGTTGTGTGGAATGAAACCGAAAGTTAATTCAACCGCCATTATGTACACCAGTGTTTTTTAACCACTGTGCCGCGTGTGAAACAGTATGGTGCTGTGTTTTTCAAGCACTGTGCCGCGTGTGATACAGTATGGTGCAGTGTTTTTCAACCACTGTGCCGCGTGTGATACAGTCTGGTGTGCCATGGGAGATGATCTAATTTTGCCTATTTGGGTTAAAAATATTTTTTGCAAACCAGTAATTCTAGTCTGCAAATAATGTGTTGTTGTTGAGTGTCGGTGCTGTTTAGATCGCGGCAGAGTAACCGTGTAATACTCTTCCATATCGGTAGGTTGCATCCGGTAGCTATTTGCTTTGTAGATGTTGGAAACAGCGGGAGGCAGGGTGCAGGTAAAATGGTATCTAATGCTTAAACTAAAAGTAAACACAAGGTGAGTGTCCCTAAGAAAAGGCATTGAAGTTTAAGGAAGGCTATGCAGAACAAAACTAAAACTGAACTTGCTCCAAAGTGAACGAAAACAGAATGCTGGATGACGGCAAAGACTTACTGTGGAGCAAAGACAATGTACACCCGGACATGACATGACAATTAACAATGTCCCCACAAAAAAGGATAAAAACAACTGATGTATTCTTGATTGCTAAAACAAAGATGTGGGGAATATTGCTCAAAGGAAGACATGAAACTGCCACAGGAAAATACCAAAAAAAAGAGAAAAAGTCACCAAAATAGGAGCGCAAGACAAGAAGTATAACATTACACTAGGGCTGGGCGATATGGCCTTTTTTTAATATCAATATTTTTTAAGCCATATCGCGATACACGATATTTATGTGGATATTTTGCCTTGGCCTTGAATGAGCACTTGATGCATATAATGACAGCAGTATGATGATTCTATGTGTCTACATTCAAACATTCTTCTTCATACTGCATTCATATGTGCTACTTTTAAACTTTCATGCAGAGAAGGAAATCACAACTAAGTCAATTGACCAAAAGTGTATTTATTAACACAATTATTTAGCAGTGGCACAAACGTTCATGTCATTTCCAAGAGACATTTTAAGTGTCAAATAAAAATGAGCTGCATAATAGGAAATCAAATAGTGTTCGTCCTTCGCTATGTGGTAGGTTACTACGGACGTTATTAAATTCTGTGGTTGACTATTTTTTGCGTACAGTGTTGATCTGGAAATGTTTGACTCAGCATTTTGATGGTGTAAGCGTGTGGTACCGAACGGAGATGTTGACATGCGGGGTAAGCACTCTGTATTCTGTAGCAGGTGACTTTTAAAATGATGCTACATATTAGCAGTAATGCTACTTTTTGTACCAATGCTTTTGAAGCCAAACCACCGCCAGACAATGGACCTCCTGCTGTTTTTAATTAATTCATCCTTCATTTGCACCTTCTTTCTCTCGTATTACCACTCGCACGGCTCTGCTAGCATCACAGCTAACGTTACCCATGCTGCTACCTCTCTGCTCCGCGAGGGCGTATACTTATGTGACGTGTGAGGTGACAGTATGTGACGTATGATGTGACAGTATGTGACGTGACAGTATGTGAAGTATGACGTGACAGTATGTGACCTATGACATGACAGTATGTGATGTGACAGTATGTGACGTATGACGTGACAGTATGTGACGTATGACGTGACAGTATGTGACCTATGACGTTACAGTATGTGATGTGACAGTATGTGACGTATGACGTGACAGTATGTGACGTATGACGTGACAGTATGTGAAGTATGACGTGACAGTATGTGACCTATGACGTGACAGTATGTGATGTGACAGTATGTGACGTATGACGTGACAGTATGTGAAGTATGACGTGACAGTATGTGACGTGACAGTATGTGACGTATGAGGTGACAGTATGTGACATATGAGGTGACAGTATGTGACATATGAGGTGACAGTATGTGACGTATGAGGTGACAGTATGTGACGTATGAGGTGACAGTATGTGACGTATGAGGTGACAGTATGTGACGTATGATGTGACAGTATGTGAGGTGACAGTATGTGACGTATGAGGTGACAGTATGTGACGTGACAGTATGTGATGTATGAGGTGACAGTATGTGACGTATGACGTGACAGTATGTGACGTATGATGTGACAGTATGTGAGGTGACAGTATGTGACGTATGAGGTGACAGTATGTGACGTGACAGTATGTGATGTATGAGGTGACAGTATGTGACATATGACGTGACAGTATGCGACATATGACGTGACAGTATGTGACGTATGAGGTGACAGTATGTGACGTATGAGGTGATAGTATGTGACGTATGAGGTGACAGTATGTGACGTGACAGTGTGTGATGTGACGTGACAGTATGTGATGTATGAGGTGACAGTATGTGACATATGACGTGACAGTATGTGACATATGACGTGACAGTATGTGACGTGACATTTTGTGACATATGAGGTGACAGTATGTGAGGTATGAGGTGACAGTATGTGACGTATGAGGTGACAGTATGTGACATATGAGGTGACAGTATGTGACGTATGAGGTGACAGTATGTGACGTATGAGGTGACAGTATGTGACGTATGAGGTGACAGTATGTGACGTATGAGGTGACAGTATGTGACGTATGAGGTGACTGTATGTGACGTATGAGGTGACAGTATGTGACGTGACAGTACGTGGCATGTGACGTGACAGTATGTGACGTGACAGTATGTGACGTGACAGTATGTGACGTGACAGTACGTGGCATGTGACGTGACAGTATGTGACGTGACAGTATGTGACGTGACAGTATGTGACGTGACAGTACGTGGCATGTGACGTGACAGTATGTGACGTGACAGTATGTGACGTGACAGTATGTGACGTGACAGTATGTGACGTGACAGTACGTGGCATGTGACGTGACAGTATGTGACGTGACAGTATGTGACGTGACAGTACGTGGCATGTGACGTGACAGTATGTGACGTGACATTTTTTTTAAATATTCTAAAAATAGTAACAATTCAAAAATCCTTTATAAATAGATTTATTGAATAATACTTCAACAAAATATGAATGTAGGTTAATAAACTGTGAAAAGAAATGCAACAAAGCAATATTCAGTGTTTATTGATTTTTTGTGGACATATTCCATAAATATTGATGTTAAAGATTTCTTTTGTGAAGAAATGTTTAGAATGAAGTTGATGGATCTCTATTACAATCCCCACAGAGGGTACTTTAAGTTGATGATTACTTCTATGTGGAGAAATCTTTATTCATAATTAAAGCACTTGTTTATTTTTCAACATTTTTTAAATTATTTTTATATCTACTTTTCCAAATAGTTCAAGAAAGACCACTACAAATGAGCAATATTTTGCACTGTTATACAATTTAATAAATCAGAAAGTGATGACATAGTGCTGTATTTTACTTCTTTATCTCTTTTTTTCAACCAAAAATGCTTTGCTCTGATTAGGGGGTACTTGAATTAAAAAAATGTTCACAGGGGGTACATCACTGAAAAAAGGTGGAGAACCACTGATCTAGACCACATTTGTTTTCACGGAGGGCCACATCGCGGTTAGTTTGGCCCCAGAGGGTCGCTTCTAACAGTAAATATTATTATTACACCATTTTTTTTAATGCATTCCATTAGCAGATTTTTTTAACTGTAAAAAAAAAATGCAATAATTTCACCTCAGAATGTAATGTAGTACTGTAAATCAAAACACACTACTGCCGTTTTATGGTATAAAAAAAAGAAAAAGGCAGCTCAGTTGCCAGAATTTTACTGTATAATTAAAAATAAAAAATTAAATTTTACAGTAAAATGTTTGCACCTGAGCTGCCAGTGTGTTAGTTTTATTTTACTGCAAATCAGTAGCTGTAGATTTTTCAATGAATTACTGTAAATGCCAAAACGACACTATTTTAACGTTTTTTTGTTGAGTACATAACTCCACATGTGTTCATTCATAGTTTTGATGTGACAATCTACAATGTAAATAGTCATGAAATTAAAGAAAAGCCATTGAATGAGGAGAAGGTGTGTCCAGACCTTTAGCCTGTAGTGTATAAGGCAGGGGTCGGGAACCTTTTTGGCTAAGAGAGCCATGGAAGTCAAATATTTTAAAATGTATTTCTGTGAGAGCCATATAATGTTTTTTAAACATTGAATACAACTAAATGTGTGCATTTTTATGTAAAACCAACATTAGGGTATAACACGTATGTTATTCTTTTTAATAACATTTTCATTCTGAAGCTAACTAATAATGAATAAAATACTTCTTACCATTCTTGACTTCTTGAACAGGTGCGGTAGAACAGTCTTTTTCAACCACTGTGCCGTGAGATACAGTCTGGTGTGCCGTGGGGGATTATCTAATTCCACCTATATTGGTTAAAAATATTTTTTGCAAACCAGTAATTACAGTCTGAAAATTTTGTGGTGTTGTTGAGTTGTCGGTGCTGTCTAGAGCTAATTGCTTTGTAGATGTCGGAAACAGCGGGAGGCAGTGTGCAGGTAAAAGAAAAAAGGTGTCTAATGCTTAAAACATAAATAAACAAAAGGTGAGTGCCCCTAAGAAAAGGCATTAACGCTTGGGGAAGGCTATGCAGAGCAAAACTAAAAGTGAACTGGCTACAAAGTAAACAAAAAAACAGAATGCTGGACGACAGCAAAGACTTACTGTGGAACAAAGACAATGTACATCCGAACATCACATGTCAATCGACAATGTCCCCACAAAGGAGGATAAAAACGACTGACATATTCTTGATTGCTAAAACAAAGTAGATGCGGGAAGTAGCGCTCAAAGGAAGACATGAAACTGCTACAGGAAAATGCCAAAAAAATAGAAAAAGCAACCAAAATAGGAGCACAAGACAAGAACTAAAACACTACACACAAGAAAACCGCAAACAACTCAAAATAAGTGATGGCGTGATGTGACAGGTGGTGACAGTACATCTACTTTGAGACAAGAGCTATATTGATGCATGCTTGGTTATGCTTTGAAGTCGTATCCAACAATTGTAACAACGACTTTTTATTATCAACTGAGTTTCGTTTTTAATACATTTCTGCTGGTGGTATGCCTCCATGTTTTTTAAACGCAAAAAATGTGGCTTGGCTCAAAAAAAGGTTGAAAAACACTGCGGTAGAAAACGGATGGAGGGATAAAAATGCATGAGAATTTTTCACATTTTTTACGTTATTTTTAACACTGATTACCCGTGGAATTATTCATTACTTATTGTGTTAAGCAATGTAAGATAAGATTAATCTGAGAGCCAGCTGCAGTCATCAAAAGAGCCACATCTGGCTCTAGAGCAGGGGCGCTCACACTTTTTCTGCAGGCGAGCTACTTTTCAATTGACCAAGTCGAGGAGATCTACCTCATTCCTATTTATAATTTATATTTATTTATTTATGAAAGAGACATTTTTGTTAACAAGTTAATGGTGTTTAATGATAATACAAGCATGTTTAACACACATAGATTCCTTTCTTTCATGAAGACAAGAATATAAGTTGGTGTATTACCTGATTCTGATGACTTGCATTGATTGGAATTAGACAGTGGTGCTGATAACGTCCGCATTTTCAAATGGAGGAAAAAAAAAGTCCTCCTTTCTGTCCAATACCACATGAAAGTGGTTGGATTTGGCATCTCATTTGTCCAACTTGCATACTCGTTTTTAAAGACTTTGTTATGAGAGTAGCATATGTGTGTGGCCCTTTAATGTCTGGCAGCAGGTGAGTGACGTCAGTGACTGTGCGGGTGGGCAAGCAAGTGAGAAAGCGGTCGCTGAGGGCGGGGGAGAAATACATTGGCATCAAACTCCGTAGTTTGCTAGCTTGTGCACGCTAGCTTTCTGAGACTCTTATTTTGTTAGCACAGGCAGGATGAAACAGGTCTTTTATGGTGAAGACAGGAACTGTGCGTTCGGTCTTTAGAATTTTGACAGTAGGTACGGAGTCTCTAGAAATAAAATGTGTTTCTCTGCTTCCGCCCTGTTAGTGATTTTTTTCTTAAATATGAGCTCGCAGCAGCCAGCGTCATCTCACAAGATCCTCGGGTGCCGAGAATGTCAAACAACTGACGAAAGTGAAGTCTTGGTATGATTGATGATTGCTCATTTTTATGTCTATTTTTTAATGCCTGGCTTGAGATCGACTGACACACCCTCCGAGATCGACCAGTCGATCGCGAATGACGTAATGGGCACCCCTGCTCTAGAGCCATAAGTTCCCTACCCCTGGTATAAGGTATACAGTACAGAGAGAGATATTTTTAAACGTGTTTAAAAGAATCTGTCATTTTTGGCTTGGATTGATGAGAAGGTGTCCTGTGGACGTTGTATTCCTAACCCCTGGGGCAACGAGCTGCAATGTGCTAGAAAATGCTGCGTTAGCGCTACGGTTTTATTGCTGAAACTGCCGTTAGCGCTACAGTTTTATTACCAAAAACTGTTCTGCTAAGTTTACTTTTGATTTAATGTGCCTCTTTTTGTTTTTTACTGCCACATTTTCTAGAATTGATCATTTCTAACGAGACGTTTTGTTTGTTTGCAGGTGCAGATACTGGCGCGACACCAGGAAGTCATCAGAATAGTGTTCTGTGCGGGAAAGCTTATCCTCAAAGAAAATTAGTTTGGACACATTTTCAGCGTCATCCTCCAAGAGAATAAGATTGACCAAGTGCTCCACATATGGCAGCCTTGTTCTTGGTTTCTGACCTGACCTACCTATGAAACCAGACTCCTCCTCCTTCACCCAGACACCCGCACCTAGTTCAATGGGCGTGTTTCCCAATGTGAAAAGAAGACAGACATCACGATAATGCATCAGCCGGCACGCTTTCTGTTTCACTAACCACAAATGAACATGACAGCAATGTAACACCGGTCCTATTTCCTTCATTGTCATGTGACTTTGAATCGCTTTCCTCCAAACTCTCGCCAGTCTTTTCAGCCCGTGGATGAGGTGAGCGGCGGCACCTCCATTGCCTCCAAAAGACTGTCCCCGGGACTCGTTTTCTTTTCTGCGTGTATTCCCACAGATTGTAAAATGACTGGGTAAACGTGGAGCGGACGCCGAAACCTACTGGCCCACGGTGTGGCAGGATAACGCCTGCTTCTCCCCTCGCTCCACCAACTAAACTGATCAGTACACCTCTTAAAAATACAGTTTCTGTCTCGCGCCTGGCAACAGAGGAAATGACCCCACTAGATCAGTGAAGAGAACGGGACTATAAGCGGAAGCTCTCGGGACAAGATTCACCCAGGGGTTCTTGTGACTTCTGGAAAGCCATCTGCTTCCTGGCCAGTTTTCTAGATCACAGTTCCCCGTCCTCCCGGTGCGCCACCCTGGACGAAGGGATCTGCCTGCGGGGGAATAGGGGTCCTCCTCCTGTCCTGGCAGAAGTTTAGAGACGCTAGTCCCTGTGCCGCTCCCTGTCTGTCAGCGCCGACGGGCCTTAGGAACCAAGCCCAGACGGACTGAGGGAGGAGGCCGAGGACTTCAGAGCCACCGACTCTGGGGTAATTATTGCAAATGTACTCACAACTGTTTATGAATATTGTACGGTTATTAATGCCCCGTATAGATCTGTACAACAACTGGTTCCCATTTCAACCAGTGCTTCCAGAATAACCCCATTTTTCTATTATTACAAAGCTCAAAAGCAGTGAAGTTGTCAGGTTGTGTAAATGCTAAATAAAAAGAGAATACAACGAATCCTTTTCAACCTATATTCAGTTGAATAGACTGCAAAGACAAGATATTTCATGTTCACACTGGAAAACATAATTTTTTGCAAATATTAGCTCATTTAGAATGTGATGCCTGCAGCATCTTTCAAAAAAGCTGGCACAAGTGGCAAAAAAGAGTGAGAAAGTTGAGTAATGCTCATAAAAGACTTATTGGGAACATCCCACAGGTGAACAGGCTAATTGGGAACAGGCGGGTGCCATGATTGGGTATAAAAGCAGCTTCCATGAAATGCTCAGTCGTTCACAAACAAGGACGGGGCGAGGGTCATCACTTTGTCAACAAATGCCTGCGCAAATTGTTTAAGAACAACATTTCTCAAGCAGCTATTGCAAGGAATTTAGGGATTTCACCAGCTACACTCCCTAATATCATCTAAAGGTTTAGACAATCTGGAGAAATCACTGCACGTATGCCAGGATATTACGCACCTTGCATCCCTCAGGCGGTGCTACATCAAAAAAAAAAACATCAGTGTGTAAAGGATATCACTGCGTGGGCTCAGGAACACTTCAGAAAACCACTGTCAGTAACTACAGTTGGTCGCTACATCTGTAAGTGCAAGTTAAAACTCTACTATTAAAAGCCATTTATCAACAACACCCGGAAAGGCTTTGTTGGGCCCGAGTGCATCTAAGATGGACTGATGCAAAGTGGAAAAGTGTTCTGTGGTCTGACGAGTCCACATTTCAAATTGTTTTTGGAAACTGTGGACGTCGTGTTCTCCGGACCAAGAGGAAAAGAACCATCCGGACTGTTCTAGGCGCAAAGTGTAAAAGCCAGCATGCGTGATGGTATGGGGGTGTTTTAGTGGCCAAGGCATGGGTAACTTACACATCTGTGAAGGCACCATTAATGCTGAAAGGTACATACAGCTTTTGGAGCAACATATGTTGCCATACAAGCAACGTTATATTAGACGCCCCTGCTTATTTCAGCAAGACAATGCCAAGCCACCTGTTACAACAGTGTAATAGTAAAAGAGTGCGTGTACTAGACTGGCCTGCCTGTAGTCCAGAGCTGCCTCCCATTGAAAATGTGTGGTGCAATATGAAGGTAGACTATGTCTCCCGGCTGGCCTTGGAACGCCTCGGGATCCCCCGGGAAGAGGTGGACGAAGTGGCTGGGGAAAAAGAAGTCTGCTTAGGCTGTTTTCCCCTGTGTCCTGACCTTGGATATGCGGAAGAAGATGGATGGATGGATGGACTGTTGAACAACTTAAGCTGTACATCAAGCAAGAATGGGAAAGAATTCCACTTCAAAAATGTGTCTCCTCAGTTCCCAAACCTTTACTGAGTGTTGTTAAAAGGAAAGGCCATGTAACACACTTTAAAAAATGCCTTTTTTTGCCATCTGTTCCTTCCATTAAATTCTAACGTCATGATTATTTGCAAAAATGACCAAAGTTTCTCAGTGTGAAGATGAAATATATTGTCTTTGCAGTCTATTCAACTGAATATAAGTTGAAAAGGATTTGTTGTTTTCTCTTTTTATTTACCATTTACACGTGATAACAACGTCACAGCTTGTGGGGTTTGTACTTGAAACATAAAAAATGGCATTCCTGATGTCCATCTCCTTTTGTCAGATCCTGGCCATGAGGTTTGATGCCTCGATCCACTGACCAGAAACACTGGACCTAAATGGCGCAGCATGACTTTGTCCCTGCCTGGCTTAACTTCTCCACGCCCCAGCCTGCCAAGGTTCGTAGCTGCATGCACAGCGAGGTACCTCCGTTTTCATCAGGAAGTCCCCTCTAAAGGGTCGAAATCAGAAAAACGAATGTAAATCCAACTCATCCGGTCAAACACAAAACACTTTAAAACTGCGGCCCGCTGGCCAATTGTGCTTTGATTGATTGATTGATTGATACTTTTATTAGTAGATTGCACAGTACAGTACATATTCCGTACAATTGACCACTAAATGGTAACACCCGAATAAGTTTTTCAACTTGTTTAAGTCGGGGTCCACGTTAATCAATTCATGGTACAAATATATACTATCTACATAATACAGTCATCACACAAGTTAATCATCATAGTATGTACATTGAATTATTTACATTATTTACAATCCGGGGGGTGGGATGAGGAGCTTTGGTTGATATCAGAACTTCAGTCATCAACAATTGCATCAACAGAGAAATGTGGACATTGAAACAGTGTAGGTCTTACTTAGTAGGATATGTACAGCCAGCAGAGAACATAGTGAGTTCAGATAGCATAAGAACAAGTATATACATTAGAAGTACATTTGAGTTGTTTATAATCCGGGGAGATGGGATGTGAATGGAGGAGGGTATTAGTAAAGTGTTGATGTTGCCTGGAGGTGTTGTTTTAGAGCGGTTTTGAAGGAATATAGAGATGCACTTACTTTTATACCTGTTGGGAGTGCATTCCACATTGATGTGGCATAGAAGGAGAATGAGTTAAGACCTTTGTTAGATCGGAATCTGGGTTTAACGTGGTTTGTGGAGCTCCCCCTGGTGTTGTGGTTATGGCGGTCATTTACATTAAGGAAGTAATTTGACATGTACTTCGGTATCAAGGAGGTGTAGCGGATTTTATAGACTAGGCTCAGTGCAAGTTGTTTTACTCTGTCCTCCACCCTGAGCCAGCCCACTTTGGAGAAGTGGGTTGGATTGAGGTGTGATCTGGGGTGGAGGTCTAAAAGTAACCGGATTAGCTTATTCTGGGATGTTTGGAGTCTAGATTTGAGGGTTTTGGAGGTGCTGGGTTACCAGGAGGTGCAAGCGTAATCGAAGAAGGGTTGAATGAGAGTTCCCGCTAGAATCCTCAAGGTGCTTTTGTTGACCAGAGAGGAGATTCTGTAGAGGAAGCTCGTTCTTTGGTTGACCTTTTTGATCACCTTTGCTTTGCTTTCCTGCATCTACTTTGTTTTAGCAATCAAGAATATTTCAGTTTTTTATCTTTCTTTGTGGGGACATTGTTGGTTGTCATGTCATGTTCGGGTGTATGTGGTCTTTGCTCCACAGTAAGTCTTTGCTGTTGTCCAGCATTCTGTTTTTGTTTACTTTGTAGCCAGTTCAGTTTTAGTTTCGCTCTGCATAGCCTTCCTTAAGCTTTAATGCCTTTTCTTAGGGGCACTCAGCTTTTGTTTATTTTTGGTAGGGATGCACCGATTAATCGGTAACCGAATATATTCGGCCGAATATGGCAAAAAAAGCCACATTTGGCCTTCAGTGGAATGAGTTAAAAACAAGGCCGAATAGTGGCGTGTGACGCAATTTTTTGACGCGGTGACGCAATCAACCAACGTGCAGTGATGTGGTGACGTTGTGATATGTTGTGAACCTGTATAGTGTATGAGGTTACAAGCACACACTTATTGAGATTTAGTGGGGCGTCTGTTTACATTATTAGCCTGTTGTGTAGGCTACCTGTATAAGTGTAAGAGGTTACAAGCACACACTTAATTGAGATTTACTTAAGCCTTCTGTTTACATTATTAGCATATCTACTGTGGCTAAGCAGACTTTTGCCAAAAGGACAATAATTCATTTGTTGTGGGTTCATGCACTTTAATGCACTTTATTTTTTTTTGGAATGCATGTTTTGTTCGAAGGCCTAATACAGGGGTGCCCATTACGTCGATCTCGGAGGGTGTGTCAGTCGATCTCAAGCCAGGCATTAAAAAATATCCATAAAAATGAGCAATCATCAATCATACCAAGACTTCACTTTCGTCAGTTGTTTGACATTCTCGGCACCTGAGGATCTTGTGAGATGACGCTGGCTGCTGCGAGCTCATATTTAAGAAAAAAATCACTAACAGGGCGGACGCAGAGAAACACATTTTATTTCTAGAGACTCCGTACCTACTGTCAAAACTCTAAAGACCGACTGCACAGTTCCTGTCTTCACCATAAAAGACCTGTTTCATCCTGCCTGTGCTAACAAAATAAGAGTCTCAGAAAGCTAGCGTGCACAAGCTAGCAAGCTACGGAGTTTGATGCCAATGTATTTCTCCCCCACCCTCCGCGACCGCTTTCTCACTTGCTTGCCCACCCGCACTCTCACTGACGTCACTCACCTGCTGCCAGACATTAAAGGGCCACACACATATGCTACTCTCATAAAAAAGTGTTTAAAAACGAGTATGCAAGTTGGACAAATGAGATGGCAAATCCAACCACTTTTATGTGGTACTGGACAGAAAGGAGGACTTTTTTTTTCCTCCATTTGAAAATGCGGACGTTATCAGCACCACTGTCTAATTCCAATCAATGCAAGTCATCAGAATCAGGTAATACACCAACTTATATTCTTGTCTTCATGAAAGAAAGGAATCTATGTGTGTTAAACATGCTTGTATTATCATTAAACACCATTAACTTGTTAACAAAAATGTCTCTTTCATAAATAAATAAATATAAATTATACATAGGAATGAGGTAGATCTCCTCGACTTGGTCAATTGAAAAGTAGCTCGCCTGCAGAAAAAATGTGAGCGCCCCTGGCCTAATATAAATGAAAAACTGCTTTTTTTGAAAAGCAAAGACTACTGGAATATTAAAAAAATGTCAATATTCAATAAAAAATTACTTTATTTGAAAAACATGTCTAAATATTTATTCTAGGCTATTTATGCAACATTAAAAAAATTGTGAAAAACTGCATTCATTATTCGGTCTTCGGCCAAGCGTTTAAATTTTATTCGGCTTCGGCCACAAATTTTCATTTCGGTGCATCCCTAATTTTTGGTTTAAGCATTAGACACCTTTTTACATGCACACTGCCTCCCGCTGTTTCCGACATCTCCAAAGCATTTAGCTACCGGCTGCCACCTACTGATATGGAAGAGTATTACACGGTTACTCTGCCAACCAACAACACATCATTTGTAGACTATTATTACTGGTTTGCAAAAAATATTTTTAACCCAAATTGGTGCAATTAGATAATCTCCCACGGCACAGTGGTTAAAAAACACTGATCTCGACGATCCCCAGTGGAATACATCGTGGCTGTTTACACTAATGACTGACACGGTCAACCGGGTTGGTTTTAGATGGCGTTGAACAGATGTTGAGTGCAGAATGTTGTTGTGTTGCCTCACGGAAATGACTTGTTTGATTGTCCAGTCTTTGTGGATAATATGCCGTGAGTCAAGTTTCCCAGCCGTAAAATCCAGTCCGACTGACAAACAAGAAGAAGGTCACTGTCTGGTCCACAGTGCCGCGTTTGTTCACTGTCGAGACCACAATGCTAATGCCGTGCTATTGGAACTAATTGTCTGCTGTGTGATTCTTGCACTGATCATCTGGCCTTTAAACCGCATATGTCAAAGAGATGGAACAGATTCATATTTGTTTGTACCTAACCTTGCGGTGTTTACAATTCCCAGGTGTTTATAGTAGGCAATAGGGTTGTACGGTACTAGTATAGTGTCGCGGTACTAATGAATCAAAATCTATACTCTGTTTGAAAAGTACCGGTTCCCAACAAGCATGAAGGCGTGTCGTCACGTGACATTGCTGCTTTTAGGAGCAGAGGAGCATGTTGGGCAGCGCGCACACACAGAGTACTTACAAGCAGACACAGTGTGTAGACAGAAAAGGGAGAACGGACGCATTTTGGTGTAAAAAGTCAAGATAAAGGTGAAGTTATAACACTGAAACACCCTCAGGAAGAGCTGCTTTAAGACATGACTAACATCCATCCACAGTGTTTTAGCTACTTCTAAATCACTAATCCTGGTCTTCATGACGACAGATAAAGTTTCTTACACGTATCATTATCACTGGAGGAAGAGCTAAACATGCTTTACTACACAGCGTAGGAGGATACAATAGCTCACCGCCATCACAATGTAAACACGCCATGGGTGGATCTACACCTGACATCCACTGTAATGATACCAAGTACAAGAGCGTATCTAGTCGATACTACTATGATTACATCGATATTTTTTATCGTCACGAAATCTTTTTTTTTTTTTTTATGGTAAATGGTAAATGGGTTATACTTGTATAGCGCTTTTCTACCTTCAAGGTACTCAAAGCGCTTTGACACTATTTACACACACACATTCACACACTGATGGCGGGAGCTGCCATGCAAGGCCCTAACCACGAACCATCAGGAGCAAGGGTGAAGTGTCTTACTCAAGGACACAACAGGCGTGACGAGGTTAGTAGAAGGTGGGGATTGAACCAGGAACCCTCAGGTTGCTGGCACGGCCACTCTCCCAACTGCGCCACGCCGTCCCAATTTTTTTTCAATTTTAATTACGTTTATAAAGTCAGTAAACACGTCCCTGGACACAAGAGGACTTTGAATATGACGAATGTATGATCCTGTAACTACTTTGTATCGGACCGATACCTAAATGTGTGGTGTCATCCAAAACTAACGTAAGGTATCAAAGAAGAGAAGAATAAGTGATTATTACATTTTAACAGAAGTGTAGATAGAACATGTTGAAACAGAAAACAGCGCGACACCTACCCTTTACATCAGTATTTCTGAACAATGTTATTATTGGTTTATTTGGTGTTATATTTTATTGTATGATCCTGTAACTACTTGCTATCGGATCCATACCGAAATGTGTGGTATCATCATAAACTAACGTAAGGCATCAAAGAAAGAAGAATAAGTGATTATTACATTTGAACAGAAGTGTCGATAGAATATGTTAAAACAGAAAATAAGCAGATATTAACAGTTAATGAACAAGTAGATGAATCATCTATTTTTACAGTTTGTCCCTCATAATGTGTTCCAAATAGTAGGTAGATAAATGATACAATATGTTACTGCAGAGTAGGGATGTCCCGATCCAGGTTTTTATACTTCCGATCCGATACCGATATTGTTTTTGCACTTCCGATCCGATACCGATACTGGCCTATCCGAACATGTATTAAAGTTTAAAGTTATTTAGCCTACTTAGTTGTCAGATTCATGCTGAAAATTATTTTAGTACTCTTGATAACAACTAGCCAGCTGGATTAGGTGAGTTTGAATAGCACACAATAGTTGGTATTCAAGGATAAACACAAAATGTCAAAAATTATACATGACAAACAGAAATGGCATCATTAAACAGTAAAACAGTGAACAGTATAAAGTGCAAATAATGCTGTAAACATTATTAAAAAAAGCAAAACACGCAACCTGAGTGGGATAAAATGTCTAACTCAGCATCAATACTTGCTCTTGAACAAGTGTAAACTTAAAAAAAAAAAAAATATATATATATATATATATATATATATATATATATATATATATATATATATATATATATATATATATATATATATATATATATATATATATATATATATATCTCTACACACTCCCTTCAATTGTTTGCCCCAGTCAGGGGGGCCAAGAATTGAAGTCCGAGCATAATGGGGAGATTCTTTCTAAGAAAGACGAGCACCTCAAGATACTCAGGTGTCAGCCTGCCCCTGTCTTCATCTATGATGAGTGCTAAAAAGCCTCTCACTCGCAAGAGTCATTAAAATGTCTTACAACTTTACCACTACGCTTGACTTTATCGTGGCATGTTTTGCACTCCACCTCTTCATCTTTTTCGTTTTGTAGGATAAAATAATCCCACACAGCTGATATTTTTACCTTAACTCTTAATTCAGACGGCTGTCTGAATGGTTAGAACGCAGACCTGTGGATGTTTTGAAGGTGTTTTGGAAAATATGGAACGGCGTTTAGGGAGCAGCAGAAGAGTGGAATGTATTATTTAAATTGGTGTGTTGGAAAACACGGACCGGAGTTTTTTAAAAAAGTGGATCTAAATCAGCATTTTCCCATGCCTTGCCGATACGCATTTTTTGGCAAATATCGGCGGCCGATCCGATCCAAATATCGGATCGGGACAACCCTACTGCAGACTAATTAGGAGTCTTTGTTTACTTACTACTAAAAGACAAGTTGTCTATTTAAGGACTAAATGACAGCAATAAACATATGTTTCATGTACACTAACATTTTTTGTCACAATAAAGACAATAATAATTTTAGAACGGGTACCAAAATATTGGTGTCAGGACAACCCCAGTAGGCAAGAGCCTTATCTAAGTTGGATTACAAGATTTTGATCCATCCATTGTGATTTGTTGTCATCTGTCACTAACCTGATCTATTTCATGCCCCCTCCCACAGTCCCATGCAGCCGCCCTTGATAGACAAGGTGAAGCTCACCTCCACAGAGAGGGCAGAAACACTGTGAGCCGCCGGCGCCACAACTCCTCTGATGGCTTCTTCAACAATGGCTCCCTGCGTGCTCCAACAGGTACCGGTCGTGACGGCTGTTAAACAAACTCTCCTTACGGGTCAACAGTCACACTGGAATATTTATGACCTCACTGAATAATTGTAGTCCAAATACCAAAGATGCATGTAGCAGAGTGGCTGTGCTGCCATTAAGGCTGAACGACATCATGGATGTAACATCAATATACAAACAATCATACACACAACACATATCTGTTGTGTTGTTGTGAACGACATCATGGATGTAACATCAATGTACAAACAATCATACACACAACACGTATCTGTTGTGTTGTTGTGAACGACATCATGGATGTAACATCAATGTACAAACAATCATACACACAACACATGTCATCTGTTGTGTTTTTGTGAACGACATCATGGATGTAACATCAATGTACAAACAATCATACACACAACACATATCTGTTGTGTTGTTGTGAACGACATCATGGATGTAACATCAATGTACAAACAATCATACACACACAACACATATCTGTTTTGTTGTTGTGAACGACATCATGGATGTAACTTCAATGTACAAACAATCATACACACACACAACACATGTCATCTGTTGTGTTGTTGTGAACGACATCATGGAGGTAACGTCAATGTACAAACCATTATACACACACAACACATGTCATCTGTTGTGTTGTTGTGAACGACATCATGGATGTAACTTCAATGTACAAACAATCATACACACAAAACACATGTCATCTGTTGTGTTGTTGTGAACGACATCATGGATGTAACATCAATGTACAAACAATCATACACACACAACACATGTCATCTGTTGTGTTGTTGTGAACGACATCATGGATGTAACTTCAATGTGCAAACAATCATATACACACACACAACACATGTCATCTGTTGTGTTGTTGTGAACGACATCATGGAGGTAACATCAATGTACAAACAATCATACACACACAACACATGTCATCTGTTGTGTTGTTGTGAACGACATCATGGATGTAACATCAATGTACAAACAATCATACACACACAACACATATCATCTGTTGTGTTGTTGTGAACGACATCATGGATGTAACATCAATATACAAACAATCATACACACAACACATATCTGTTGTGTTGTTGTGAACGACATCATGGATGTAACATCAATGTACAAACAATCATACACACACAACACATGTCATCTGTTGTGTTGTTGTGAACGACATCATGGAGGTAACATCAATGTACAAACAATCATACACACACAACACATATCATCTGTTGTGTTGTTGTGAACGACATCATGGATGTAACATCAATGTACAAACAATCATACACACACAACACATCTGTTTTGTTGTTGTGAACGACATCATGGATGTAACATCAATGTACAAACAATCATACACACACAACACATGTCATCTGTTGTGTTGTTGTGAACGACATCATGGATGTAAAGAAAAGTACCTTGCGCAAGCATAATGTATTTAAATACGTTTACTCAATTATAATGATTTGGCCGAAATGCTTCTCAAAAATGTCCAATAAATAATCCCATAAGTATTGCACTCTTATGGAGATGTAATGATAAGTCGCTGTATAACTTCCCAGAGTTAGTATCACCATTTTAAATGAAAATCATTGTAAAACTGTGATTGATACACTTTGATAAACTCACAGATTGGTGGCACCGCACATTTGCAAGAGAAGCAAGCTAGCTGAATTGCTAGCATGAAAACAAGAGACCTTAATGTCCTTTCTCCATTAAAAAATGACATCTCCAATGTAAAGTAGTACAAACACATGACTGTCTGGACAACCAAGATAGTCAATGGTGCACATTAATTAAACCAACAGCTTTACTCAGAAATATGACAACAGGAAATAAATTTGCATGACATCACATCAACACGTTTGTTTTTTTTGTTTTGTTTTAAATAAAAAACCCAAAGACTTTTGCAAATTAAAACAGAAAATAAACCCATTTAGACACGCAAATAAAAATAACATGGTTTTTAAGTAGTTGAAATATTATACAACATATTTTTTCTGCCAAGAAAGTAAATTATACTGTGTATTTTTATTTATTGTATATATTTTTATATATATAAAACGTGGTTTTAAGTGTCTAGTACTACTTTTTTAATACATGTAAAAATAACATGATACTTCTGGGGACAATAGCCATGATATGACATTTTTTATATTGTTACACCCCTACACTCACTCCTACTATTTATTGTACACTACAGTCTCTTTATTCAGAGTAAGTGGTGTATTTTTAGAGACCTCAAACTACAAAAGCCAAAAGCAGTGAAGTTGTCACATTGTGTAAATGGTAAATTAAAAAGGAATACAATCATTTGCAAATCCTTATATTAAATCGAATGGACTGCAAATACAAAATATCTAACATTCAAACTGGTAATTTTTGGAATGTGATGCCTTCAACATGTTTCAAAAAAACACAAGTGGCAAAAAAGAGTGAGAAAGTTGAGGAATGCTCATCAAACACTTATTTGTAACATCCCACAGGTGAACAGGCTAATTGGGAAGAGGTGGGTGCCATGATTGGCTATAAAAGCAGCTTCCATGAAATGTTCACTCATTCACAAATAAGAATGGGGCGAGGGTCACCCCATTGTCTGCAAATGCGCAAGTAAATTGTTGAACAGTTTAAGAACTGTTGTAAAAAAGAACATTTCTCAACCAGCTATTGCATGGATTTTAGGGATTTCATGTGCAAGATGTACTACTGTGATGCATGTGGTCAATAACAATCGCTCTGGACCTCACCCATTGGTTGGCATAATTAATTATAATATCTCTCAAGTCATATTTTACAAATAAACTTAGAGCATTCCGCTCGCTGTAGTTGGGTGACCCCTGAATTAAGCTATTCTTTGGTTTACCACTAGATGGAGCCCAGCTGGTCCCAAATCTGGTGCCAAATGATCAGACTTGAAGCACTTTGGAGCGTTTAGACCAGAGCTGGGCAAATATTTTGACTCGGGGCCCACATTGAGAGAAAAAATGAGTCTGATAGTATAAATGTTATGTACACATTCATCTGTAAAAGTGTGCTGTACAAAATGTGTGTTAGGGTCCCTTTTTTGCAGGAACACTAATATTTAAAGTCACATTGTCCGATATAGAGTTCTTAAAAAGTTATGACAGACCACCTCAAAAAACGGAATGGAATTTCACAGTTTTTTTTGCTGAATGGGACACCCAAAACGTACATGAAAATAAACAAAGTGGGATTTACATTATTACCTATGAACAATAAAACACTGAATATTACCAACATTTGAACATCTTTTACTTCTCAGACCAGCTCCTGCATAGTTGTGTATCTTTTACAATCAAGCAAAACACAACAAAAGTGTAACAAACAAACAAGATTAATAAACACCTACAATATGATATATTATCACTTGTGTGCACACATTTGTTGTGCAAATTTGCTCCCGCATCAGTTCCTGACACACGCGTTTCGGGCTGGCTGCTCTGAAAACAAACCCCGCCCACTCTGCTTTGTTCCTCGTAGATTACCGTAAACGCAGATTTCACCCATTGAAATTAGGGCTGGGCGATATATGGAATATACTGGATATATCATGGGTTTGTCTCTGTGCAATAGAGAAAATGACTATATGTTGATATTGGAGTATACGTTCTCACGCAGTTGCTTTTAGCTGCGGGCATTACACTACAGGCTCTTCCCACTCTGTCTTGACTCTGCTTTTCACAGAAACATAAAACAAGCACACCTTCTTACATAGGTCACATACGTATACGCCCTCACGGAACAGACAGGTAGGGGAATGGTTAACGTTAGCTGTGATGCGAGTGGTGCGGTGCAAGTGGTAATACGAGAGAAAGAAGGTGCCAACAAATGAAGGAAGAATAATTAATTCCAAAGAAAAACAGCGGGGGGGTCCATCGTCTGGCGGTGGTTTGGCTTCAAGCGGGAAGATGTTGAACAAACAACCGTAGTATGTCAGGTGTGGGGCAAAAGCCTTGCTACAAAAAGTAGCATTACTGCTAAATTGTAGCATCATTTGAAAAGTCACCCACTAGGGAATGAAGAGTGTTTGAAACTCCACATGTCAACCTCTCTGGCCAATGCCACGTCCACAAAATGCCAAAGCAACTATTTCCACATCAACACCGTATAAAAAAAAAATCAACAACAGAAGGAGATGACGTCTACAGGAAGCTACCACATAGCGAAGGACATACGCTATTTGATCTCCTATTATGCAGCTCATTATTATTTGGCACTTATTGAAATATCTTGTGTGACATCATGCACAAAAGTCCACTTTATTTGTTTTAAACTATTGTAGTGGCGTTCTGTACAAAAAGTGCGCTTTAACTTAGTGTTGTTTTGATACGTAATCTTAGTGACATCATGCACAAAAGTGCACTTTATTTGTTTTAAACTCTTGTAGTGGCGTTCTGTACAAAAAGTGCAGTTTGATTTAGTGTTGTTTTGATATGTCATCTTAGTGACGTCACGACCAAAAGTGCACTTTATTTTAAACTCTTGTAGTGGCGTTCTGTACAAAAAGTGCACTTTAATTTAGTGTTGTTTTGATATGTCATCTTAGTGACATCATGCACAAAAGTTCACTTTATTTGTTTTAAAGTATTGTAGTGGCGATCCGTACAAAAAGTGCACTTAAATTTAGTGTTGTTTTTGATTTGTTATGTCATCTTAGTGACATCATGCACAAAAGTGCACTCATAGCTTTTTTTTTTAAATGTCTCTGACAATCTTGCACTTTCTGTTTTGGAAATGAGATGAATGTTTGTGCCACAGCTTAATAACTGTAATAAATTGACTTGCATGAAAGTTTAAAAGTAGCATATATAAATGCAGTATGAAGAAGAATGAATGTAGACACATAGAATCATCATACTGCTGTGATTATATGCATCAAGTGTTCATTTAAGGCTAAGGCAAAATATCCACATATATATAATGTATCCTGACACGGCCTAAAAATATTGAGATATGACTAAAAGGCCATATTGCCCAGCCCTCGGTGAAATACTTAGAATAGTTGTGGTCATTTAAAAACAGCACTGCACATCATAATGGCAGCTACACTTTTTATGTAATCGGTCTAATAAAACTGATGTAGAACGTCCGGCAGGCTGGATTGAAAATGTTAATGTACCGCATTTTGCCCACGTCCGGTTTAGACTGATCTGTGTCACTTGAAATTGGGATTTTAGCTCCAACGGACATTTGTGTCTGAATGACAATGTTTGTAGCTGTCTTTCAAATATGGAAAAAAGATCTTATTTGAAGTCACATGTACATGCTACACTTTGATCTATGAAAGTGTGATTTTTTTTTATTTGGTTTTGTAAGCATAAACTTGTTTAATATAGTTGTCCAAAAAAGCCGAGATGAGTTTCAAAAAGTCCGATGGCACAGATGGAAGGAAAGTCTAAGATGTTTTTTTTAACATCTTATAAAAATGTCATTCACTTTAAAATCTTTGAAGATTTGTCATTGTCAATATTTTTAGATGCCACTGTCAAGTAAAGAGAAATTAAGCACGGCAAAATGAGCGCACTTGTCTTCGAAAAGCTTATTTGTCACTGAACCTGTGTGCTTGTTCTCTTTTGAAGGTGACGGGTGGCAGCAGCCCTCATTGCTTTTGAGACACGACTCTGTGGACTCGGGGGTGGCCAAAGGAGGGCACAGTGGGCTGGCAGGGGGGTCTTGCTGGAAGGACACACCCAGCTGGCATGGAAGTCTGCGGGGGGCCCAGGACAGCCACCACCACCAGGGGCGCCACACCAAGCGGGGAGGGGGCGACAGGGACAGGCAGGGAGGGCACCGGCAGCGCAATGGTAACTACCATCCCCGCAAGGGCACCTCGTACCAGGACAAGTTTCCAAATGAAGAACGCAAAGACAGCAAGGACGACAAGCTGAAGTTTGTGGAAGAGGACTTTGTGAGTAACCAATGAATTGTTACAGTTTGCATTCAAAACAAAACACACTCAATTCTGGGAGTAAAAGTGTTATGCTAGACTTTAAAAAAACAACGAATCAACTTGGAGTTGCACAGTTCCATTATTTAATGGACGAGGTTAATAAAAAGAACATACCGCATTTTTCGGACCACAGAGCGCTCCGGATTAAAAGGTGCACTGCCGATGAGCTGGTCTATTCAGGTCTACCGTATTTCCTTGAATTGCCGCCTGGTATATAGAATTACTGCCGGGTCAAACTCGTTTGGCAAAATAATTAGCGCATGCTTAGCATTACCACCGGCTCAGGATTAACGCCCGGGTCAAACTCGTTATGCAAAATATTCTTTTTATTAGTGCATGTCTAGAATTTACGCCGGGTCAAACTCGTCACGAGTGACACTTGTCATCATTTTCAAAATGGAGGAGGCTGATTTCAAAAATTTGAAATCGCATAAAGGAAAGATGTTTAAGAGCTATTCAGTAGGATTTAAGGTCCAAGCTATTGAATATGCTAAAAAGAACAGTAAGCAGCTGTGTTTTATTAATATACCGTAGCTGCGTGTGTCAAATATGAGTCATTAAATGGCTCCTGCCTCCTTTTGGTAGAGGCCGCTAGTGATCCTTCTTGCGATTACTCGGCTGCAGAAGAAGTGACAACAAGCAGCAAGAGTGAGCAGCGATCGTTTATTTTTTCCTCTCGCTCGCGCTTTTAACATGGAGGATTACATATCTAAAATAAAACAGTTTTCTGAACTGTACTTCCAATCGAAGCAGGAGGTAATAAAGGAAGATCTCCATCGAGACAGAGAGGCTTTTAAAACTGAATAAAGATAAGGAAGACTTCTATAAACAAGTTATGGATGCTTTTGATCAGAAGGAGCTGCGCATGGACTTTATTTATAAGTAAAGGTAAGACTATAATAAAGTTTTTTTTTTTATTAAATGTGCTTTTCATGTTGGTATCCTTACATCACACTCAAATTTATAAGCGCAGGCCTAAATTTACTGCATGCCTTTAGTAAGCGCCGGAGTGAGAAGAGGTTTTAAATTAATTAGCGCCCCGGCGGCAATTCAAGGAAATACGGTATATTCATACAAAAGGTGCACCGGATTATAAAGCGCATTAAAGGGGCCGTATCGTTTTTTTCTAAAAGTAAAAGACTTCCTTGTGGTCTACATCAGTGATTTTTCAGCCACTGTGCAGTGCCGCGGGAAATTATGCAACTTCACCTAACTTGTCCAAAAAATATTCTTTGCAAATCAATCATAATAATGTGCCGTTGTATCGTGCCTGTTCCGTGTAGAGCTTGGCAGGACAATCTTGTAATACTCCATATCAGCAGGTAGTTCATTGCTTTGTAGAAGTCGGAACGCGTCAAGGATGGTTTGTCGTGATCCCAATAAGCAGAGCACAGCGGGAGGCAGCGTGCAGGTAAAAATGTATGTAACGCTTAAACCAAAAATGAACAAAAGGCAAGTCCCGCTAGGAAAAGGCACTGAAGCATAGGGATGGCTTTGTACATCAAAAGTAAAACTGAACTGGCTACAAAGTCAACAAAAACAGAATGATGGACGACAGCAAAAACTTACAGCGTGTGGAGCAAGGACGCCGTCCACAAAGCACCTCACGTACATGACATAACAATCAACTATGTCCCCACAAAGAAGGGTAGCATACGCACAACTTTAATAGTCTTGATTGTGAAAACAAAGCAGGTGCGGGCAATAGCGCTCAAAGGAAGGCGTGAAGCTGCGACAGGAGAACATCAACAAAACAGGAAGGGTCACCAAAATAACAGCGCAAGACAGGAACTAAAGCAATACACAAAGGAAACAACAAACTCAAAATAAGGCACGACAACCTGGTGGAGTTTCATTTTTTAACCTTTTCTGCTGGTATTTTTTAATAGAAAAAAAAAGGTTGAAAAACACTGCTCTACATAACATGTAATGGTGGTGCTTTGCTCAAAATGTTGCATAGATGATGTTTTACAGACCATCTTCAAGTCGCTTTCTGACAGTCGCTTCAGGATGCACTGTTTTGTGGGCATTCTTATTTACGTGCCTCCACTTCAACAGCGTCTTCTCCCCGTCACCTATGGTGTAGCGTGCAAGGACGGGAGTGGAGGAAGTGTCAAAAGATGGAGCGAACTGTTTTTATATCATTCACACTTCAATCAATAACGTAGCAGCATCTCCTCCTCAACAACACCCGTAAAAAACCGTCCAACCGGAACTCTCTAATAAAAAAGTTCCATGGGTGAATAATGTAAACTCACTACACCGGTATGTTTTAGTGCTTTCATGGCCAGTTTACAGACAGATATAAGTAATAACTTTACACTACTTTATATTAGAAATGGCAACAGCAGAGGATGAATGTCACATAACAAGAAGATAGAGAAAAATAAGGAGCTTATGACTACGGTGTCGTCATGGACTACACTGGTGGACCCACACACCTTTTCAGGACTTATGCAGATCCCAAATACACATCAGCAGGTACTAGAAGTTAAGAAAAGTTGCTTTTGCATAATATTGCGAAACAAAACGCCAGATAATGTCTGCTAATGGGTGCCATTTTACGGTATTTATACACGCACCATAGTAAAACTGTATGTTTCCTGCGCCGGTGTGGCTTCATGGCTTAACGAAGTCGTACTAAAAACATTTTGACAGATTTTTGAGCGCCATGTGTAATTTACTGGTGTATGTCTCTTATGTGTGACTGCCATCTACTGGTCACACTTATCTTTTCACCATGTGCCAAATAAAATTGCTTCGAAGTCCCAAGAGACAACCAGGATTATTCCGTAAATTAGGCACCCCAGATTATAAGGCGCACTGTCGACTTTTTGGAAAAAATGTAACGATTTTAAATGCGCTTAGTGGTCTGAAAAATACAGTCGTTAAGTCGATGTTCTTCTATCACAGTGGTGTCCAACTTGTTTTCATGGTGGGTCACGTGGCAGTCATGGCTGCCCTTTTTAGGGTCCCTTGTAACAGTGAATGTAAGAATATAAAAGTATAATCGCCTTGTTTTGTCTACGTACAAAATGATTGATAGCTTTCTTTGAAATCCTAAGTCAAGGTGACCAGCAGATATTTAGATTTAGACTTAATGATCCACAAGGGAAATTGTTCCACACAGTAGCTCAGTTACAAAGGATGGAAAGGAGAATGCACACAAGGGCACAAAAAGAGGAGGAAAACAAAAGGTATAAAATGGACTTAAAGATGTGCCATAGTAGCAATATAAAATATAGCATATATGTAATATTTACATATTCTATATACAGTATATAATATATACTGATATATCATATTATCGTTATATAGTTATATCTATTGTTATTTTTACAAACTATAATGCGATATATAATAATTAGGGGTGCTAAAGAATGTATATCACATCTGAATCCTGGTTTTTATTTATCTCAATATATAATTGATTAAAAATTGTATTTTTTTTGGGACAAATTATTTAAAAAAATAAAATAAAATTTTAGGACATGTCTATGCTTACTTGGTGCACGTATGTGTCACACGTCAGCAAACAAAAGGAGGATTTGTAAGCTGTTTTGTTAAGGTGTTATTATTATTATTTAACCATAAAATCCTTCGCAAAAATCAGTTTGTTGAATCAAGAATCGATTATGAATCAAATTCTCACCCCGAGAATGGGAATCTAATGACGAGCTCCCCAAAGATTCACACCAATAACATTTGAATATTTGTTGCATCAGCAGGTAGTATCAAAGTTGAAAACCTATGACATTTCCTGTATTACATGCATGGAAATAATGAAAACATTTAGTAAGAAAGATGAGGTATGCACATTATTCGCAAGCTTTCTCGGGCCACAAAAAATGACGAGTTGGGCTATATCTGGCCCCCGGGCCTTGAGTTTGACATGTTTGCTCTATCATGTGTTGCACCTCCAAGCTAGGCTCCTCCTTCCTCACACGTATGTGTACGCCCTTTATTTGTGGCTCCAAATAAAGTACGCGAAAGTGTGGCGGACGCACCGTGAATGGGCTTCACAACGCGGGTGCTTTGCCAGAGAAGAAGAAGGGTTACGTGGTGCCAATTTATCAACTTTTGACGCTGAATGTAGGGCAGGCTAGGCAAGACTTGGTTCATCGTCAGCTGCATCAGGGACGGCAGAGAGGAGGAGTTTCGGAGCCTGGTGAGGGACTTTGCTGTCTGGTGCCACGCCAACCTCTTGCAACTCAACCCGTCAAAGACCAGAGAGCTGGGCAATGACTTTGGGAGGTGGAGTTCACGGTCACAACCTATTGTGATCGAGGGAGTTGAGGTACAGACCGGGGACTCATTCAAGTACCTCGGGGTTTGGGTGGATAATAAGCTGGACTTATTGTAGAAAACTCCTGTGGATGGACTACCAGTCTGTGGTTGCCAGTGTTCTGTTCTACATGGTAGTGTGCTGGGGGGGCAGTACATTTAAGAAGGACAGCTCCAGACTGGACAAACTGATCAGGCGGGCTGGTTCTACAATGGGAATGAAACTGGACTCACTGGTGACGGTGGCAGAAAAGAGGACTGTGGACAAACTAGTGAGCATCCTGGATGATGCCAGTCACCCTCTGCATAACGTAGCCAGAAGAGCCTGTTCAGTGCTAGACTGCTTCATCCCAAGTGCAGGACTAATAGACTCAAAAACTCCTTTGTCTCACACACCATTAGACTGTACAACTCCTCTCTGGGGCGGGGGGAGAGGGGTACTAAGATGACGGGGGATGCAAAACAATAACAGTGCAATACGTTTTCATAACATGCTCACTACTGCCTAGTTTCTCTTGTTATATTCTTTTTTTACTGTTATATTTTTATTCCCATCCATCCATCCATCATCTTCCGCTTATCCGAGGTCGGGTCGCGGGGGCAACAGCCTAAGCAGGGAAACCCAGACTTCCCTCTCCCCAGCCACTTCGTCTAGCTCTTCCCGGGGGATCCCGAGGCGTTCCCAGGCCAGCCGGGAGACATAGTCTTCCCAACGTGTCCTGGGTCTTCCCCGTGGCCTCCTACCGGTTGGACGTGCCCTAAACACCTCCCTAGGGAGGCGTTCGGGTGGCATCCTGACCAGATGGCCGAACCACCTCATCTGGCTCCTCTCGATGTGGAGGAGCAGCGGCTTTACTTTGAGTTCCTCCCGGATGGCAGAGCTTCTCACCCTATCTCTAAGGGAGAGCCCCGCCACCCGGCGGAGGAAACTCATTCGGCCGCTTGTACCCGTGATCTTATCCTTTCGGTCATGACCCAAAGCTCATGACCATAGGTGAGGATGGGAACGTAGATCGACCGGTAAATTGAGAGCTTTTCCTTCCGGCTCAGCTCCTTCTTCACCACAACAGATCGGTACAACGTCCGCATTACTGAAGACGCCGCACCGATCCGCCTGTCGATCTCACGATCCACTCTTCCCCCACTCGTGGACAAGACTCCTAGGTACTTGAACTCCTCCACTTGGGGCAGGGTCTCCTCCCCAACCCGGAGATGGCATTCCACCCTTTTCCGGGCGAGAACCATGGACTCGGACTTGGAGGTGCTGATTCTCATTCCGGTCGCTTCACACTCGGCTGCGAACCAATCCAGCGAGAGCTGAAGATCCCGGTCAGATGAAGCCATCAGGACCACATCATCTGCAAAAAGCAGAGACCTAATCCTGCGGTTACCAAACCGGAACCCCTCAACGCCTTGACTGCACCTAGAAATTCTGTCCATAAATGTTATGAACAGAATCGGTGACAAAGGACAGCCTTGGCGGAGTCCAACCCTCACTGGAAATGTGTTCGACTTACTGCCGGCAATGCGGACCAAGCTCTGGCACTGATCATACAGGACCGCCACAATAAGACAGTCCGATACCCCATACTCTCTGAGCACTCCCCACAGGACTTCCCGAGGGACACGGTCGAATGCCTTCTCCAAGTCCATTCCCATTGTTATTGTTATTCCCATTGTTGCTTTTTATTTTTCTTCTTATTTTTATATTTTTCTATTTTGTTTCCATCTAAACCCCCATTATTTACTTTTTACTTTTTAAATTGATCTCAACTATGTACACTGCTGCTGGAATTTTAATTTTCCTGAAGGAACTCTCCTGAAGGAATCAATAAAGTACTATCCATCTAGCTATCCATCCCACAACAGGGTAATGCAGTGCAGATACAAAAAGCCACATAAAATAAGGTAAAGACACATTAAAACAAAAGGGAAACATTAAAGACATTAAAAGAGCACAGAGCTGATGCGATCAGCAGCCATTTCTACATGCAGCTACACAAATAAAAATTATAAAATTAGCAATAAATAATACATATGATTGCACCACGCATAAAGAAAGAAAACAAAAACACAATTTCAACACCCACACACCGCCATCGTCTGCTGGGGGTATCACAGCCAGAGACAGACGCAACAAAGCAAGCGAGCTCTTGGCCCAACGTCCAGTCCACTTCTTCCATACACATTTTTGGACGTGCTGTAATGAAACAACTGGAAGTGTGTGATGCGTCACATTGTATCGTATGCATGTTCCAAATAAACTGAAACTCAACTATAGCCCTGACCTAGTGACCATGGTCTTGGTCACCTCCCTGACTAAACCAGTGGTTCTTAACCTTGTTTGAGGTACCGAACCCCACCAGTTTCATATGCGCATTCACCGAACCCTTTTTTAGTGAACAATAAAAGATATATATTTTTTTCAAATTCAAGACCAAGTTATATGTTTTTGGTAACACTTTAGTATGGGGAACATATTCTAAGTAACAAAGACTTAATTTAGAGTTATTTGGACACTAGGCGAACATATATGTCATAAAGACTTAATTTAGAGTTATTTGGTTAGGGTCAAGGTTAGAGGATTAGGGTTATAATAATGCCATGCCTAATAAGTGCTTAATAATGACTACTTAATAGCCAATATGTTACTAATTTGCATGTTAATAAGCAACTAATTAATGGTGAATATGTTCCCCATACTGAAGTGTTACCATGTATTTTTTACTCGTGCACAAAATGAACCGTGCTTGAACATCACTTTGTTCAAAGAACAAAACCAACACAGTGCATAAACTCCCAACAAATGACACACCTGCAAATCAGTCAGCTGTTGCCGTATCCGTAATACGCCGATAGGGAGAAGTTTGTATTTACACGACGAGTCGGGTGTGTTTTGATCGAACCCAGGTTAAGAAACACTGGACTAGACTGAGATGAATGCAGCAATGTACAGAGACATACTGGACGAAAACTTTCCCATCCAACCTGATGGAGCTTGAGAGGTGCTGCAAAGAGGACCGAGAGAAAGTGCCCAAAGATGGGTGGGCCGAGCTTGTGGCATCGTATTCAAAAAGACTTGCATCGACAAAGTATTGAGCAAAGACTGCAAATACTTATGTACGTGGGATTTTTAATACATTGGCAAACTTACTGCATGTAGAATGTTGAGGGGAAAAATGAATTCCATTTTGGAATAAGGCTACAACATAACAAAATGTGGGAAAAGTGAAACGCTGTGAATACTGTGTGACCTGGGAGCCGTTTATGGAACACAGCTTTTTAATGAAGCTGTATTTTCCAAAGTACAAATAAAATCAAAACTGCAAGCAGCGATGGACGGGAATGACTTTTGCTGGTGTTTCCTTCCTTTACCCATTCAACATATCTTTACCTGCACATTACCTACCTTCCCTGCATCCTGGGGTCACACTGGTGCTTCTTTCTTTCACCCATACACGCTGGTGCTTCCTGCCATCACCCAGACAACATATCTTTACCTGCACACTTCCTACCTTCTCTGTATCCTGGTGTCAAACTGGTGCCCCCTTTTTTTTTAACCAAGTCAACATATCTTTACCCGCACAGTAGCTACCTTCTCTGCATTCTGTGGTCACGCTGGTGCTTCCTGCTTTTAAGCGGCCATCTTGAGACGGCAGCAGCATCAGCGCAGTGGTGCTTTGAAGGCTCGTAAAATCAAAACCGGAGCAGTTAGAAAAACTCTTTGCGCAACTTTTAATCAGAAGGGTTCAATCTCTTTCCTGTGCGAGTTTGAAGCCGACACAACAAACGCGCTCAGAGAAGATAATGTTTGAAAAAAAGGTGACGGGAGTTACAAGCAGTTTTGTATGTTTTCTTTCTAGGAGCAGTTTTGTCTGTGTTTTATCCCTAGGGGGCGGTAGAGCGCAATTTTTTAGTTTTGGGGTCTGTTTTTTTGATTAGATCGCAATTTTCGCCAGTCCTGATGTGTGTGTCCAGTTTGGTGAGTTTTGAAGCATTTTAAGGGGGTCAAATTACAGCTCAAAGAGGCAAAAATGACATTTTTTAGGAAACTTTTGTTTTGAAGGGGTTTTTGCCAACTTTCTATGGATTTTTGCTGAAGGAGGTCACTGTATGAAATCTAGGTCTAAGTCAGTAGAGGTTTTTGTTTAATGTCTCTACGAAATTCCTAACGGAAGTTACAAGCAGTTTTGTCTGGGTTTTTTCCTAGGGGGTGCTAAAGCGCAATTTTGAGTTTTGGGGTTTGGTTTTTTGATTATATCGCAATTTTCGCCTGTCCTGATGTGTGTGTCAAATTTGGTGAGTTTTAAAGCATGTTAAGGGGGTCAAATTACAGCTGAAAGAGGTGGCAGAATAATAATAAAGAATAATAAAACCTTAGAAATACAATAGGGTCCTCTGTCCTAAAGGGACTTTCTGTTCCTAATAAACAATAAAGACGTTAGGGAAAATAGAACAAATAGTCATGAGAGTAGGCCACTTCTCTGCTGTCTTTAGTTTTTACTAAAAAAAATCAAAATTGTAGAGTTTCAGAGGAAAAAATATATTTTTTATTTTAGAACCATTTCTTCCTTTGGCACGTTGTCATAGTAACACATGCTGGAAAAATTTGTCTGCTGGATTAAATCAAATTTTCAGAGAAAGGACAATTTAACATTCTTCTTCCTTGTACATTGTAGCCTTCCCTCAACCCTGAAACAACTGGAAAGCCTGCAAGTCAGATGAGAGCAGTTGCCCCCCGGGCTGGAGTGTGGGGTAAGAGCTCATCTTTAGTCCTTGAAATGCTCTTCAGTTCTCGTTCTGCACATGCGCTGAATTCATTAACATCTGTCCTGTTTTGGTCATTTTTTTTTCTGCCTAGAAAATCCCCCGAGTGGCAAGCAGATGGTGTCCAAAATGTTAGTCATCAAGAAGGTTTCAAAGGAGGACCCCGGCACCGCCTTCTCCGCGGGCTTCGCCAGTGCCGGCGCCTTGTCTGCCAACGGCGCTAAGGCTCCCATCATCGGCTCCAGCGTCTACAAGAACCTGGTCCCAAAGCCTGCTGTGGCCCCCACCAAAGTAGGGAGCACTCTCGGCTTAAAGCAGACCATACACAGTATCATTTTGGCTAATGATAGAGCTTTTAATTACCATGTTGATGACACCTTTTAGCTGGGACGATAGCGTCCTAAACGCGCTATAGCATTCTCGCTAGTGGCTAATGTCCCTCCACAGTGCAAATCCACATCTAAGTCCACAATCCTCACCTCCCCAGTGGCAAATAAACTAAGTTTCTTACAAGTAACATTGTCACTGGACGACATAAACATGCTACACAACACACTGTGGAAGGACATGCTAACCCAGGGGTCGGCAACACATGTTGAAAGAGCCATATTGGACCAAAAATACAAAAAACTAATCAGTCTGGGGCCGCAAAAAGTAAAAAAGCATAATGAATGCAACACATTAAGATACCTAAATGACTGCCTCAACACTACCAAAGGTAAAGATGAGTGTGCCCAAGTTAAAAGAATTGTCAGTAAATTAAAATGGATTTATTACCGTCTTTGGAAGCTGGCTAACATTTGCTGTGGTCTGGAACAACATTTAGACTTAGACGTCCTTTTCGTCGTCATTCAAATTTGAACTTTACAGTACAGATAAGAACAAAATTTTGTTGCATTAGCTCATTGTAGTGCAGGATAAAAAAACAAGGTGCAGATATAAATAAATAGATTACTGTACAGATAAATGCATATGCATCCAGGTTTACAGATGTATGTTGTCTATATATGCCAGCCAATTAATCCATTTTGGGGGGAATTGAAGGGATTATAATTTATTATTATTATTTTTTAATTTTCCTGAAGGAATCAATAAAGTACTATCCATCTATCTATTATGATACGTTCAAGAGTCTTACTACGGCCTGGGGGAAGAAGCTGTTACAGAACCTGGATGTTCTGCTACGGAGGCTGTGGAACCTCTTTCTAGAGTCCAGCAGTGAAAACATGGCCCACAATGAGAAATGCAGCCAATATTACACACAGATAATGTGTCATGAGACATACACAGAGGACATAAGTACAGCAAATTAAATGAGCTCAAATGAGGCATAATGATGCAATATGTATGTACAGCTAGCATAAATAGCACGTTAGCGTTGATTTTTGGCACTACACGCAACAAAGCTCACCTTTGTGCATTCACGCTCAGAATAAAAGGTTTGGTGGACAAAACGAGACCAAGGAGTGGCATATGTGTGAATGTTTGGAGCATTCACACAATACCGTATTTTTCGGACTATAAGTCGCGTTTTTTTTTGTAGTTTTGCCGGGGGGTGAGACTTGGCCAAACTATAAAAACAATTTATTTAATTATTTTTGGTTTGGCCGGGTCTCACCCCCCGCTGGACTGTGGAAAATAATAATAAATACATGATTTTTGGAGTAGAAAACCATTTGTGTGAATATTTGGAGCATTCACACAATAATAATAAATAGATGACTTTTGGAGTAGAAAACCTTATGTGTGAATGTTTGGAGCATTCACACAATAATAATAATAAATACATGACTTTTGGTGTCGAAAACCATGTGTGAATGTTTGGACCATTCACACAATGATAATAATAAATTCATGACTTTTGGAGTAGAAAACCTTATGTGTGAATGTTTGGAGCATTCACACAATAATAATAAATAGATGACTTTTGGTGTAGAAACCCATATGTGCGAATATTTAAAACATTCACACAATAATAATAATAAATAGATGACTTTTGGTGTAGAAACCTATTTGTTTTAATGTTTGGAACATTCACACAATAATAATAAATAGATTAATTTTGGTGTAGAAAACCATTAGTGAGAATGTTTGGAACATTCACACAACAATAATAATAATAAATAGATGACTTTTGGTGTAGAAACCCATATGTGTGGATGTTTGGAGCATTCACTTAATAAATATATTAATTTTGGTGTAGAAAAACATATGTGTGACTGGAGCATTCACACTATAAAGATAGACTTTTGGAGTAGAAAAGCATATGTGTGAATTTTTGGAGCATTCACACAATAATAATAATAAATACATGACTTTTGGAGTAGAAAACCTTATGTGTGAATGTTTGGAGCATTCACACAATAATAATAAATAGATGACTTTTGGTGTAGAAACCCATATGTGTGAATGTTTAAAACATTCACATAATAATAATAAATAGATGACTTTTTTGTGTAGAAACCCATATGTGTGAATGTTTAAATCATTCACCCAATAACAATTATAAATAGATGACTTTTGGTGTAGAAACCCATATGTTTTAATGTTTGGAACATTCACACAATAATAATAAATAGATGAATTTTGGTGTAGAAAACCATTAGTGAGAATGTTTGGAACATTCACACAACAATAATAATAATAAATAAATGACTTTTGGTGTAGAAACCCATATGTGTGGATGTTTGGAGCATTCACATAATAAATAGATTAATTTTGGTGTAGAAAAACATATGTGTGACTGTTTGGAGCATTCACACAATAATGATAGTAATAAATAGATGACTTTTGGAGTAAAAAAACATATATGTGAATTTTGGGAGCATTCACACAATAATAAGAATAATAAATACACTACTTTTTGAGTAGAAAACCATATGTGTGAATGTTTAGAGTATTCACACAACAATAATAATAAATGCATGACTTTTGGAGTAGAAAACCATTTGTGTGAATGTTTGGACCATTCACACAATGATAATAATAAATACATGACTTTTGGAGTAGAAAACCTTGTGTGTGAATGTTTGGAGCATTCACACAATAATAATAAATAGATGACTTTTGGTGTAGAAACCCATATGTGCGAATGTTTAAAACATTCACACAATAATAATAATAAATAGATGACTTTTGGTGTAGAAACCTATTTGTATTAATGTTTGGAACATTCACACAATAATAATAAATAGATTAATTTTGGTGTAGAAAACCATTAGTGAGAATGTTTGGAACATTCACACAACAACAATAATAATGATAATAAATAGATGACTTTTGGTGTAGAAACCCATATGTGTGGATGTCTGGAGCATTCACATAATAAATAGATTAATTTTGGTGTAGAAAAACATATGTGTGACAGGAGCATTCACACAATAAAGATAGTAATAAATAGATGACTTTTGGAGTAGAAAACCATATGTGTGAATGTTTGGAGCATTCACACAGTAATAATAATGAATACATTACTTTTGGAGTAGAAAACCATATGTGTGAATGTTTGGAGCATTCACACAATAATGATAATAAATACATGACTTTTGGTGTCGAAAACCATGTGTGAATGTTTGGACCATTCACACAATGATGATAATAAATACATGACTTTTGGAGTAGAAAACCTTATGTGTGAATGTTTGGAGCATTCACACAATAATAATAAGTAGATGACTTTTGGTGTAGAAACCTATTTGTGGGCGGCATAGCTCGGTTGGTAGAGTGGCCGTGCCAGTAACTTGAGGGTTGCAGGTTCGATTCCCGCTTCTGCCATCCTAGTCACTGCCGTTGTGTCATTGGGCAAGACACTTTACCCACCTGCTCCCAGTGCCACCCACACTGGTTTAAAATGTAACTTAGATATTGGGTTTCACTATGTAAAGCGCTTTGAGTCACTAGAGAAAAGCGCTATATAAATATATAATTCACTTGTTTTAATGTTTGGAACATTCACACAATAATAATAAATATATTAATTTTGGTGTAGAAAACCATTAGTGAGAATGTTTGGAACATTCACACAACAATAATAATAATAATAAATAGATGACTTTTGGTGTAGAAACCCATATGTGTGGATGTTTGGAGCATTCACATAATAAATAGATTAATTTTGGTGTAGAAAAACATATGTGTGACTGGAGAATTCACACAATAAAGATAGTAATAAATAAATGACTTTTGGAGTAGAAAACCATATGTGTGAATGTTTGGAGCATTCACACAATAAGAATAATAAATACACTACTTTTTGAGTAGAAAACCAAATGTGTGAATGTTTGGAGCATTCACACTAATAATAAATAAATGACTTTTGGAGTAGAAAACCATATGTGTGAATGTTTGGAGCATTCACACAGTAATAATAATGAATACATGACTTTTGGAATAGAAAACCATATGTGTGAATGTTTGTAGCATTCACACAATAATGATAATAAATACATGACTTTTGGAGTAGAAAACCTTATGTGTGAATGTTTGGAGCATTCACACAATAATGATATCTTTATGGCACTGTATATGGCAATGTAGACTTGAGTTCATGTCCCTAGATGTCTTTATAGTCATTTCATAGTCAAAGATGGAATGTTTTCTTCCTCCTGTTTTAAAGAGCAACCAGTGGAAAAGTGGCGGTCGAGAGATTGCAAAGTCCAGCCGGGATTCCGTCTTCACCAACCCCTCAGCTACCAAACCCAGCACCCCGGCCAGTGCCCCACCCCACAACACCCCTAAAGAGGTGAGACCCTCCCTATTATAATGGCCCTGCTGCCAAGTTGACAAAGTGCAATAGTGAGGAGAAAACTAATGAAGCAGCCTCTTCTCCTGTAGCACCCTTCCAGCACCACTCCTCCCATCGACATTGCCCCGTCCAGGCCGCGTCGTCTGCCTCTCGCTCTCCATCTCGCTCTCTTACGGGTTGCATGCGCTTTGTCTCGTTCCGTCGTCGTTTCTCCACCTCTCTCTCTTGGAAAATGACCACATTTCAATGTTAAATCAACGTCACAACCTGACATTGATTAAACGTTGTAAAAAAGCACGTTGTTTCAACGTTATATTAATGTTGTAGAATCTTGGTTGGAAAATGACCACATTTCAATGTTAAATCAATGTCACAACCTGACATTGATTAAACGTTGTAAAAAAGCATGTTGTTTCAACGTTATATTAATGTTGTAGAATCTTGGTTGGAAAATGACCACATTTCAATGTTAAATCAACGTCACAACCTGACATTGATTAAACGTTGTAAAAAAGCATGTTGTTTCAACGTTATATTAATGTTGTAGAATCTTGGTTGGAAAATGACCACATTTCAATGTTAAATCAACGTCACAACCTGACATTGATTAAACCTTGTAAAAAAGCATGTTGTTTCAACGTTATATTAATGTTGTAGAATCTTGGTTGGAAAATGACCACATTTCAATGTTAAATCAACGTCACAACCTGACATTGATTAAACCTTGTAAAAAAGCATGTTGTTTCAACGTTATATTAATGTTGTAGAATCTTGGTTGGAAAATGACCACATTTCAATGTTAAATCAACGTCACAACCTGACATTGATTAAACCTTGTAAAAAAGCATTTTGTTTCAACATTGTATTGGTGTTGAAGAATATTGTTTGGAAAATGAGCAAAATTCAACGTTAAATCAACATAGCAGCAAATGTTCAGCATTCAGAAGTCCAGCTGTTTTTTAAGATGAATTTGAGAGCACTCTGAACTCAAATTCATGTATCTATCACGCTGGCGGGCCGTAGTTTGGACCCAAAAGTCAAGTGTGGTAGGCTTCAGCGCCCCAATGGCCCTGCAGGGGGTAAAACGATGCCATTTTCTGCCCACCAGGCGGCTGGATCGGCTCCGAGATCGGCAAGACGATGGAACGTTACGACCCGGAGGACAACAAGTGGGAGGTCATCGGCTACATGATGTCTCCCCGCTATTACTTTGGTTGCTGCGAGCTGCAAGGTGCCGCCTCCCACGCCCCCCCCCCCGCCACGTGTCTCCGTCCGTCTCACCCGCCGTGTCCCGGCCTCCTTTCCAGGTCTCATCTACGTGGTCGGGGGAATCAGCGAGGAAAGCAGGGAGCTGCGCTCCACAGACACCTACGATCCCATCAGCCGCCGGTGGAGCGCCTTGCCTGTCATGGTCACACGCCGGGCCTACGTGGGCGTGGCCTGCCTCAACAACTGCATTTACGCGGTGGGTGGCTGGAACCAGTCCCAGGGGGCGTTGGAGACCGTGGAGAAGTACTGTCCAGAGGAGGTAAACAGCGTTTATTTGTATGTACTTCACTATGTTGGGATCAATTCCCAACTATCACCCGGAAT
>NC_084614.1:7854487-8011987 GCF_033978795.1 Nerophis ophidion
TAAATAAAACGGTGACTTGAAAAAATATATATATTTCTTTTGTACTTTTTGGGGGGGGGGTCTGTTTCTCCGTATATGTATTATGATATCCCTATCAAATAAATATGATTAAAAATAAACAAATAAATTAAAAGATGGCTTAAAAAATATATATTTTTTGTTTTTTTTTGGGGGGGGGGGGGGGGTTGTTTCTTCTTACCTGTATTATGATTTCCCTATCAATCAATCAATGTTTATTTATATAGCCCTAAATCACAAGTGTCTCAAAGGGCTGCACAAACCACAACGACAAACCCACATAAGGGCAAGGAAAAACTCACCCCAGTGGTACGTCGGTGACAATGACAATGATGACTATCATTGTCTTGCACTTTAAAGTGTCTCCAGCACAACATTTTTATATATGACCCAATCCACACAACCTTTCCCATATCAAATGAATAAATAAAAGGCGAATCAAATTTTTTTTTCTTTTTCGGAACTGTCTGTTTCTCAGTACCTGTATTATAATTTCCCTATCAAATTAATAAATAAATGTTGTTTTTTTAAAAGGCGGATCAACCCAAAAAAAATATTACGGACTACAAAGGTGGAGGCGTGCAATTTTTCAGGACTTATGCAGATCCCAAATACAGATCAGCAGGTACCAGAAGGTGAGAAAAGTTTCTTTTGCATAATATTGCGAAACAAAACACCAAATAATATGTCTTACCTTACACACAGCATAATAATACTCCTATGTTGAAGCACAGTACAATCCATCAAGCGGCGCGGCGTCGTAGCTTACCAAAGTCCTACTAAAACATTTTGATGGATTGTTGACAGCCATGTGTAATTTTCTATATTTTCAATGAAGCATATAAAATGTTGGTGTTGTTTACTTGAGTCACGTTGTCAACATAGTGCAGCCTACACTTACCTCTTATGTGTGGCTGCCATCTACTGGTCAAACTTATTACGCCATGTACCAAATAAAATAGCTTCGAGGTCAGTAAGCGCAACCAGAATTATTCCTAACATTAGGTGCACCAGATTATAAGGCGCACTGTTAAGTTTTGAGGATTTTAAGTGTGCCTTATGGTCCGGGAAATACGGTATATATATATATATATATATATATATATATATATATATATATTATTAGGGACCGTATGTCCCCTTAGGACAGAGGACCCTATTGTATTTCTAAGGTTTTATTATAATTATACCGCCGCCTCTTTGAGCTGTAATTTGACCCCCTTAACATGCTTCCAAACTCACCAAATTTAACACACACATCAGGACTGGCGAAAATTGTGATCTAATCAAAAAAACAAAATTGCGCTCTAGCGCCCCCTAGGAAAAAACAGACAAAACTGCTTGTAACTTCCGTTAGGAATGTCGTAGAGACATGAAACAAAAACCTCTATGTAGGTCTGACTTAGCCATAGATTTCATACACTGACCTCCTTAAGCAAAAATCAACAGGAAGTTGGCAAAAACCCCTTCAAAACAAAAGTTTCCTAAAAAATTTCATTTTTGCCTCTTTGAGCTGTAATTTGACCCCCTTAAAATGCTTCAAAACTCACCAAACTGGACACACACATTAGGACTGGTGTAAATTGCGATCTAATTAAAAAAACAAAAAAGCAAGCCCCAAAACTAAAAATTGCGCTCTAGCGCCCCTTAGGAATAAAACACAGACAAAACTGCTCCTAGGAAGAAAACACAGACAAAACTGCTTGTCACTTCCGGTAGGAATGTCGTAGAAACATGAAACAAAAACCTCTATGTAGGTCTCACTTAGACCTACATTTCATTCATTGACATCCTTCAGCAAAAATCAACAGGAAGTTGGCAATCACCCCTTCAAAACGAAAGTTTTGTAAAAACCCGTCACCTTTTTTCAAACATTATCTCCTTTGAGCGCGCGTTTGTTGTGTCGGCTTCAAACTCGCACAGGAGAGAGATTGAACCCTTCTGATTAAAACTTGCGCAAAGAGTTTTTCTAACTGTTCCGGTTTTGATTTTACGAGCCTTCAAAGAGCTGCTGCGCTGCTGCTGTCTCAAGATGGCCGCTTAAAAGCAGGAAGCACCAGCGTGACCACACAATGCGGAGAAGGTAGGTAATGTGCGGGTAAAGATATGTTGACTGGGTGAAAGAAGCAGGCACCAGTTTGACTCCAGGATACAGAGAAGGTAGGTAATGTGCAGGTAAAGATATGTTGTCTGGGTGATGGCAGGAAGCACCAGCGTGTATGGGTGACAGAAAGAAGCACCAGTGTGACTCCAGGATGCAGGGAAGGTAGGTAATGTGCAGGTAAAGATATGTTGAATGGGTAAAGGCAGGAAACACCAGCAAAAGTCGGTCCTGTCCATCGCTGCTCGCAGCTTTAATTTTTTTTTTTCAGTACCTGTATTATGATTTCCCTATCAAATGAATGAATAAATAAAAAGGCGGATCCAGAGGACTTATTGTACATTTTATTAAGTCGAAGTGACTCACGAACTTAGGAGCTTTTTCTCAGGGCAGAACTTCTTCAGCATCAAGGTGGCCACCAGCGAGCAGGCGGCCACCAGCGTGAGGACACACCTCATGGTTTTGAACCAGGGCGGGTAGCCGGGGAGCAGTCTCAGGTCATAGTGCAGACACAGACCTAAGCCCAGGAGAAGGACCAGGACCCCCTCCGCCACATTGTGCCCGCAGAGCAGCGCCAGCCAGGCCAACAGCGACGGAACAAAGCTGTTGCCTAGGTTCTTCCAGTCCGGCCGAGCGGGACTTCCGTCCGGTATGGCGAAACCCCAGCGGGCGCCCCCCAGGAAGGAAACGATGCAGGCGCCGTACACCAGTTGGGCGTACGCCACCTCCGGGTAGAAGGACTGCGTCGTCGCCATGAGGACGGGGGCAGCCACGAAGGGCAGCAGCCCGGAGAAACCAAGGTACAGGGCGGGTTTTGGGGCCCGCGTGATGGTTCTCAAACCGGAACCCTTGGTGTCTGAATGGCAGAGACGTGAGGCGGCCCAGCTGACGGGTCGGGGTGCAGACCACACCGGAGCACGGGTCTGCAGAGCTGCAGCTTGAAGGCATCTCCATATTGGACGCTGCAAACACAGCACCCGGGTTCTCATCACACCTCGCAGGTAATCACACACACACTTTTCTCCTGGACTCACCCCAGCAATCAGATATCTGCCAGCTGCAAGTCCCAACATGTCTGATCTGAAGAAAGAACATATTTCATGAGACTCACACGGTGGCCTTCATTTCTTGACACTCAATTTAAAGGAGCCGTACGTGACTAGATGAGGCAATTCCTCATCCCGTTGAATGAAGTTGAAGTGAAATGCTGATAGAATGTGGCATGAATGGTGGAAGAGTTCGAATTTCCAGGAAAAACGGAAATTGGTTTGGGAAATTGGGAAAGTGTTAGCTGGATGTGTCGATGGTGGAGTGGGTTGAAAAATGTGGAAGTTTAAAAAATTGATAATTCATTTTGAATGGGGAAAATGTCGCTGAACACTGTGAATTTTTGGAAATCCTGGGGAAAAAAATGTAATTGTTGAAGGAGATCACACACTTCCTGAATATTGTGAAGTTGGAATGGTTTGAAACGAATAAAAAATGTGGGAGTTGTGGAACTTTGAAGAAGTTCATTTCAATGGCAATTTTGAGAAAAGCGGGAATTTGGGGGAAAATGTTCTGAATGAGTTGAAATGGTTAGTGTTGGCATTTTTTAAAATTAGTCAAGAAATGTTGAAATAGTAACACTTTTAATATAGAAATGGTAATAAGGAATTTCGGGAAAACCGGGAATTTTTTGGGAAAATGGTAGAAGGCTTAATTAAATGTTCTGAATGAGTTGGTTTTGGAATTTTCTAATTGGTCAAGAAATGTTGAAATAGTAACATTTTTAATTGAGAAATTCTATTAAGGAATTTCAGGAAAACCGGGAATTTTTTTCCAGTTCACAAAACATCTTTGTTTTTGTCCTGATTAAGAGGAATGTTTGGACGGTGGAACAGTTGAAGTGGGTTGAAAAATGTGGAAGGAGTAGTCAACAGAAAAAGGGTTTAAAAAAAAATGGAATTCCTGGAATTTTTGGAACTTGGAAAAATAATCACTTGAATGTCCAGGATGAGTGGAATGTGTTGAAGGTGGAATGCTTTGAATAGGTTGAAAAATGTGCAAATGGAAGTTAGAAAAATGGATAATTCATTTTAAATGGAAAAAATGTCCCGCAAAACTGTGAATTCTCGGAAATCTGGGAATTTTTTTCTTAATTGTTAAAGGAGAGCACACAATTCCGGAATATTTTGGAAGTTGGAACGGTTTGAAACGGATAAAAAATGTGGGAGTTGTGGAACAATTAAGAATGTTCCTTTCATTTCAACGGAAATTTCTGGAAAAGCGGGATTTTTTGAGGAAAATTGTGAAAGGCTTAAATGTTCTGAATGAGTCGGTGTTGGATTTTTTTCTAATTGGTCGAGAAATGTTGAAGTAGTAACATTTTCATTGAAAAATTCTATTAAGGAATTTCGGGAAAACCGGGAATTTTTTGGGAAAATGGTAGAGGGCTTAAATGTTCTGAATGAGTTGGTGTTGGAATTTTCTAATTGGTCAAAAAATGTTTAAGTAGTAACATTTTTCATTGAGAAATTCTATTAAGGGATTCCAGGAATTTCGGGAAAACGGGGAATTTTTTCCAGTTCACAAAACATCTTTGTTTTAGTCCTGATTAAGAGGAATGTTTGGTCGGTGGAACAGTTGAAGTGGGTTGAAAAATGTGGAAGGAGTAGTCAACAGAAAAAGGGTTTTAAAAAAAATTGAATTCCTGGAATTTTCTTGAACTTGGAAAAATAATAGTTTGAATGTCCAGGATGGGTGGAATGTGTTGAATAGGACGAAAAATGTGGAAATGGTGGAAGCTTGAAAAATGGCCAATTCATTTTAAATGGGAAAAATGTCCCAGAAAACCTGGAAATCTGGGAATTTGTGAATGGAAAGCCTGCAGTTCCTGAATAGACTGAACTGTTTGAAGTTGGAACGCTTTGAATCAGGTGAAAAATTGAAGGTAGAGCCCGCGAAAATGTGGAAAATAATAACAACAATAATAATAATAAATAAGGGTGTATCCCGCCTTCCAGCACCCCCCGCAACCCTAAAAAGGACAAGCGGTAGAAAATGGATGGATGAATGGATAAAAACATATTCTTTGAAGCATTCACCCAAATACATACTTGCCAACCTTGAGACCTCCGATTTCGGGAGGTGGGGGCTGGGGGCGTGGCTTAGAGGGGAGGAGTAGATTTACAGCTATCCATCCACCTGCTTATTCCCTTTGGGGTCGCTGGTGCCTATCTCAGCTACAATCAGGCGTAAAGCGAAGTACACCCTGGACAAGTCACCACCTCATCGCAGTATGTGTAGAAATCTTTATTTATAATTGAATCACTTGTTTATTTTTCAACAATTTTTTTGTTATTTTTATATCTTTTTTTTCTAAATAGTTCAAGAAAGACCACTACAAATGAGCAATATTTTGCACTGTTATACAATTTAATAAATCAGAAACTGATGACATAGTGCTGTATTTTACTTCTTTATCTTTTTAACCAAAAATGCTTTGCTCTGATTAGGGGGTACTTGAATTAAAAAAATGTTCACAGGGGGTACATCTCTGAAAAAAGGTTGAGAACCACTGCTCTCAAAGCCGTAGATGTTATTGTCACATATGCATGTACAGTAGATGGCAGTATTGTCCTGTTTAAAAGTGTCACAACATTGCTATTTACGGCAGACAAACTGTTTTACGGTCGACGAAAACGTGACTGCTGTTGTTGTGTGTTGTTGCCTAACAATAAACCCACATAAGAAACCAAGAACTCGCCCTCGATCATTCTACAGTTATAACGTCATTGGGCAGGCACTCTGTTTATATTGTGGGAAAGCGGACGTGAAAGCAGGCTGTCGACACGTCACTCGGTCCGCCTGAATTTCGGGAGATTTTCAGGAGAAAATTTGTCCCAGGAGGTTTTCGGGAGAGGCGCTGAATTTGTATGCACACGAGGTGTGGCAAACGTATTCTCTGCATTTGACCCATCACCCTTGTTTACTCCCCGAGAGGTGAGGGGAGCAGTGGGCAGCAGCGGTGGCCACACTCAGTTTGGCAAGTATGCCCAAATGTATCTGCAATTCCTCCACGGTCTATTGTCACGTTAGAAAAGTTAGTTTTGCATGTTTAATTTAAGCGTTGCAAGTTGAATAATGTTCGTTTTCAGAATAAAATACTCATTTCTCATTTTATAAAGTCCTGTTCATTTCAAGATATATTCATCTAAACGTAGGGTGTCTTATCCAGTCAAATGAACTATCCGCATGGAGGGTGACTTCATTAGTTTGTAGTATTGTTTTGTACAAAAATGTCGTGCTTTTATTTTGTATTTCGTCGGGCCTTTACTCGTACTCACTCCTGCTTCAGCGAGCTAACTAAGCCCGAAACGTGACGCAGTATCGAGCAAGCGTTCATTAATGTCCACATTCACCCGCATAGATGAAAAAGTACCTTCTTTTTGTCTTCCAAAGCGTGTCAAATTCCGCGCTGACGCTTAAAAACACTTCAATGTTGACGTTCTCTGGCTTTATCGGGGGTCGTTGGTCGCCATCTTGCTCATTTAATCGGCCTTCGATTAAATGCCTGAGCTGTAAATCGGTCCTCTCAAACACTTCAAAGTGACATGGTCGCCATCTTGCTCATTTAATCGGCCTTCGATTAAATGCCTGAGCTGTAAATCGGTCCTCTCAAACGCTTCAAAGTGACATGTTCGCCTTCCTCGGTGCATTAAAGGTAAACCTGATCATTTCACAACCTCACTCAACATCAAATCTCACATGCTTTCCCCTCAAACTAAACACGACAAGTTCCGCTATCGATTGTTTTGTCCATAGACATGTTAGAAGTAGACGCAGCATTGGCTGATGTGACGCGAGAATTTGGGCCGCCATCTTGAAGTGGTGATGAGGATCCGGCGAGCAGCTTATAGCAGTGTTTTTTAACCTTTTTTAAGCCGAGGCACATTGTTTTCATTGAAAAAGTCCAGAGGCACACCACCAGCAGAAATCCTTAAAAAATGAAACTCAGTTGATAGTAAAAAGTCGTTGTCACAATCAGGGGCGCCGCTAGGGATTTTGGGCCCCATGAAAATAATCTTTACAAGGGCCCCCAAGTTAGTGTCATTATTTTTTCATTATTATGTTTTCATCATCATTACGGGCCTCTCTGGGCCCCCCTCCATCATGGGCCCCTAGAATCCGTCTCCTTTACCCCCCCTTTCGGGGCCCCTGGTCACAATAGTTGGGTATGACTGTAAAGCAGGGGTCTCAAACTCAATTTACCTGGGGGCCACTGGATGCAGAGTCTGGGTGAGGCAGGGGCCGCAAGAAAAAATTATTGAAAAAAATATTTTTAAATATCTTTATTTTTGTTTTCAACACAAAATAAAACCAAAATATAAATGAACACAATGAGAATTAAGTAATGTGAGGCAATGCAAATTAAATAATAATAAAAAACAAATAACGGTTTGAATAGGTCCAGGTTATCTGGGATTGTTATTACGGAAGGACAGGTGTCGCGGTACGACTGCAGCCAGGCCCGTAAGAAAACCCTCGTCTCCATGGCAACGTTTCACTCATTTGTCGCTTTTCCACTAATGCAGGGGTAGGCAACCCAGAATGTTGAAAGAGCCATTTTGGACCCAAAAAAAAAAAAAATCGTCGAGGGGGGGGGGCAAAACGTTTCTCTGCTCGGATCACGCAAGTTACGTCAATTTTCGGCCCTCGAGAGCCACATACCACACCGTGATTGGTAGATTCCTTCAGCTCCGCACACAACGCTGTCAAGCGCCATTCATATAAAACTAATATTAAACTTTCATATTAAGGTGGGGGCCGCAAAATAACGTCTCGCTGGCCGCAATTGGCCGATGGGCCACGTGTCTGAGACCACTGCTCTAGAGACATAGGTTCCCTACCCCTGGTCCATTCATTTATAGCAGGGGTGCCCACACTTTTTCTGCAGGCGAGCTACTTTTCAATTGACCAACTCGAGGGGATCTACCTCATTTATATATTATTTATATTTATTTATTTATGAAAGAGACATTTTTGTAAACAAGTTAAATGTGTTTAATGATAATACAAGCATGTGTAACACATATAGATGTCTTTCTTTCACAAAGACAAGAATATAAGTTGGTGTAATACCTGATTCTGATGACTTGCATTGATTGGAATCAGACAGTAATGATGATAACGCCCACATTTTCAAATGGAGGAGAAAAAAAGTTGTCCTTTCTGTACAATACCACATGAAAGTGGTTGGTTTTTGGCATCTAATTCATCCAGCTTCCATACACTTTACAAGAAAAACATTGGCGGCAAATTCCGTAGCTTGCTTGATTGACATTCACGGCACCCGAGGGTCTTGTGAGATGACGCTGGCTGCTGCCAGTTCATTATTATGAAAAAATGACGGAGAGGAAGGCGAGAAACACTTTTTATTTCAACAGACTTTCGCGCCGTCCCTTCCATCAAAACTCTAAAGGCCGACTGCACATTTCCTATCTTCACAATAAAAGCCCTGCTTCATGCTGCCTGCGCTAACAAAATAAGAGTCTCGGAAAGCTGGCGTGCACAGGTGATGTGCACGCCAGCTATCTGAGGGATCGCTTGTGCACGCCAGTTTTCCGAGACTCTGTATTTAGTTAGCGCAGGCAGCATGAAGCAGGGCTTTTATTGTGAAGATAGGAAATGTGCAGTCGGCCTTTAGAGTTTTGACGGAAGGTACGGCGCGAGAGTCTGTTGAAATAAAAAGTGTTTCTCGCCTTCCTCTCGGTCATATTTTCATAATAATGATCTTGCAGCAGCCAGCGTCATCTCACAAGACCCTCCGGTACCGTGAATGTCATTTAAGTGACGTCTTGGTGAAGATTGATGATCACTAATTTTTAGGTCTATTTTTTTAAAAGCCTGGCTGGAGATCGACTGACACACCCCCCGCGGTCGACTGGTAGCTCGCGATCGACGTAATGGGCACCCCTGATTTATAGCATATAAGAATATTATATTACTGTTAAGCAAACTATGAATAATAAAACATGTGTCCTTTATCATAACTACACGTATGACAAAAACGCGCATGAAAATGAGTGGTATTCAGTGAAGTAAGATGAACGAAATGCGCTGAGAGTTCTTTGCTCCTGCCAAATGATCACCACTCCAAGATGGCGGCCCTGCGTCTCGTCAGCGACAGTAGGCAGTAGCGCTCTATGCTCCGTACCCTTAGAACGGGAATCCGCATGCGGCTCTTTAGCGCCGCCCTAGTGGGTCTCTGGAGCTTTTTCAAAAATGTATGAAAAATGGAAAAATATGAGGGAAAAAAATATAAAAAATATATTCTTTGTTTTAATGTGGTTTCTGCAGGAAGACAAACATGACACAAACCTCCCTAATTGTTATAAAACACACTGTTTTTATTAAAAATGCTCCACTGATTCGAGTATTTGGCCAGCGCCGTTTTGTCCTACTCTTGGCGGTCCTTGAACTCACCCTAGTTTGTTTACATGTATAACTTTCTCCGACTTTCTAAGACGTGTTTTGTGTCACTTCGTTTTCTGTCTCATTTTGTCCACCAAACTTTTAACGCTGCGCATGAAACATGCACAAAGGTGAGTTTTGTTGATGTTATTGACTTGTGTGGAGTGCTAATCAGACATATTTGGTCCCTGCATGACTGCAAGCTAATCGATGCTAACACGCTATTTAGGCTAGCTGTATGTACATATTGGATCATTATGTCTCATTTGTAGGTATTTTTTATTGATTAATTGATACTTGACAAAGTTCAGTACATATTCCGTACAATTGACCACTAAATGGTAACACCCGAATAAGTTTTTCAACTTGTTTAAGTCGGGGTCCACGTTAATCAATTCATGGTACAAATATCAGCATAATACAGTCATCACACAAGTTAATCATCATAGTATATACATTGAGTTATTTACATTATTTGGAGGGTATGAGTAAAGGGTTGAAGTTGCCTGGAGGTGTTGTTTTAGAGCGCTTTTAAAGGAATATAGAGATGTACTTACTTTACACCTGTTGGGAGTGCATCCCACATTGATGTGGCATAGAAGGAGAATGAGTCAAGACCTTTGTTAGATCGGAATCTGGGTTTAACGTGGTTTGTATATTTGGTATATTTGAGGTCATTTAGTTTCCTTTAAGTCATACTTGCCAACCCTCCCGGATTTTCCGGGAGACTCCCGAAATTTAGCGCCCCTCCCGAAAACCTCCCGGGACAAATTTTCTAACACACAACAACAGCAGTCACATTTTTGTCTACCGTAAAGCAGTTTGTCTGCCGTAAACTCCAATGTTGTGAACTTGTGGCACTCTTAAACAGGACAATACTGCCATCTACTGTACATAAAATAAAAATAGAATGTAGAATAGAATGTACTTTATTTAATTCAACACCACAGTTCGCACACAATTAACAATGATAATAATAAATAATATAATATATATAATATATCATATATATAATATATACTATATAAATATATTCTACATATATTCTACATTTAAGTGCAGTCAAGGAACTTATGCATTATACAGTCTGATGGCTGTCGGTATGAAGGACCTGCTGTGTCGTTCCGTGTTACATTTTGGGAGTCTGAGCCTTCCACTGAACGGGCTCATTCTCTCCACAAGGTCCGAGTGTAGTGGGTGGGAGGTGTTGTCCATAATGGCTAGGAGTTTTGCTAGACTTCTTCTCTGCCAGAGAGTGGTAAGAAAAATAGTGACAGAGAATAGAACAAAGATGGACATTTCAACCTTTATTATCTATTTTATTTTCATCTGACCACATGACATTCTCCCAATCCTCTGCTGTATCATCCTTGTATCCATTTTGGTATAAACTCAACTCGTGGTGTTGGGAGGAAAAAGAATACTGAGTTGCATCCCAAGAACACCATACCTACTGTGAAGCATGGGGGTGGAAACATCATGCTTTGGGGCTGTTTTTCTGCTAAGGGGACAGGACGATTGATCCGTGTTAAGGAAAGAATGAATGGGGCCATGTATCGTGAGATTTTGAGCCAAAACCTCCTTTCATCAGTGAGAGCTTTGAATGGTTGACCGAATACTTATTTTCCACCATAAATTACAAATAAATTCTTTAAAATTCCTACAATGTGAATTCCTGGATTTTTTTTTCCACATTCTGTCTCTCACAGTTGAAGTACCATGAATTGATTAACGTGGACCCCGACTTAAACAAGTTGAAAAACTTATTCGGGTCAATTGTACGGAATATGTAATGGACTGTGCAATCTACTAATAAAAGTATCAATCATTTAATCAATCAATCAATCAAACCATTGATGAAAATTACAGACCTCTGTCATCATTTTAAGTGGGAGAACTTGCACAATCGCTGGCTGACTAAATACTTTTTTGCCCCACTATATATATATATCTATCCATCCATCCATCCATTTTCTACCGCTTATTCCCTTTCGGGGTCGCGGGGGGCGCTGGCGCCTATCTCAGCTACAATCGGCCGGAAGGCAAGGTACACCCTGGACAAGTCGCCACCTCATTGCAGATATATATATATATATATATATATGTAGGTGTGGGAAAAATCACAAGACTACTTCATCTCTACAGAACTGTTTCATGAGGGGTTCCCTCAATCATCAGGAGATTTTGAGGGAACCCCTCATGAAACAGTTCTGTAGAGATGAAGTAGTCTTGTGATTTTTCCCACACCTACATATTGCGCTCTACCACGGTATCGAGCACTATTCTCTGGATAATCCAATCAAGATATATATATATATATATATATATATATATATATATATTTTTTTTTTTTCCATTTTCTACCGCTTATTCCCTTTTGGGGTGGCGGGGGGCGCTGGCGCCTATCTCAGCTACAATCGGGCGGAAGGCGGGGTACACCCTGGACAAGTCGGCACCTCATTGCAGATATATATATATATATATATATATATATATATATATATATATATATATATATATATATTTTTTTTAAATATAATTCACTGAAAGTCAAGTATTATATATATCCATCCATTTTCTACTGCTTATTCGCTTTTTGGGATCGCGGGTCATATTTAATATCCATCCATCCATCCTTTTTCTACCGCTTATTCCCTTTCGGGGTCGCGGGGGGCGCTGGCGCCTATCTCAGCTACAATCGGGCGGAAGGCGGGGTACACCCTGGACAAGTCGCCACCTCATTGCAGATATATATATATATATATTTTTTTTTAATATAATTCACTGAAAGTCAAGTATTATATATATCCTTCCATTTTCTACTGCTTATTCGCTTTTTGGGATCGCGGGTCATATTTAATATCCATCCATCCATCCATTTTCTACTGCTTATTCGCTTTTTGGGATCGCGGGTCATATTTAATATCCATCCATCCATCCTTTTTCTACCGCTCATTCCCTTTCGGGGTCGCGGGGGGCGCTGGCGCCTATCTCAGCTACAATCGGGCGGAAGGCGGGGTACACCCTGGACGAGTCGCCACCTCATCGCAGATATATATATATATATATATATTTATATGAAATTCACTGAAAGTCAAGTATTATATATATCCATCCATTTTCTACTGCTTATTCGCTTTTTGGGAACGCGGGTCATATTTAATATATATATATTAAATATTTGACTCTTAACCACGCCCCCAACCACGCCCTCCGCTTCACCCACAACCCACACCCCCCACCTCCCGAAATCGGAGGTCTCAAGGTTGGCAAGTATGCTTTAAGTCCCTCATAATTAAATTTATATCTCATGACGCACTATCTGTATGTAATATGGCTTTTATTTTTTGGCGGCTCAAGACAGATTTGTTGTTGTATTTTTGGTCCAATATGGCTCTTTCAACATTGTAGGTTGCCGACCCCTGCCTTAGAAGATGTCCATGGTAGAGCCTGGCCGTGGCGTAGAAAAAAAGCTGCATTCAAGAGTACGCATGTTCACGTTGTTTAATATCCCTACTCTATCCATAAAGTGTTCAAATTAAAACTTTTGCCACAATCATAGGTGTTACAAGATCGAATAATTTAAATCATACTGGCCGGTGGTACAAAAAAATCTCATTTTTAACGATTTGTCCGTTTAGCTCACACAACCGAACCGTCCCGAGTTGCATAATGACGTGACGTCTTGAACGCAGCATCATCGAGTCCGTTCGAACCCCTAAGGTGGCAGCAGCCAGCGGTGAGCGCACACAAAAGCCAAACAAACAGCCGGAGACATTCTACTCGCACCGCGGCGTCGTCTCATCCTCGCGGGAGGACTCCTTGTGCCCTCCAGTTGGCGAGAAAAGCCCGGCCGGGCTCCGGAGAAAGTAGGTGGTTTTGTCACACAACATTGCAAGTTAGCACGCTAGCATGCTGCTAAGGTAGCCATTTTGAAACGGTGTTGTTGCAACGATGCCAGCTTTCTCTACTCACGCCGCCGACCACCCGGGGAATATACACGCTTCTACGGGCGGAAGACCGGGCTTTGGGGCGAGACTGGCGGCCCGTGTGAGCGCACCTCGCCGCTTGAGGGTTCAGTTAGCAGGCTAGGTAAGGCTAGCTGGGAGCTAGCACATGCTAACGCTAACGTAAGGTAAGCACATCGATAATTTAGCAAGACTGCGAATGTTCGAGCGCAGTGCTTCTCAAGTGGGGTACTTCAAGGTTAACTAGGGCTACAAATCAAAAATCCTTTATAAATATATTTATTGAGTAATACTTCAACAAAATATGAACGTAAGTTCATAAACTGTGAAAAAGAAATGCAATATTCAATGTGGACATGTTCCGTAAATATTGATGTTAAAGGCCTACTGAAATGAGATGTTCTTGTTCAAACGTTGATAGCAGGTCCGTTCTATGTGTCATACTTGATCATTTCGCGATATTGCCCTATTTTTGCTGAAAGGATTTAGTAGAGAACATCCACGATAAAGTTTGCAACTGGAGAAAAGCCCTGCCTCTACCGGAAGTTGCAGAAGATGACGTCACATGTTGATGGCTCCTCATATATTCACATTGATTTTAATGGGAGCTTCCAACTAAAACAGCTATTTCGACTGAGAAAACCACGATTTCCCCATTAATTTGAGCGAGGATGAAAGATTCGTGTTTGAAGATATTAATAGCAACGGACTAGAGAAAAAAAAAACGTGATTGACGGATTCATATAACAATATTCAAACAACAATATTCAAGGACAACTTTAAAACAAATGTGTACATCAGTGGTGGGGGTAAAATTGTGGAATTCTCTTTACAACGAGATAAAAAACTGTAAAAATATATTCCAATTGAAAAAAATATATAAAGATAGAACGATAAGATCATATGGACAGCCATAAGTGTTTACATTTTGTTTTTTATTTATTATTTTACTTATTTTTTGTCTGGTTTTGTATTTGCTCTGTATCATTCCGTGAGGTGTATATTATATTATTACTATTATTTTCTTGGTTTGGTTTATACTTTATGAAGTTTTGCACTTGTGTTTTTCTTGTGTTTTTTGTTTTTGATTGTTTCATCACATTTGGATATATGTGTCGGCTTAAATGATATTCATGAAGTAAGATAATGTATTATGTCAAAGGGGGCAGGAAATTATAAGATTTTCTTCATCCTGCTCCTTCTCAGGAATTGTGTGAATTTAAATTGTATAATTGTGATATAATTATTTATCGTTCTAAATGCACATCAATGAATGAGATAAATAAAAATGAAATGAAATATGTTTTTAGAGACATTTACTAGGATAAATCTGGGACATCCCTTATCTTTCTATTGTGTTGCTAGTGTTTTAGTGAGTCGAAAGTGTACGTCCACGGCCGGGTGTCGACGGCAGCTGTATGGGAGGCAGAAGCTCAGCTGATATCCGCTAAGAGGCGATTTTTTTAACCACAATTTTCTCACCGAAACCTGCTGGTTGACATGTCCGCTCTGATCCATAGTAAAGTTTCAACTCCGTGAATTTTAAACAAAGAATCCCCGTGGGTTTGTGTGGCCAAAGGCTAAAGCTTCCCAACTCCCGTCTTTCTACTTTGACTTCTCCAATATTAATTGAACAAATTGCAAAGGATTCAGCAACACAGATTTTCAAAATATTGTGTAATTATGACATTAAAGCAGACGACTTTTAGCTGTGTGTGTGCGCAGCGCTCATATTCATAACAGCCCGTGACGTCACGCGTACACGTCATTACGCGACATTTTCAAGAAAAAAGTCCCGGGAAATTTTAAATTGCAATTTAGTAAACTAAAAAGGCCGTATTGGCATGTGTTGCAATGTTAATATTTCATCATTGATATATAAACTATCAAACTGTGTGGTCGCTAGTGTTGGGTTTCAGTAGGCCTTTAACGGCCCACTGAAATGAGATTGTTTATAATGTAAGCCACCAGCAGTAAGAGCAATTTGAGCGAGGATGAAAGATTCGTGGATGAGGAAAGTTAGAGTGAAGCAAGAAACAAAAAAGGAGAGAAAAATAAAAGGCGGCGGCAGTGTGAGAGTTTCATATGTAATTAGACACATTTACTAGGATAATTCTGGAAAATCCCTTATCTGCTTATTGCAGCGGTAGGGAACCTATGGCTCTAGAGCCAGATGTGTCTCTTTTGATGACTGCATCCGGCTCTCAGATAAATCTCAGCTGACATTGCTTAACAGGATAAGTCATGAATAATTACGCTGGTAATCACAGTGTTAAAAATAACCCCGTATCAAGTATACAAATACATCAGCAAAACCACGCAGCACCATAAGTCGCATTAATGGTAAGAGGCATTTTATTTATTATTGGTCATCTTCAGAATAACAATGTTATTTAAAAGAATAAGAGACTTATCATACTCTAAACATGTTGGTCTTTGTTAAAAATGCACGCATTTAGTTGTATTGTGTTCAGTGTTAAAAAAACATTATATGGCTTTCACGGAAATACATTTTAAAATATTTGGCTTTCATGGCTCTCTCAGCCAAAAAAGTTCCCGACCCCTGGCTTATTGTGTTAATAGTACTGTAGTGAGATTATAAAGTATTACCTGAAAGTCGGATGGCTGCGGTGAACGCCAGTGTCTCTGAGAGAAGCCAAGATCACAGCTGCCTTTTTGAGCTGCAGGAGGAGGTCGCATATTCCACTAAGAGCCGACTTAATATCACAATGTTCCCATCCAAAAACTTGATGGTTGACGTAGAGAAACATGTTCGCTTGACGGCTCTGTGTTAAAGCTTCACAACAAAGAAACACCGGCTGTGTTTCGGTACTAAAGGCAGCTGCAATCCACTGCTTTCCACCAACAGCATTCTTCTTTGACGTCTCCATTATCAATTGAACAAATTGCAAAAGATTCAGCAACACAGATGTCCAAAATACTGTGTAATTGCGCGATGAAAAGAGACAACTTTTAGCCGTGTGTTGTGCTGGGCTAATATGTCCCCTCCAACCAATAACAACACAAACACACGTCATCATTCCGTGACGTTTTCAACAGTAAACTCCGCGGGAAATTTAAAATTGTAATTTGGTAAACTAAACCGGCCGTATTGGCACGTGTTGCAATGTTAATATTTCATCATTGATATATAAACTGCGTGGTCAAAGTAGTGGCTTTCAGTAGGCCTTTAAGGATTTCTTTTTTTGTGAAGAAATGTTTAGAATGAAGTTGATGAATCCAGATGGATCTCTATTACAATCCCCAAAGAGGGCACTTTAAGCTGATAATTACTTCTAAATGTAGAAATCTTTATTAGGGACCGATGTTCCAAAGGGACAGAGGAACCTATTGAATTCCTAGCGTTTCATTATTATTATTCTTTATTCTTTATTATTATACCGCCGCCTCTTTGAGCTGTAATTTGACCCCCTTAACATGCTTCAAAAGTCACCAAATTGGATACACACATCAGGACTGGCGAAAATTGCGATATAATCAAAAACCCAATCCCCAAAACTCAAAATTGCGCTTAAGCGCCCCCTAGGAAGAAAACACAGACAAAACTGCCTCCAATTCCCAGTAGGAATATAGTAGACACATGAAACACAGACCTCTATGTAGGTCTCACTTAGACCTGTATTTCCTAAACTGACAACCCCGAGCAAAAATCAACAGGAAGTTAGCAATTTCACCTTCAAAACAAAATTTGTGTAAAAACAGTCAGCCTTTTTCAACATCATCTCCTCTGAGCGTGTTTGTCCTGTCGGCTTCAAATAAGCACAGGAGAGAGATTGAACCCTTCTGATTAAAAGCTGATGAAAGAGTTTTAATAATTTTTTGTATGTACATGTTTAAATACTCGGTCCCGTCCATCGCTGCTTGCAGCTTTAATTTATAATTGAATCACTTATTTTTCAACAAGTTTTGAGTTATTTTAATATCTTTTTTTCCAAATAGTTCAAGAAAAAACACTACAAATGAGCAATATTTTGCACTGTTATACAATTTAATAAATCAGAAAGTGATGACATAGTGCTGAATTTTACTTCTTTATCTCTTTTTTTCAACCAAAAATGCTTTGCTCTGATTAGGGGGTTCTTGAATTAAAAAAAACTGTTCACAGGGTGTACATCACTCAAAAAAGGTTGAGAACCACTGTTCTAGCACACTCTCGTCATCCATTCACTTTGGAAAGTTTCAATGTCGGAGTTGGTCTTGGCGGGAATTGCACCTTTTGAACATATGTCAACTTGGGTGTTGATTGAAACGTGTTTGGCTACAGACGCATGCTTTTCGCTTTTTTTTTTTTTTTTTTTTGGTCACGTCGCAAATGGTAGGAGACAATTTGTCGGTCTTGTTTTCCAAAGGTACGGTCCCGCTGCTGTGTGTAGTTGTAGCAGCTCATTGATGCAGGCTGTTACGTCACAGTTCAGCGGGAGTGCAACGGCGGTTGAGACAGTCTGTTTTACTTTGATGTTAAGCTGCGTTGTGTGGAATGAAACCGAAAGTTAATTCAACCGCCATTATGTACACCAGTGTTTTTTAACCACTGTGCCGCGTGTGAAACAGTATGGTGCTGTGTTTTTCAAGCACTGTGCCGCGTGTGATACAGTATGGTGCAGTGTTTTTCAACCACTGTGCCGCGTGTGATACAGTCTGGTGTGCCATGGGAGATGATCTAATTTTGCCTATTTGGGTTAAAAATATTTTTTGCAAACCAGTAATTCTAGTCTGCAAATAATGTGTTGTTGTTGAGTGTCGGTGCTGTTTAGATCGCGGCAGAGTAACCGTGTAATACTCTTCCATATCGGTAGGTTGCATCCGGTAGCTATTTGCTTTGTAGATGTTGGAAACAGCGGGAGGCAGGGTGCAGGTAAAATGGTATCTAATGCTTAAACTAAAAGTAAACACAAGGTGAGTGTCCCTAAGAAAAGGCATTGAAGTTTAAGGAAGGCTATGCAGAACAAAACTAAAACTGAACTTGCTCCAAAGTGAACGAAAACAGAATGCTGGATGACGGCAAAGACTTACTGTGGAGCAAAGACAATGTACACCCGGACATGACATGACAATTAACAATGTCCCCACAAAAAAGGATAAAAACAACTGATGTATTCTTGATTGCTAAAACAAAGATGTGGGGAATATTGCTCAAAGGAAGACATGAAACTGCCACAGGAAAATACCAAAAAAAAGAGAAAAAGTCACCAAAATAGGAGCGCAAGACAAGAAGTATAACATTACACTAGGGCTGGGCGATATGGCCTTTTTTTAATATCAATATTTTTTAAGCCATATCGCGATACACGATATTTATGTGGATATTTTGCCTTGGCCTTGAATGAGCACTTGATGCATATAATGACAGCAGTATGATGATTCTATGTGTCTACATTCAAACATTCTTCTTCATACTGCATTCATATGTGCTACTTTTAAACTTTCATGCAGAGAAGGAAATCACAACTAAGTCAATTGACCAAAAGTGTATTTATTAACACAATTATTTAGCAGTGGCACAAACGTTCATGTCATTTCCAAGAGACATTTTAAGTGTCAAATAAAAATGAGCTGCATAATAGGAAATCAAATAGTGTTCGTCCTTCGCTATGTGGTAGGTTACTACGGACGTTATTAAATTCTGTGGTTGACTATTTTTTGCGTACAGTGTTGATCTGGAAATGTTTGACTCAGCATTTTGATGGTGTAAGCGTGTGGTACCGAACGGAGATGTTGACATGCGGGGTAAGCACTCTGTATTCTGTAGCAGGTGACTTTTAAAATGATGCTACATATTAGCAGTAATGCTACTTTTTGTACCAATGCTTTTGAAGCCAAACCACCGCCAGACAATGGACCTCCTGCTGTTTTTAATTAATTCATCCTTCATTTGCACCTTCTTTCTCTCGTATTACCACTCGCACGGCTCTGCTAGCATCACAGCTAACGTTACCCATGCTGCTACCTCTCTGCTCCGCGAGGGCGTATACTTATGTGACGTGTGAGGTGACAGTATGTGACGTATGATGTGACAGTATGTGACGTGACAGTATGTGAAGTATGACGTGACAGTATGTGACCTATGACATGACAGTATGTGATGTGACAGTATGTGACGTATGACGTGACAGTATGTGACGTATGACGTGACAGTATGTGACCTATGACGTTACAGTATGTGATGTGACAGTATGTGACGTATGACGTGACAGTATGTGACGTATGACGTGACAGTATGTGAAGTATGACGTGACAGTATGTGACCTATGACGTGACAGTATGTGATGTGACAGTATGTGACGTATGACGTGACAGTATGTGAAGTATGACGTGACAGTATGTGACGTGACAGTATGTGACGTATGAGGTGACAGTATGTGACATATGAGGTGACAGTATGTGACATATGAGGTGACAGTATGTGACGTATGAGGTGACAGTATGTGACGTATGAGGTGACAGTATGTGACGTATGAGGTGACAGTATGTGACGTATGATGTGACAGTATGTGAGGTGACAGTATGTGACGTATGAGGTGACAGTATGTGACGTGACAGTATGTGATGTATGAGGTGACAGTATGTGACGTATGACGTGACAGTATGTGACGTATGATGTGACAGTATGTGAGGTGACAGTATGTGACGTATGAGGTGACAGTATGTGACGTGACAGTATGTGATGTATGAGGTGACAGTATGTGACATATGACGTGACAGTATGCGACATATGACGTGACAGTATGTGACGTATGAGGTGACAGTATGTGACGTATGAGGTGATAGTATGTGACGTATGAGGTGACAGTATGTGACGTGACAGTGTGTGATGTGACGTGACAGTATGTGATGTATGAGGTGACAGTATGTGACATATGACGTGACAGTATGTGACATATGACGTGACAGTATGTGACGTGACATTTTGTGACATATGAGGTGACAGTATGTGAGGTATGAGGTGACAGTATGTGACGTATGAGGTGACAGTATGTGACATATGAGGTGACAGTATGTGACGTATGAGGTGACAGTATGTGACGTATGAGGTGACAGTATGTGACGTATGAGGTGACAGTATGTGACGTATGAGGTGACAGTATGTGACGTATGAGGTGACTGTATGTGACGTATGAGGTGACAGTATGTGACGTGACAGTACGTGGCATGTGACGTGACAGTATGTGACGTGACAGTATGTGACGTGACAGTATGTGACGTGACAGTACGTGGCATGTGACGTGACAGTATGTGACGTGACAGTATGTGACGTGACAGTATGTGACGTGACAGTACGTGGCATGTGACGTGACAGTATGTGACGTGACAGTATGTGACGTGACAGTATGTGACGTGACAGTATGTGACGTGACAGTACGTGGCATGTGACGTGACAGTATGTGACGTGACAGTATGTGACGTGACAGTACGTGGCATGTGACGTGACAGTATGTGACGTGACATTTTTTTTAAATATTCTAAAAATAGTAACAATTCAAAAATCCTTTATAAATAGATTTATTGAATAATACTTCAACAAAATATGAATGTAGGTTAATAAACTGTGAAAAGAAATGCAACAAAGCAATATTCAGTGTTTATTGATTTTTTGTGGACATATTCCATAAATATTGATGTTAAAGATTTCTTTTGTGAAGAAATGTTTAGAATGAAGTTGATGGATCTCTATTACAATCCCCACAGAGGGTACTTTAAGTTGATGATTACTTCTATGTGGAGAAATCTTTATTCATAATTAAAGCACTTGTTTATTTTTCAACATTTTTTAAATTATTTTTATATCTACTTTTCCAAATAGTTCAAGAAAGACCACTACAAATGAGCAATATTTTGCACTGTTATACAATTTAATAAATCAGAAAGTGATGACATAGTGCTGTATTTTACTTCTTTATCTCTTTTTTTCAACCAAAAATGCTTTGCTCTGATTAGGGGGTACTTGAATTAAAAAAATGTTCACAGGGGGTACATCACTGAAAAAAGGTGGAGAACCACTGATCTAGACCACATTTGTTTTCACGGAGGGCCACATCGCGGTTAGTTTGGCCCCAGAGGGTCGCTTCTAACAGTAAATATTATTATTACACCATTTTTTTTAATGCATTCCATTAGCAGATTTTTTTAACTGTAAAAAAAAAATGCAATAATTTCACCTCAGAATGTAATGTAGTACTGTAAATCAAAACACACTACTGCCGTTTTATGGTATAAAAAAAAGAAAAAGGCAGCTCAGTTGCCAGAATTTTACTGTATAATTAAAAATAAAAAATTAAATTTTACAGTAAAATGTTTGCACCTGAGCTGCCAGTGTGTTAGTTTTATTTTACTGCAAATCAGTAGCTGTAGATTTTTCAATGAATTACTGTAAATGCCAAAACGACACTATTTTAACGTTTTTTTGTTGAGTACATAACTCCACATGTGTTCATTCATAGTTTTGATGTGACAATCTACAATGTAAATAGTCATGAAATTAAAGAAAAGCCATTGAATGAGGAGAAGGTGTGTCCAGACCTTTAGCCTGTAGTGTATAAGGCAGGGGTCGGGAACCTTTTTGGCTAAGAGAGCCATGGAAGTCAAATATTTTAAAATGTATTTCTGTGAGAGCCATATAATGTTTTTTAAACATTGAATACAACTAAATGTGTGCATTTTTATGTAAAACCAACATTAGGGTATAACACGTATGTTATTCTTTTTAATAACATTTTCATTCTGAAGCTAACTAATAATGAATAAAATACTTCTTACCATTCTTGACTTCTTGAACAGGTGCGGTAGAACAGTCTTTTTCAACCACTGTGCCGTGAGATACAGTCTGGTGTGCCGTGGGGGATTATCTAATTCCACCTATATTGGTTAAAAATATTTTTTGCAAACCAGTAATTACAGTCTGAAAATTTTGTGGTGTTGTTGAGTTGTCGGTGCTGTCTAGAGCTAATTGCTTTGTAGATGTCGGAAACAGCGGGAGGCAGTGTGCAGGTAAAAGAAAAAAGGTGTCTAATGCTTAAAACATAAATAAACAAAAGGTGAGTGCCCCTAAGAAAAGGCATTAACGCTTGGGGAAGGCTATGCAGAGCAAAACTAAAAGTGAACTGGCTACAAAGTAAACAAAAAAACAGAATGCTGGACGACAGCAAAGACTTACTGTGGAACAAAGACAATGTACATCCGAACATCACATGTCAATCGACAATGTCCCCACAAAGGAGGATAAAAACGACTGACATATTCTTGATTGCTAAAACAAAGTAGATGCGGGAAGTAGCGCTCAAAGGAAGACATGAAACTGCTACAGGAAAATGCCAAAAAAATAGAAAAAGCAACCAAAATAGGAGCACAAGACAAGAACTAAAACACTACACACAAGAAAACCGCAAACAACTCAAAATAAGTGATGGCGTGATGTGACAGGTGGTGACAGTACATCTACTTTGAGACAAGAGCTATATTGATGCATGCTTGGTTATGCTTTGAAGTCGTATCCAACAATTGTAACAACGACTTTTTATTATCAACTGAGTTTCGTTTTTAATACATTTCTGCTGGTGGTATGCCTCCATGTTTTTTAAACGCAAAAAATGTGGCTTGGCTCAAAAAAAGGTTGAAAAACACTGCGGTAGAAAACGGATGGAGGGATAAAAATGCATGAGAATTTTTCACATTTTTTACGTTATTTTTAACACTGATTACCCGTGGAATTATTCATTACTTATTGTGTTAAGCAATGTAAGATAAGATTAATCTGAGAGCCAGCTGCAGTCATCAAAAGAGCCACATCTGGCTCTAGAGCAGGGGCGCTCACACTTTTTCTGCAGGCGAGCTACTTTTCAATTGACCAAGTCGAGGAGATCTACCTCATTCCTATTTATAATTTATATTTATTTATTTATGAAAGAGACATTTTTGTTAACAAGTTAATGGTGTTTAATGATAATACAAGCATGTTTAACACACATAGATTCCTTTCTTTCATGAAGACAAGAATATAAGTTGGTGTATTACCTGATTCTGATGACTTGCATTGATTGGAATTAGACAGTGGTGCTGATAACGTCCGCATTTTCAAATGGAGGAAAAAAAAAGTCCTCCTTTCTGTCCAATACCACATGAAAGTGGTTGGATTTGGCATCTCATTTGTCCAACTTGCATACTCGTTTTTAAAGACTTTGTTATGAGAGTAGCATATGTGTGTGGCCCTTTAATGTCTGGCAGCAGGTGAGTGACGTCAGTGACTGTGCGGGTGGGCAAGCAAGTGAGAAAGCGGTCGCTGAGGGCGGGGGAGAAATACATTGGCATCAAACTCCGTAGTTTGCTAGCTTGTGCACGCTAGCTTTCTGAGACTCTTATTTTGTTAGCACAGGCAGGATGAAACAGGTCTTTTATGGTGAAGACAGGAACTGTGCGTTCGGTCTTTAGAATTTTGACAGTAGGTACGGAGTCTCTAGAAATAAAATGTGTTTCTCTGCTTCCGCCCTGTTAGTGATTTTTTTCTTAAATATGAGCTCGCAGCAGCCAGCGTCATCTCACAAGATCCTCGGGTGCCGAGAATGTCAAACAACTGACGAAAGTGAAGTCTTGGTATGATTGATGATTGCTCATTTTTATGTCTATTTTTTAATGCCTGGCTTGAGATCGACTGACACACCCTCCGAGATCGACCAGTCGATCGCGAATGACGTAATGGGCACCCCTGCTCTAGAGCCATAAGTTCCCTACCCCTGGTATAAGGTATACAGTACAGAGAGAGATATTTTTAAACGTGTTTAAAAGAATCTGTCATTTTTGGCTTGGATTGATGAGAAGGTGTCCTGTGGACGTTGTATTCCTAACCCCTGGGGCAACGAGCTGCAATGTGCTAGAAAATGCTGCGTTAGCGCTACGGTTTTATTGCTGAAACTGCCGTTAGCGCTACAGTTTTATTACCAAAAACTGTTCTGCTAAGTTTACTTTTGATTTAATGTGCCTCTTTTTGTTTTTTACTGCCACATTTTCTAGAATTGATCATTTCTAACGAGACGTTTTGTTTGTTTGCAGGTGCAGATACTGGCGCGACACCAGGAAGTCATCAGAATAGTGTTCTGTGCGGGAAAGCTTATCCTCAAAGAAAATTAGTTTGGACACATTTTCAGCGTCATCCTCCAAGAGAATAAGATTGACCAAGTGCTCCACATATGGCAGCCTTGTTCTTGGTTTCTGACCTGACCTACCTATGAAACCAGACTCCTCCTCCTTCACCCAGACACCCGCACCTAGTTCAATGGGCGTGTTTCCCAATGTGAAAAGAAGACAGACATCACGATAATGCATCAGCCGGCACGCTTTCTGTTTCACTAACCACAAATGAACATGACAGCAATGTAACACCGGTCCTATTTCCTTCATTGTCATGTGACTTTGAATCGCTTTCCTCCAAACTCTCGCCAGTCTTTTCAGCCCGTGGATGAGGTGAGCGGCGGCACCTCCATTGCCTCCAAAAGACTGTCCCCGGGACTCGTTTTCTTTTCTGCGTGTATTCCCACAGATTGTAAAATGACTGGGTAAACGTGGAGCGGACGCCGAAACCTACTGGCCCACGGTGTGGCAGGATAACGCCTGCTTCTCCCCTCGCTCCACCAACTAAACTGATCAGTACACCTCTTAAAAATACAGTTTCTGTCTCGCGCCTGGCAACAGAGGAAATGACCCCACTAGATCAGTGAAGAGAACGGGACTATAAGCGGAAGCTCTCGGGACAAGATTCACCCAGGGGTTCTTGTGACTTCTGGAAAGCCATCTGCTTCCTGGCCAGTTTTCTAGATCACAGTTCCCCGTCCTCCCGGTGCGCCACCCTGGACGAAGGGATCTGCCTGCGGGGGAATAGGGGTCCTCCTCCTGTCCTGGCAGAAGTTTAGAGACGCTAGTCCCTGTGCCGCTCCCTGTCTGTCAGCGCCGACGGGCCTTAGGAACCAAGCCCAGACGGACTGAGGGAGGAGGCCGAGGACTTCAGAGCCACCGACTCTGGGGTAATTATTGCAAATGTACTCACAACTGTTTATGAATATTGTACGGTTATTAATGCCCCGTATAGATCTGTACAACAACTGGTTCCCATTTCAACCAGTGCTTCCAGAATAACCCCATTTTTCTATTATTACAAAGCTCAAAAGCAGTGAAGTTGTCAGGTTGTGTAAATGCTAAATAAAAAGAGAATACAACGAATCCTTTTCAACCTATATTCAGTTGAATAGACTGCAAAGACAAGATATTTCATGTTCACACTGGAAAACATAATTTTTTGCAAATATTAGCTCATTTAGAATGTGATGCCTGCAGCATCTTTCAAAAAAGCTGGCACAAGTGGCAAAAAAGAGTGAGAAAGTTGAGTAATGCTCATAAAAGACTTATTGGGAACATCCCACAGGTGAACAGGCTAATTGGGAACAGGCGGGTGCCATGATTGGGTATAAAAGCAGCTTCCATGAAATGCTCAGTCGTTCACAAACAAGGACGGGGCGAGGGTCATCACTTTGTCAACAAATGCCTGCGCAAATTGTTTAAGAACAACATTTCTCAAGCAGCTATTGCAAGGAATTTAGGGATTTCACCAGCTACACTCCCTAATATCATCTAAAGGTTTAGACAATCTGGAGAAATCACTGCACGTATGCCAGGATATTACGCACCTTGCATCCCTCAGGCGGTGCTACATCAAAAAAAAAAACATCAGTGTGTAAAGGATATCACTGCGTGGGCTCAGGAACACTTCAGAAAACCACTGTCAGTAACTACAGTTGGTCGCTACATCTGTAAGTGCAAGTTAAAACTCTACTATTAAAAGCCATTTATCAACAACACCCGGAAAGGCTTTGTTGGGCCCGAGTGCATCTAAGATGGACTGATGCAAAGTGGAAAAGTGTTCTGTGGTCTGACGAGTCCACATTTCAAATTGTTTTTGGAAACTGTGGACGTCGTGTTCTCCGGACCAAGAGGAAAAGAACCATCCGGACTGTTCTAGGCGCAAAGTGTAAAAGCCAGCATGCGTGATGGTATGGGGGTGTTTTAGTGGCCAAGGCATGGGTAACTTACACATCTGTGAAGGCACCATTAATGCTGAAAGGTACATACAGCTTTTGGAGCAACATATGTTGCCATACAAGCAACGTTATATTAGACGCCCCTGCTTATTTCAGCAAGACAATGCCAAGCCACCTGTTACAACAGTGTAATAGTAAAAGAGTGCGTGTACTAGACTGGCCTGCCTGTAGTCCAGAGCTGCCTCCCATTGAAAATGTGTGGTGCAATATGAAGGTAGACTATGTCTCCCGGCTGGCCTTGGAACGCCTCGGGATCCCCCGGGAAGAGGTGGACGAAGTGGCTGGGGAAAAAGAAGTCTGCTTAGGCTGTTTTCCCCTGTGTCCTGACCTTGGATATGCGGAAGAAGATGGATGGATGGATGGACTGTTGAACAACTTAAGCTGTACATCAAGCAAGAATGGGAAAGAATTCCACTTCAAAAATGTGTCTCCTCAGTTCCCAAACCTTTACTGAGTGTTGTTAAAAGGAAAGGCCATGTAACACACTTTAAAAAATGCCTTTTTTTGCCATCTGTTCCTTCCATTAAATTCTAACGTCATGATTATTTGCAAAAATGACCAAAGTTTCTCAGTGTGAAGATGAAATATATTGTCTTTGCAGTCTATTCAACTGAATATAAGTTGAAAAGGATTTGTTGTTTTCTCTTTTTATTTACCATTTACACGTGATAACAACGTCACAGCTTGTGGGGTTTGTACTTGAAACATAAAAAATGGCATTCCTGATGTCCATCTCCTTTTGTCAGATCCTGGCCATGAGGTTTGATGCCTCGATCCACTGACCAGAAACACTGGACCTAAATGGCGCAGCATGACTTTGTCCCTGCCTGGCTTAACTTCTCCACGCCCCAGCCTGCCAAGGTTCGTAGCTGCATGCACAGCGAGGTACCTCCGTTTTCATCAGGAAGTCCCCTCTAAAGGGTCGAAATCAGAAAAACGAATGTAAATCCAACTCATCCGGTCAAACACAAAACACTTTAAAACTGCGGCCCGCTGGCCAATTGTGCTTTGATTGATTGATTGATTGATACTTTTATTAGTAGATTGCACAGTACAGTACATATTCCGTACAATTGACCACTAAATGGTAACACCCGAATAAGTTTTTCAACTTGTTTAAGTCGGGGTCCACGTTAATCAATTCATGGTACAAATATATACTATCTACATAATACAGTCATCACACAAGTTAATCATCATAGTATGTACATTGAATTATTTACATTATTTACAATCCGGGGGGTGGGATGAGGAGCTTTGGTTGATATCAGAACTTCAGTCATCAACAATTGCATCAACAGAGAAATGTGGACATTGAAACAGTGTAGGTCTTACTTAGTAGGATATGTACAGCCAGCAGAGAACATAGTGAGTTCAGATAGCATAAGAACAAGTATATACATTAGAAGTACATTTGAGTTGTTTATAATCCGGGGAGATGGGATGTGAATGGAGGAGGGTATTAGTAAAGTGTTGATGTTGCCTGGAGGTGTTGTTTTAGAGCGGTTTTGAAGGAATATAGAGATGCACTTACTTTTATACCTGTTGGGAGTGCATTCCACATTGATGTGGCATAGAAGGAGAATGAGTTAAGACCTTTGTTAGATCGGAATCTGGGTTTAACGTGGTTTGTGGAGCTCCCCCTGGTGTTGTGGTTATGGCGGTCATTTACATTAAGGAAGTAATTTGACATGTACTTCGGTATCAAGGAGGTGTAGCGGATTTTATAGACTAGGCTCAGTGCAAGTTGTTTTACTCTGTCCTCCACCCTGAGCCAGCCCACTTTGGAGAAGTGGGTTGGATTGAGGTGTGATCTGGGGTGGAGGTCTAAAAGTAACCGGATTAGCTTATTCTGGGATGTTTGGAGTCTAGATTTGAGGGTTTTGGAGGTGCTGGGTTACCAGGAGGTGCAAGCGTAATCGAAGAAGGGTTGAATGAGAGTTCCCGCTAGAATCCTCAAGGTGCTTTTGTTGACCAGAGAGGAGATTCTGTAGAGGAAGCTCGTTCTTTGGTTGACCTTTTTGATCACCTTTGCTTTGCTTTCCTGCATCTACTTTGTTTTAGCAATCAAGAATATTTCAGTTTTTTATCTTTCTTTGTGGGGACATTGTTGGTTGTCATGTCATGTTCGGGTGTATGTGGTCTTTGCTCCACAGTAAGTCTTTGCTGTTGTCCAGCATTCTGTTTTTGTTTACTTTGTAGCCAGTTCAGTTTTAGTTTCGCTCTGCATAGCCTTCCTTAAGCTTTAATGCCTTTTCTTAGGGGCACTCAGCTTTTGTTTATTTTTGGTAGGGATGCACCGATTAATCGGTAACCGAATATATTCGGCCGAATATGGCAAAAAAAGCCACATTTGGCCTTCAGTGGAATGAGTTAAAAACAAGGCCGAATAGTGGCGTGTGACGCAATTTTTTGACGCGGTGACGCAATCAACCAACGTGCAGTGATGTGGTGACGTTGTGATATGTTGTGAACCTGTATAGTGTATGAGGTTACAAGCACACACTTATTGAGATTTAGTGGGGCGTCTGTTTACATTATTAGCCTGTTGTGTAGGCTACCTGTATAAGTGTAAGAGGTTACAAGCACACACTTAATTGAGATTTACTTAAGCCTTCTGTTTACATTATTAGCATATCTACTGTGGCTAAGCAGACTTTTGCCAAAAGGACAATAATTCATTTGTTGTGGGTTCATGCACTTTAATGCACTTTATTTTTTTTTGGAATGCATGTTTTGTTCGAAGGCCTAATACAGGGGTGCCCATTACGTCGATCTCGGAGGGTGTGTCAGTCGATCTCAAGCCAGGCATTAAAAAATATCCATAAAAATGAGCAATCATCAATCATACCAAGACTTCACTTTCGTCAGTTGTTTGACATTCTCGGCACCTGAGGATCTTGTGAGATGACGCTGGCTGCTGCGAGCTCATATTTAAGAAAAAAATCACTAACAGGGCGGACGCAGAGAAACACATTTTATTTCTAGAGACTCCGTACCTACTGTCAAAACTCTAAAGACCGACTGCACAGTTCCTGTCTTCACCATAAAAGACCTGTTTCATCCTGCCTGTGCTAACAAAATAAGAGTCTCAGAAAGCTAGCGTGCACAAGCTAGCAAGCTACGGAGTTTGATGCCAATGTATTTCTCCCCCACCCTCCGCGACCGCTTTCTCACTTGCTTGCCCACCCGCACTCTCACTGACGTCACTCACCTGCTGCCAGACATTAAAGGGCCACACACATATGCTACTCTCATAAAAAAGTGTTTAAAAACGAGTATGCAAGTTGGACAAATGAGATGGCAAATCCAACCACTTTTATGTGGTACTGGACAGAAAGGAGGACTTTTTTTTTCCTCCATTTGAAAATGCGGACGTTATCAGCACCACTGTCTAATTCCAATCAATGCAAGTCATCAGAATCAGGTAATACACCAACTTATATTCTTGTCTTCATGAAAGAAAGGAATCTATGTGTGTTAAACATGCTTGTATTATCATTAAACACCATTAACTTGTTAACAAAAATGTCTCTTTCATAAATAAATAAATATAAATTATACATAGGAATGAGGTAGATCTCCTCGACTTGGTCAATTGAAAAGTAGCTCGCCTGCAGAAAAAATGTGAGCGCCCCTGGCCTAATATAAATGAAAAACTGCTTTTTTTGAAAAGCAAAGACTACTGGAATATTAAAAAAATGTCAATATTCAATAAAAAATTACTTTATTTGAAAAACATGTCTAAATATTTATTCTAGGCTATTTATGCAACATTAAAAAAATTGTGAAAAACTGCATTCATTATTCGGTCTTCGGCCAAGCGTTTAAATTTTATTCGGCTTCGGCCACAAATTTTCATTTCGGTGCATCCCTAATTTTTGGTTTAAGCATTAGACACCTTTTTACATGCACACTGCCTCCCGCTGTTTCCGACATCTCCAAAGCATTTAGCTACCGGCTGCCACCTACTGATATGGAAGAGTATTACACGGTTACTCTGCCAACCAACAACACATCATTTGTAGACTATTATTACTGGTTTGCAAAAAATATTTTTAACCCAAATTGGTGCAATTAGATAATCTCCCACGGCACAGTGGTTAAAAAACACTGATCTCGACGATCCCCAGTGGAATACATCGTGGCTGTTTACACTAATGACTGACACGGTCAACCGGGTTGGTTTTAGATGGCGTTGAACAGATGTTGAGTGCAGAATGTTGTTGTGTTGCCTCACGGAAATGACTTGTTTGATTGTCCAGTCTTTGTGGATAATATGCCGTGAGTCAAGTTTCCCAGCCGTAAAATCCAGTCCGACTGACAAACAAGAAGAAGGTCACTGTCTGGTCCACAGTGCCGCGTTTGTTCACTGTCGAGACCACAATGCTAATGCCGTGCTATTGGAACTAATTGTCTGCTGTGTGATTCTTGCACTGATCATCTGGCCTTTAAACCGCATATGTCAAAGAGATGGAACAGATTCATATTTGTTTGTACCTAACCTTGCGGTGTTTACAATTCCCAGGTGTTTATAGTAGGCAATAGGGTTGTACGGTACTAGTATAGTGTCGCGGTACTAATGAATCAAAATCTATACTCTGTTTGAAAAGTACCGGTTCTCAACAAGCATGAAGGCGTGTCGTCACGTGACATTGCTGCTTTTAGGAGCAGAGGAGCATGTTGGGCAGCGCGCACACACAGAGTACTTACAAGCAGACACAGTGTGTAGACAGAAAAGGGAGAACGGACGCATTTTGGTGTAAAAAGTCAAGATAAAGGTGAAGTTATAACACTGAAACACCCTCAGGAAGAGCTGCTTTAAGACATGACTAACATCCATCCACAGTGTTTTAGCTACTTCTAAATCACTAATCCTGGTCTTCATGACGACAGATAAAGTTTCTTACACGTATCATTATCACTGGAGGAAGAGCTAAACATGCTTTACTACACAGCGTAGGAGGATACAATAGCTCACCGCCATCACAATGTAAACACGCCATGGGTGGATCTACACCTGACATCCACTGTAATGATACCAAGTACAAGAGCGTATCTAGTCGATACTACTATGATTACATCGATATTTTTTATCGTCACGAAATCTTTTTTTTTTTTTTTATGGTAAATGGTAAATGGGTTATACTTGTATAGCGCTTTTCTACCTTCAAGGTACTCAAAGCGCTTTGACACTATTTACACACACACATTCACACACTGATGGCGGGAGCTGCCATGCAAGGCCCTAACCACGAACCATCAGGAGCAAGGGTGAAGTGTCTTACTCAAGGACACAACAGGCGTGACGAGGTTAGTAGAAGGTGGGGATTGAACCAGGAACCCTCAGGTTGCTGGCACGGCCACTCTCCCAACTGCGCCACGCCGTCCCAATTTTTTTTCAATTTTAATTACGTTTATAAAGTCAGTAAACACGTCCCTGGACACAAGAGGACTTTGAATATGACGAATGTATGATCCTGTAACTACTTTGTATCGGACCGATACCTAAATGTGTGGTGTCATCCAAAACTAACGTAAGGTATCAAAGAAGAGAAGAATAAGTGATTATTACATTTTAACAGAAGTGTAGATAGAACATGTTGAAACAGAAAACAGCGCGACACCTACCCTTTACATCAGTATTTCTGAACAATGTTATTATTGGTTTATTTGGTGTTATATTTTATTGTATGATCCTGTAACTACTTGCTATCGGATCCATACCGAAATGTGTGGTATCATCATAAACTAACGTAAGGCATCAAAGAAAGAAGAATAAGTGATTATTACATTTGAACAGAAGTGTCGATAGAATATGTTAAAACAGAAAATAAGCAGATATTAACAGTTAATGAACAAGTAGATGAATCATCTATTTTTACAGTTTGTCCCTCATAATGTGTTCCAAATAGTAGGTAGATAAATGATACAATATGTTACTGCAGAGTAGGGATGTCCCGATCCAGGTTTTTATACTTCCGATCCGATACCGATATTGTTTTTGCACTTCCGATCCGATACCGATACTGGCCTATCCGAACATGTATTAAAGTTTAAAGTTATTTAGCCTACTTAGTTGTCAGATTCATGCTGAAAATTATTTTAGTACTCTTGATAACAACTAGCCAGCTGGATTAGGTGAGTTTGAATAGCACACAATAGTTGGTATTCAAGGATAAACACAAAATGTCAAAAATTATACATGACAAACAGAAATGGCATCATTAAACAGTAAAACAGTGAACAGTATAAAGTGCAAATAATGCTGTAAACATTATTAAAAAAAGCAAAACACGCAACCTGAGTGGGATAAAATGTCTAACTCAGCATCAATACTTGCTCTTGAACAAGTGTAAACTTAAAAAAAAAAAAAAAAATATATATATATATATATATATATATATATATATATATATATATATATATATATATATATATATATATATATATATATATCTCTACACACTCCCTTCAATTGTTTGCCCCAGTCAGGGGGGCCAAGAATTGAAGTCCGAGCATAATGGGGAGATTCTTTCTAAGAAAGACGAGCACCTCAAGATACTCAGGTGTCAGCCTGCCCCTGTCTTCATCTATGATGAGTGCTAAAAAGCCTCTCACTCGCAAGAGTCATTAAAATGTCTTACAACTTTACCACTACGCTTGACTTTATCGTGGCATGTTTTGCACTCCACCTCTTCATCTTTTTCGTTTTGTAGGATAAAATAATCCCACACAGCTGATATTTTTACCTTAACTCTTAATTCAGACGGCTGTCTGAATGGTTAGAACGCAGACCTGTGGATGTTTTGAAGGTGTTTTGGAAAATATGGAACGGCGTTTAGGGAGCAGCAGAAGAGTGGAATGTATTATTTAAATTGGTGTGTTGGAAAACACGGACCGGAGTTTTTTAAAAAAGTGGATCTAAATCAGCATTTTCCCATGCCTTGCCGATACGCATTTTTTGGCAAATATCGGCGGCCGATCCGATCCAAATATCGGATCGGGACAACCCTACTGCAGACTAATTAGGAGTCTTTGTTTACTTACTACTAAAAGACAAGTTGTCTATTTAAGGACTAAATGACAGCAATAAACATATGTTTCATGTACACTAACATTTTTTGTCACAATAAAGACAATAATAATTTTAGAACGGGTACCAAAATATTGGTGTCAGGACAACCCCAGTAGGCAAGAGCCTTATCTAAGTTGGATTACAAGATTTTGATCCATCCATTGTGATTTGTTGTCATCTGTCACTAACCTGATCTATTTCATGCCCCCTCCCACAGTCCCATGCAGCCGCCCTTGATAGACAAGGTGAAGCTCACCTCCACAGAGAGGGCAGAAACACTGTGAGCCGCCGGCGCCACAACTCCTCTGATGGCTTCTTCAACAATGGCTCCCTGCGTGCTCCAACAGGTACCGGTCGTGACGGCTGTTAAACAAACTCTCCTTACGGGTCAACAGTCACACTGGAATATTTATGACCTCACTGAATAATTGTAGTCCAAATACCAAAGATGCATGTAGCAGAGTGGCTGTGCTGCCATTAAGGCTGAACGACATCATGGATGTAACATCAATATACAAACAATCATACACACAACACATATCTGTTGTGTTGTTGTGAACGACATCATGGATGTAACATCAATGTACAAACAATCATACACACAACACGTATCTGTTGTGTTGTTGTGAACGACATCATGGATGTAACATCAATGTACAAACAATCATACACACAACACATGTCATCTGTTGTGTTTTTGTGAACGACATCATGGATGTAACATCAATGTACAAACAATCATACACACAACACATATCTGTTGTGTTGTTGTGAACGACATCATGGATGTAACATCAATGTACAAACAATCATACACACACAACACATATCTGTTTTGTTGTTGTGAACGACATCATGGATGTAACTTCAATGTACAAACAATCATACACACACACAACACATGTCATCTGTTGTGTTGTTGTGAACGACATCATGGAGGTAACGTCAATGTACAAACCATTATACACACACAACACATGTCATCTGTTGTGTTGTTGTGAACGACATCATGGATGTAACTTCAATGTACAAACAATCATACACACAAAACACATGTCATCTGTTGTGTTGTTGTGAACGACATCATGGATGTAACATCAATGTACAAACAATCATACACACACAACACATGTCATCTGTTGTGTTGTTGTGAACGACATCATGGATGTAACTTCAATGTGCAAACAATCATATACACACACACAACACATGTCATCTGTTGTGTTGTTGTGAACGACATCATGGAGGTAACATCAATGTACAAACAATCATACACACACAACACATGTCATCTGTTGTGTTGTTGTGAACGACATCATGGATGTAACATCAATGTACAAACAATCATACACACACAACACATATCATCTGTTGTGTTGTTGTGAACGACATCATGGATGTAACATCAATATACAAACAATCATACACACAACACATATCTGTTGTGTTGTTGTGAACGACATCATGGATGTAACATCAATGTACAAACAATCATACACACACAACACATGTCATCTGTTGTGTTGTTGTGAACGACATCATGGAGGTAACATCAATGTACAAACAATCATACACACACAACACATATCATCTGTTGTGTTGTTGTGAACGACATCATGGATGTAACATCAATGTACAAACAATCATACACACACAACACATCTGTTTTGTTGTTGTGAACGACATCATGGATGTAACATCAATGTACAAACAATCATACACACACAACACATGTCATCTGTTGTGTTGTTGTGAACGACATCATGGATGTAAAGAAAAGTACCTTGCGCAAGCATAATGTATTTAAATACGTTTACTCAATTATAATGATTTGGCCGAAATGCTTCTCAAAAATGTCCAATAAATAATCCCATAAGTATTGCACTCTTATGGAGATGTAATGATAAGTCGCTGTATAACTTCCCAGAGTTAGTATCACCATTTTAAATGAAAATCATTGTAAAACTGTGATTGATACACTTTGATAAACTCACAGATTGGTGGCACCGCACATTTGCAAGAGAAGCAAGCTAGCTGAATTGCTAGCATGAAAACAAGAGACCTTAATGTCCTTTCTCCATTAAAAAATGACATCTCCAATGTAAAGTAGTACAAACACATGACTGTCTGGACAACCAAGATAGTCAATGGTGCACATTAATTAAACCAACAGCTTTACTCAGAAATATGACAACAGGAAATAAATTTGCATGACATCACATCAACACGTTTGTTTTTTTTGTTTTGTTTTAAATAAAAAACCCAAAGACTTTTGCAAATTAAAACAGAAAATAAACCCATTTAGACACGCAAATAAAAATAACATGGTTTTTAAGTAGTTGAAATATTATACAACATATTTTTTCTGCCAAGAAAGTAAATTATACTGTGTATTTTTATTTATTGTATATATTTTTATATATATAAAACGTGGTTTTAAGTGTCTAGTACTACTTTTTTAATACATGTAAAAATAACATGATACTTCTGGGGACAATAGCCATGATATGACATTTTTTATATTGTTACACCCCTACACTCACTCCTACTATTTATTGTACACTACAGTCTCTTTATTCAGAGTAAGTGGTGTATTTTTAGAGACCTCAAACTACAAAAGCCAAAAGCAGTGAAGTTGTCACATTGTGTAAATGGTAAATTAAAAAGGAATACAATCATTTGCAAATCCTTATATTAAATCGAATGGACTGCAAATACAAAATATCTAACATTCAAACTGGTAATTTTTGGAATGTGATGCCTTCAACATGTTTCAAAAAAACACAAGTGGCAAAAAAGAGTGAGAAAGTTGAGGAATGCTCATCAAACACTTATTTGTAACATCCCACAGGTGAACAGGCTAATTGGGAAGAGGTGGGTGCCATGATTGGCTATAAAAGCAGCTTCCATGAAATGTTCACTCATTCACAAATAAGAATGGGGCGAGGGTCACCCCATTGTCTGCAAATGCGCAAGTAAATTGTTGAACAGTTTAAGAACTGTTGTAAAAAAGAACATTTCTCAACCAGCTATTGCATGGATTTTAGGGATTTCATGTGCAAGATGTACTACTGTGATGCATGTGGTCAATAACAATCGCTCTGGACCTCACCCATTGGTTGGCATAATTAATTATAATATCTCTCAAGTCATATTTTACAAATAAACTTAGAGCATTCCGCTCGCTGTAGTTGGGTGACCCCTGAATTAAGCTATTCTTTGGTTTACCACTAGATGGAGCCCAGCTGGTCCCAAATCTGGTGCCAAATGATCAGACTTGAAGCACTTTGGAGCGTTTAGACCAGAGCTGGGCAAATATTTTGACTCGGGGCCCACATTGAGAGAAAAAATGAGTCTGATAGTATAAATGTTATGTACACATTCATCTGTAAAAGTGTGCTGTACAAAATGTGTGTTAGGGTCCCTTTTTTGCAGGAACACTAATATTTAAAGTCACATTGTCCGATATAGAGTTCTTAAAAAGTTATGACAGACCACCTCAAAAAACGGAATGGAATTTCACAGTTTTTTTTGCTGAATGGGACACCCAAAACGTACATGAAAATAAACAAAGTGGGATTTACATTATTACCTATGAACAATAAAACACTGAATATTACCAACATTTGAACATCTTTTACTTCTCAGACCAGCTCCTGCATAGTTGTGTATCTTTTACAATCAAGCAAAACACAACAAAAGTGTAACAAACAAACAAGATTAATAAACACCTACAATATGATATATTATCACTTGTGTGCACACATTTGTTGTGCAAATTTGCTCCCGCATCAGTTCCTGACACACGCGTTTCGGGCTGGCTGCTCTGAAAACAAACCCCGCCCACTCTGCTTTGTTCCTCGTAGATTACCGTAAACGCAGATTTCACCCATTGAAATTAGGGCTGGGCGATATATGGAATATACTGGATATATCATGGGTTTGTCTCTGTGCAATAGAGAAAATGACTATATGTTGATATTGGAGTATACGTTCTCACGCAGTTGCTTTTAGCTGCGGGCATTACACTACAGGCTCTTCCCACTCTGTCTTGACTCTGCTTTTCACAGAAACATAAAACAAGCACACCTTCTTACATAGGTCACATACGTATACGCCCTCACGGAACAGACAGGTAGGGGAATGGTTAACGTTAGCTGTGATGCGAGTGGTGCGGTGCAAGTGGTAATACGAGAGAAAGAAGGTGCCAACAAATGAAGGAAGAATAATTAATTCCAAAGAAAAACAGCGGGGGGGTCCATCGTCTGGCGGTGGTTTGGCTTCAAGCGGGAAGATGTTGAACAAACAACCGTAGTATGTCAGGTGTGGGGCAAAAGCCTTGCTACAAAAAGTAGCATTACTGCTAAATTGTAGCATCATTTGAAAAGTCACCCACTAGGGAATGAAGAGTGTTTGAAACTCCACATGTCAACCTCTCTGGCCAATGCCACGTCCACAAAATGCCAAAGCAACTATTTCCACATCAACACCGTATAAAAAAAAAATCAACAACAGAAGGAGATGACGTCTACAGGAAGCTACCACATAGCGAAGGACATACGCTATTTGATCTCCTATTATGCAGCTCATTATTATTTGGCACTTATTGAAATATCTTGTGTGACATCATGCACAAAAGTCCACTTTATTTGTTTTAAACTATTGTAGTGGCGTTCTGTACAAAAAGTGCGCTTTAACTTAGTGTTGTTTTGATACGTAATCTTAGTGACATCATGCACAAAAGTGCACTTTATTTGTTTTAAACTCTTGTAGTGGCGTTCTGTACAAAAAGTGCAGTTTGATTTAGTGTTGTTTTGATATGTCATCTTAGTGACGTCACGACCAAAAGTGCACTTTATTTTAAACTCTTGTAGTGGCGTTCTGTACAAAAAGTGCACTTTAATTTAGTGTTGTTTTGATATGTCATCTTAGTGACATCATGCACAAAAGTTCACTTTATTTGTTTTAAAGTATTGTAGTGGCGATCCGTACAAAAAGTGCACTTAAATTTAGTGTTGTTTTTGATTTGTTATGTCATCTTAGTGACATCATGCACAAAAGTGCACTCATAGCTTTTTTTTTTAAATGTCTCTGACAATCTTGCACTTTCTGTTTTGGAAATGAGATGAATGTTTGTGCCACAGCTTAATAACTGTAATAAATTGACTTGCATGAAAGTTTAAAAGTAGCATATATAAATGCAGTATGAAGAAGAATGAATGTAGACACATAGAATCATCATACTGCTGTGATTATATGCATCAAGTGTTCATTTAAGGCTAAGGCAAAATATCCACATATATATAATGTATCCTGACACGGCCTAAAAATATTGAGATATGACTAAAAGGCCATATTGCCCAGCCCTCGGTGAAATACTTAGAATAGTTGTGGTCATTTAAAAACAGCACTGCACATCATAATGGCAGCTACACTTTTTATGTAATCGGTCTAATAAAACTGATGTAGAACGTCCGGCAGGCTGGATTGAAAATGTTAATGTACCGCATTTTGCCCACGTCCGGTTTAGACTGATCTGTGTCACTTGAAATTGGGATTTTAGCTCCAACGGACATTTGTGTCTGAATGACAATGTTTGTAGCTGTCTTTCAAATATGGAAAAAAGATCTTATTTGAAGTCACATGTACATGCTACACTTTGATCTATGAAAGTGTGATTTTTTTTTATTTGGTTTTGTAAGCATAAACTTGTTTAATATAGTTGTCCAAAAAAGCCGAGATGAGTTTCAAAAAGTCCGATGGCACAGATGGAAGGAAAGTCTAAGATGTTTTTTTTAACATCTTATAAAAATGTCATTCACTTTAAAATCTTTGAAGATTTGTCATTGTCAATATTTTTAGATGCCACTGTCAAGTAAAGAGAAATTAAGCACGGCAAAATGAGCGCACTTGTCTTCGAAAAGCTTATTTGTCACTGAACCTGTGTGCTTGTTCTCTTTTGAAGGTGACGGGTGGCAGCAGCCCTCATTGCTTTTGAGACACGACTCTGTGGACTCGGGGGTGGCCAAAGGAGGGCACAGTGGGCTGGCAGGGGGGTCTTGCTGGAAGGACACACCCAGCTGGCATGGAAGTCTGCGGGGGGCCCAGGACAGCCACCACCACCAGGGGCGCCACACCAAGCGGGGAGGGGGCGACAGGGACAGGCAGGGAGGGCACCGGCAGCGCAATGGTAACTACCATCCCCGCAAGGGCACCTCGTACCAGGACAAGTTTCCAAATGAAGAACGCAAAGACAGCAAGGACGACAAGCTGAAGTTTGTGGAAGAGGACTTTGTGAGTAACCAATGAATTGTTACAGTTTGCATTCAAAACAAAACACACTCAATTCTGGGAGTAAAAGTGTTATGCTAGACTTTAAAAAAACAACGAATCAACTTGGAGTTGCACAGTTCCATTATTTAATGGACGAGGTTAATAAAAAGAACATACCGCATTTTTCGGACCACAGAGCGCTCCGGATTAAAAGGTGCACTGCCGATGAGCTGGTCTATTCAGGTCTACCGTATTTCCTTGAATTGCCGCCTGGTATATAGAATTACTGCCGGGTCAAACTCGTTTGGCAAAATAATTAGCGCATGCTTAGCATTACCACCGGCTCAGGATTAACGCCCGGGTCAAACTCGTTATGCAAAATATTCTTTTTATTAGTGCATGTCTAGAATTTACGCCGGGTCAAACTCGTCACGAGTGACACTTGTCATCATTTTCAAAATGGAGGAGGCTGATTTCAAAAATTTGAAATCGCATAAAGGAAAGATGTTTAAGAGCTATTCAGTAGGATTTAAGGTCCAAGCTATTGAATATGCTAAAAAGAACAGTAAGCAGCTGTGTTTTATTAATATACCGTAGCTGCGTGTGTCAAATATGAGTCATTAAATGGCTCCTGCCTCCTTTTGGTAGAGGCCGCTAGTGATCCTTCTTGCGATTACTCGGCTGCAGAAGAAGTGACAACAAGCAGCAAGAGTGAGCAGCGATCGTTTATTTTTTCCTCTCGCTCGCGCTTTTAACATGGAGGATTACATATCTAAAATAAAACAGTTTTCTGAACTGTACTTCCAATCGAAGCAGGAGGTAATAAAGGAAGATCTCCATCGAGACAGAGAGGCTTTTAAAACTGAATAAAGATAAGGAAGACTTCTATAAACAAGTTATGGATGCTTTTGATCAGAAGGAGCTGCGCATGGACTTTATTTATAAGTAAAGGTAAGACTATAATAAAGTTTTTTTTTTTATTAAATGTGCTTTTCATGTTGGTATCCTTACATCACACTCAAATTTATAAGCGCAGGCCTAAATTTACTGCATGCCTTTAGTAAGCGCCGGAGTGAGAAGAGGTTTTAAATTAATTAGCGCCCCGGCGGCAATTCAAGGAAATACGGTATATTCATACAAAAGGTGCACCGGATTATAAAGCGCATTAAAGGGGCCGTATCGTTTTTTTCTAAAAGTAAAAGACTTCCTTGTGGTCTACATCAGTGATTTTTCAGCCACTGTGCAGTGCCGCGGGAAATTATGCAACTTCACCTAACTTGTCCAAAAAATATTCTTTGCAAATCAATCATAATAATGTGCCGTTGTATCGTGCCTGTTCCGTGTAGAGCTTGGCAGGACAATCTTGTAATACTCCATATCAGCAGGTAGTTCATTGCTTTGTAGAAGTCGGAACGCGTCAAGGATGGTTTGTCGTGATCCCAATAAGCAGAGCACAGCGGGAGGCAGCGTGCAGGTAAAAATGTATGTAACGCTTAAACCAAAAATGAACAAAAGGCAAGTCCCGCTAGGAAAAGGCACTGAAGCATAGGGATGGCTTTGTACATCAAAAGTAAAACTGAACTGGCTACAAAGTCAACAAAAACAGAATGATGGACGACAGCAAAAACTTACAGCGTGTGGAGCAAGGACGCCGTCCACAAAGCACCTCACGTACATGACATAACAATCAACTATGTCCCCACAAAGAAGGGTAGCATACGCACAACTTTAATAGTCTTGATTGTGAAAACAAAGCAGGTGCGGGCAATAGCGCTCAAAGGAAGGCGTGAAGCTGCGACAGGAGAACATCAACAAAACAGGAAGGGTCACCAAAATAACAGCGCAAGACAGGAACTAAAGCAATACACAAAGGAAACAACAAACTCAAAATAAGGCACGACAACCTGGTGGAGTTTCATTTTTTAACCTTTTCTGCTGGTATTTTTTAATAGAAAAAAAAAGGTTGAAAAACACTGCTCTACATAACATGTAATGGTGGTGCTTTGCTCAAAATGTTGCATAGATGATGTTTTACAGACCATCTTCAAGTCGCTTTCTGACAGTCGCTTCAGGATGCACTGTTTTGTGGGCATTCTTATTTACGTGCCTCCACTTCAACAGCGTCTTCTCCCCGTCACCTATGGTGTAGCGTGCAAGGACGGGAGTGGAGGAAGTGTCAAAAGATGGAGCGAACTGTTTTTATATCATTCACACTTCAATCAATAACGTAGCAGCATCTCCTCCTCAACAACACCCGTAAAAAACCGTCCAACCGGAACTCTCTAATAAAAAAGTTCCATGGGTGAATAATGTAAACTCACTACACCGGTATGTTTTAGTGCTTTCATGGCCAGTTTACAGACAGATATAAGTAATAACTTTACACTACTTTATATTAGAAATGGCAACAGCAGAGGATGAATGTCACATAACAAGAAGATAGAGAAAAATAAGGAGCTTATGACTACGGTGTCGTCATGGACTACACTGGTGGACCCACACACCTTTTCAGGACTTATGCAGATCCCAAATACACATCAGCAGGTACTAGAAGTTAAGAAAAGTTGCTTTTGCATAATATTGCGAAACAAAACGCCAGATAATGTCTGCTAATGGGTGCCATTTTACGGTATTTATACACGCACCATAGTAAAACTGTATGTTTCCTGCGCCGGTGTGGCTTCATGGCTTAACGAAGTCGTACTAAAAACATTTTGACAGATTTTTGAGCGCCATGTGTAATTTACTGGTGTATGTCTCTTATGTGTGACTGCCATCTACTGGTCACACTTATCTTTTCACCATGTGCCAAATAAAATTGCTTCGAAGTCCCAAGAGACAACCAGGATTATTCCGTAAATTAGGCACCCCAGATTATAAGGCGCACTGTCGACTTTTTGGAAAAAATGTAACGATTTTAAATGCGCTTAGTGGTCTGAAAAATACAGTCGTTAAGTCGATGTTCTTCTATCACAGTGGTGTCCAACTTGTTTTCATGGTGGGTCACGTGGCAGTCATGGCTGCCCTTTTTAGGGTCCCTTGTAACAGTGAATGTAAGAATATAAAAGTATAATCGCCTTGTTTTGTCTACGTACAAAATGATTGATAGCTTTCTTTGAAATCCTAAGTCAAGGTGACCAGCAGATATTTAGATTTAGACTTAATGATCCACAAGGGAAATTGTTCCACACAGTAGCTCAGTTACAAAGGATGGAAAGGAGAATGCACACAAGGGCACAAAAAGAGGAGGAAAACAAAAGGTATAAAATGGACTTAAAGATGTGCCATAGTAGCAATATAAAATATAGCATATATGTAATATTTACATATTCTATATACAGTATATAATATATACTGATATATCATATTATCGTTATATAGTTATATCTATTGTTATTTTTACAAACTATAATGCGATATATAATAATTAGGGGTGCTAAAGAATGTATATCACATCTGAATCCTGGTTTTTATTTATCTCAATATATAATTGATTAAAAATTGTATTTTTTTTGGGACAAATTATTTAAAAAAATAAAATAAAATTTTAGGACATGTCTATGCTTACTTGGTGCACGTATGTGTCACACGTCAGCAAACAAAAGGAGGATTTGTAAGCTGTTTTGTTAAGGTGTTATTATTATTATTTAACCATAAAATCCTTCGCAAAAATCAGTTTGTTGAATCAAGAATCGATTATGAATCAAATTCTCACCCCGAGAATGGGAATCTAATGACGAGCTCCCCAAAGATTCACACCAATAACATTTGAATATTTGTTGCATCAGCAGGTAGTATCAAAGTTGAAAACCTATGACATTTCCTGTATTACATGCATGGAAATAATGAAAACATTTAGTAAGAAAGATGAGGTATGCACATTATTCGCAAGCTTTCTCGGGCCACAAAAAATGACGAGTTGGGCTATATCTGGCCCCCGGGCCTTGAGTTTGACATGTTTGCTCTATCATGTGTTGCACCTCCAAGCTAGGCTCCTCCTTCCTCACACGTATGTGTACGCCCTTTATTTGTGGCTCCAAATAAAGTACGCGAAAGTGTGGCGGACGCACCGTGAATGGGCTTCACAACGCGGGTGCTTTGCCAGAGAAGAAGAAGGGTTACGTGGTGCCAATTTATCAACTTTTGACGCTGAATGTAGGGCAGGCTAGGCAAGACTTGGTTCATCGTCAGCTGCATCAGGGACGGCAGAGAGGAGGAGTTTCGGAGCCTGGTGAGGGACTTTGCTGTCTGGTGCCACGCCAACCTCTTGCAACTCAACCCGTCAAAGACCAGAGAGCTGGGCAATGACTTTGGGAGGTGGAGTTCACGGTCACAACCTATTGTGATCGAGGGAGTTGAGGTACAGACCGGGGACTCATTCAAGTACCTCGGGGTTTGGGTGGATAATAAGCTGGACTTATTGTAGAAAACTCCTGTGGATGGACTACCAGTCTGTGGTTGCCAGTGTTCTGTTCTACATGGTAGTGTGCTGGGGGGGCAGTACATTTAAGAAGGACAGCTCCAGACTGGACAAACTGATCAGGCGGGCTGGTTCTACAATGGGAATGAAACTGGACTCACTGGTGACGGTGGCAGAAAAGAGGACTGTGGACAAACTAGTGAGCATCCTGGATGATGCCAGTCACCCTCTGCATAACGTAGCCAGAAGAGCCTGTTCAGTGCTAGACTGCTTCATCCCAAGTGCAGGACTAATAGACTCAAAAACTCCTTTGTCTCACACACCATTAGACTGTACAACTCCTCTCTGGGGCGGGGGGAGAGGGGTACTAAGATGACGGGGGATGCAAAACAATAACAGTGCAATACGTTTTCATAACATGCTCACTACTGCCTAGTTTCTCTTGTTATATTCTTTTTTTACTGTTATATTTTTATTCCCATCCATCCATCCATCATCTTCCGCTTATCCGAGGTCGGGTCGCGGGGGCAACAGCCTAAGCAGGGAAACCCAGACTTCCCTCTCCCCAGCCACTTCGTCTAGCTCTTCCCGGGGGATCCCGAGGCGTTCCCAGGCCAGCCGGGAGACATAGTCTTCCCAACGTGTCCTGGGTCTTCCCCGTGGCCTCCTACCGGTTGGACGTGCCCTAAACACCTCCCTAGGGAGGCGTTCGGGTGGCATCCTGACCAGATGGCCGAACCACCTCATCTGGCTCCTCTCGATGTGGAGGAGCAGCGGCTTTACTTTGAGTTCCTCCCGGATGGCAGAGCTTCTCACCCTATCTCTAAGGGAGAGCCCCGCCACCCGGCGGAGGAAACTCATTCGGCCGCTTGTACCCGTGATCTTATCCTTTCGGTCATGACCCAAAGCTCATGACCATAGGTGAGGATGGGAACGTAGATCGACCGGTAAATTGAGAGCTTTTCCTTCCGGCTCAGCTCCTTCTTCACCACAACAGATCGGTACAACGTCCGCATTACTGAAGACGCCGCACCGATCCGCCTGTCGATCTCACGATCCACTCTTCCCCCACTCGTGGACAAGACTCCTAGGTACTTGAACTCCTCCACTTGGGGCAGGGTCTCCTCCCCAACCCGGAGATGGCATTCCACCCTTTTCCGGGCGAGAACCATGGACTCGGACTTGGAGGTGCTGATTCTCATTCCGGTCGCTTCACACTCGGCTGCGAACCAATCCAGCGAGAGCTGAAGATCCCGGTCAGATGAAGCCATCAGGACCACATCATCTGCAAAAAGCAGAGACCTAATCCTGCGGTTACCAAACCGGAACCCCTCAACGCCTTGACTGCACCTAGAAATTCTGTCCATAAATGTTATGAACAGAATCGGTGACAAAGGACAGCCTTGGCGGAGTCCAACCCTCACTGGAAATGTGTTCGACTTACTGCCGGCAATGCGGACCAAGCTCTGGCACTGATCATACAGGACCGCCACAATAAGACAGTCCGATACCCCATACTCTCTGAGCACTCCCCACAGGACTTCCCGAGGGACACGGTCGAATGCCTTCTCCAAGTCCATTCCCATTGTTATTGTTATTCCCATTGTTGCTTTTTATTTTTCTTCTTATTTTTATATTTTTCTATTTTGTTTCCATCTAAACCCCCATTATTTACTTTTTACTTTTTAAATTGATCTCAACTATGTACACTGCTGCTGGAATTTTAATTTTCCTGAAGGAACTCTCCTGAAGGAATCAATAAAGTACTATCCATCTAGCTATCCATCCCACAACAGGGTAATGCAGTGCAGATACAAAAAGCCACATAAAATAAGGTAAAGACACATTAAAACAAAAGGGAAACATTAAAGACATTAAAAGAGCACAGAGCTGATGCGATCAGCAGCCATTTCTACATGCAGCTACACAAATAAAAATTATAAAATTAGCAATAAATAATACATATGATTGCACCACGCATAAAGAAAGAAAACAAAAACACAATTTCAACACCCACACACCGCCATCGTCTGCTGGGGGTATCACAGCCAGAGACAGACGCAACAAAGCAAGCGAGCTCTTGGCCCAACGTCCAGTCCACTTCTTCCATACACATTTTTGGACGTGCTGTAATGAAACAACTGGAAGTGTGTGATGCGTCACATTGTATCGTATGCATGTTCCAAATAAACTGAAACTCAACTATAGCCCTGACCTAGTGACCATGGTCTTGGTCACCTCCCTGACTAAACCAGTGGTTCTTAACCTTGTTTGAGGTACCGAACCCCACCAGTTTCATATGCGCATTCACCGAACCCTTTTTTAGTGAACAATAAAAGATATATATTTTTTTCAAATTCAAGACCAAGTTATATGTTTTTGGTAACACTTTAGTATGGGGAACATATTCTAAGTAACAAAGACTTAATTTAGAGTTATTTGGACACTAGGCGAACATATATGTCATAAAGACTTAATTTAGAGTTATTTGGTTAGGGTCAAGGTTAGAGGATTAGGGTTATAATAATGCCATGCCTAATAAGTGCTTAATAATGACTACTTAATAGCCAATATGTTACTAATTTGCATGTTAATAAGCAACTAATTAATGGTGAATATGTTCCCCATACTGAAGTGTTACCATGTATTTTTTACTCGTGCACAAAATGAACCGTGCTTGAACATCACTTTGTTCAAAGAACAAAACCAACACAGTGCATAAACTCCCAACAAATGACACACCTGCAAATCAGTCAGCTGTTGCCGTATCCGTAATACGCCGATAGGGAGAAGTTTGTATTTACACGACGAGTCGGGTGTGTTTTGATCGAACCCAGGTTAAGAAACACTGGACTAGACTGAGATGAATGCAGCAATGTACAGAGACATACTGGACGAAAACTTTCCCATCCAACCTGATGGAGCTTGAGAGGTGCTGCAAAGAGGACCGAGAGAAAGTGCCCAAAGATGGGTGGGCCGAGCTTGTGGCATCGTATTCAAAAAGACTTGCATCGACAAAGTATTGAGCAAAGACTGCAAATACTTATGTACGTGGGATTTTTAATACATTGGCAAACTTACTGCATGTAGAATGTTGAGGGGAAAAATGAATTCCATTTTGGAATAAGGCTACAACATAACAAAATGTGGGAAAAGTGAAACGCTGTGAATACTGTGTGACCTGGGAGCCGTTTATGGAACACAGCTTTTTAATGAAGCTGTATTTTCCAAAGTACAAATAAAATCAAAACTGCAAGCAGCGATGGACGGGAATGACTTTTGCTGGTGTTTCCTTCCTTTACCCATTCAACATATCTTTACCTGCACATTACCTACCTTCCCTGCATCCTGGGGTCACACTGGTGCTTCTTTCTTTCACCCATACACGCTGGTGCTTCCTGCCATCACCCAGACAACATATCTTTACCTGCACACTTCCTACCTTCTCTGTATCCTGGTGTCAAACTGGTGCCCCCTTTTTTTTTAACCAAGTCAACATATCTTTACCCGCACAGTAGCTACCTTCTCTGCATTCTGTGGTCACGCTGGTGCTTCCTGCTTTTAAGCGGCCATCTTGAGACGGCAGCAGCATCAGCGCAGTGGTGCTTTGAAGGCTCGTAAAATCAAAACCGGAGCAGTTAGAAAAACTCTTTGCGCAACTTTTAATCAGAAGGGTTCAATCTCTTTCCTGTGCGAGTTTGAAGCCGACACAACAAACGCGCTCAGAGAAGATAATGTTTGAAAAAAAGGTGACGGGAGTTACAAGCAGTTTTGTATGTTTTCTTTCTAGGAGCAGTTTTGTCTGTGTTTTATCCCTAGGGGGCGGTAGAGCGCAATTTTTTAGTTTTGGGGTCTGTTTTTTTGATTAGATCGCAATTTTCGCCAGTCCTGATGTGTGTGTCCAGTTTGGTGAGTTTTGAAGCATTTTAAGGGGGTCAAATTACAGCTCAAAGAGGCAAAAATGACATTTTTTAGGAAACTTTTGTTTTGAAGGGGTTTTTGCCAACTTTCTATGGATTTTTGCTGAAGGAGGTCACTGTATGAAATCTAGGTCTAAGTCAGTAGAGGTTTTTGTTTAATGTCTCTACGAAATTCCTAACGGAAGTTACAAGCAGTTTTGTCTGGGTTTTTTCCTAGGGGGTGCTAAAGCGCAATTTTGAGTTTTGGGGTTTGGTTTTTTGATTATATCGCAATTTTCGCCTGTCCTGATGTGTGTGTCAAATTTGGTGAGTTTTAAAGCATGTTAAGGGGGTCAAATTACAGCTGAAAGAGGTGGCAGAATAATAATAAAGAATAATAAAACCTTAGAAATACAATAGGGTCCTCTGTCCTAAAGGGACTTTCTGTTCCTAATAAACAATAAAGACGTTAGGGAAAATAGAACAAATAGTCATGAGAGTAGGCCACTTCTCTGCTGTCTTTAGTTTTTACTAAAAAAAATCAAAATTGTAGAGTTTCAGAGGAAAAAATATATTTTTTATTTTAGAACCATTTCTTCCTTTGGCACGTTGTCATAGTAACACATGCTGGAAAAATTTGTCTGCTGGATTAAATCAAATTTTCAGAGAAAGGACAATTTAACATTCTTCTTCCTTGTACATTGTAGCCTTCCCTCAACCCTGAAACAACTGGAAAGCCTGCAAGTCAGATGAGAGCAGTTGCCCCCCGGGCTGGAGTGTGGGGTAAGAGCTCATCTTTAGTCCTTGAAATGCTCTTCAGTTCTCGTTCTGCACATGCGCTGAATTCATTAACATCTGTCCTGTTTTGGTCATTTTTTTTTCTGCCTAGAAAATCCCCCGAGTGGCAAGCAGATGGTGTCCAAAATGTTAGTCATCAAGAAGGTTTCAAAGGAGGACCCCGGCACCGCCTTCTCCGCGGGCTTCGCCAGTGCCGGCGCCTTGTCTGCCAACGGCGCTAAGGCTCCCATCATCGGCTCCAGCGTCTACAAGAACCTGGTCCCAAAGCCTGCTGTGGCCCCCACCAAAGTAGGGAGCACTCTCGGCTTAAAGCAGACCATACACAGTATCATTTTGGCTAATGATAGAGCTTTTAATTACCATGTTGATGACACCTTTTAGCTGGGACGATAGCGTCCTAAACGCGCTATAGCATTCTCGCTAGTGGCTAATGTCCCTCCACAGTGCAAATCCACATCTAAGTCCACAATCCTCACCTCCCCAGTGGCAAATAAACTAAGTTTCTTACAAGTAACATTGTCACTGGACGACATAAACATGCTACACAACACACTGTGGAAGGACATGCTAACCCAGGGGTCGGCAACACATGTTGAAAGAGCCATATTGGACCAAAAATACAAAAAACTAATCAGTCTGGGGCCGCAAAAAGTAAAAAAGCATAATGAATGCAACACATTAAGATACCTAAATGACTGCCTCAACACTACCAAAGGTAAAGATGAGTGTGCCCAAGTTAAAAGAATTGTCAGTAAATTAAAATGGATTTATTACCGTCTTTGGAAGCTGGCTAACATTTGCTGTGGTCTGGAACAACATTTAGACTTAGACGTCCTTTTCGTCGTCATTCAAATTTGAACTTTACAGTACAGATAAGAACAAAATTTTGTTGCATTAGCTCATTGTAGTGCAGGATAAAAAAACAAGGTGCAGATATAAATAAATAGATTACTGTACAGATAAATGCATATGCATCCAGGTTTACAGATGTATGTTGTCTATATATGCCAGCCAATTAATCCATTTTGGGGGGAATTGAAGGGATTATAATTTATTATTATTATTTTTTAATTTTCCTGAAGGAATCAATAAAGTACTATCCATCTATCTATTATGATACGTTCAAGAGTCTTACTACGGCCTGGGGGAAGAAGCTGTTACAGAACCTGGATGTTCTGCTACGGAGGCTGTGGAACCTCTTTCTAGAGTCCAGCAGTGAAAACATGGCCCACAATGAGAAATGCAGCCAATATTACACACAGATAATGTGTCATGAGACATACACAGAGGACATAAGTACAGCAAATTAAATGAGCTCAAATGAGGCATAATGATGCAATATGTATGTACAGCTAGCATAAATAGCACGTTAGCGTTGATTTTTGGCACTACACGCAACAAAGCTCACCTTTGTGCATTCACGCTCAGAATAAAAGGTTTGGTGGACAAAACGAGACCAAGGAGTGGCATATGTGTGAATGTTTGGAGCATTCACACAATACCGTATTTTTCGGACTATAAGTCGCGTTTTTTTTTGTAGTTTTGCCGGGGGGTGAGACTTGGCCAAACTATAAAAACAATTTATTTAATTATTTTTGGTTTGGCCGGGTCTCACCCCCCGCTGGACTGTGGAAAATAATAATAAATACATGATTTTTGGAGTAGAAAACCATTTGTGTGAATATTTGGAGCATTCACACAATAATAATAAATAGATGACTTTTGGAGTAGAAAACCTTATGTGTGAATGTTTGGAGCATTCACACAATAATAATAATAAATACATGACTTTTGGTGTCGAAAACCATGTGTGAATGTTTGGACCATTCACACAATGATAATAATAAATTCATGACTTTTGGAGTAGAAAACCTTATGTGTGAATGTTTGGAGCATTCACACAATAATAATAAATAGATGACTTTTGGTGTAGAAACCCATATGTGCGAATATTCAAAACATTCACACAATAATAATAATAAATAGATGACTTTTGGTGTAGAAACCTATTTGTTTTAATGTTTGGAACATTCACACAATAATAATAAATAGATTAATTTTGGTGTAGAAAACCATTAGTGAGAATGTTTGGAACATTCACACAACAATAATAATAATAAATAGATGACTTTTGGTGTAGAAACCCATATGTGTGGATGTTTGGAGCATTCACTTAATAAATATATTAATTTTGGTGTAGAAAAACATATGTGTGACTGGAGCATTCACACTATAAAGATAGACTTTTGGAGTAGAAAAGCATATGTGTGAATTTTTGGAGCATTCACACAATAATAATAATAAATACATGACTTTTGGAGTAGAAAACCTTATGTGTGAATGTTTGGAGCATTCACACAATAATAATAAATAGATGACTTTTGGTGTAGAAACCCATATGTGTGAATGTTTAAAACATTCACATAATAATAATAAATAGATGACTTTTTTGTGTAGAAACCCATATGTGTGAATGTTTAAATCATTCACCCAATAACAATTATAAATAGATGACTTTTGGTGTAGAAACCCATATGTTTTAATGTTTGGAACATTCACACAATAATAATAAATAGATGAATTTTGGTGTAGAAAACCATTAGTGAGAATGTTTGGAACATTCACACAACAATAATAATAATAAATAAATGACTTTTGGTGTAGAAACCCATATGTGTGGATGTTTGGAGCATTCACATAATAAATAGATTAATTTTGGTGTAGAAAAACATATGTGTGACTGTTTGGAGCATTCACACAATAATGATAGTAATAAATAGATGACTTTTGGAGTAAAAAAACATATATGTGAATTTTGGGAGCATTCACACAATAATAAGAATAATAAATACACTACTTTTTGAGTAGAAAACCATATGTGTGAATGTTTAGAGTATTCACACAACAATAATAATAAATGCATGACTTTTGGAGTAGAAAACCATTTGTGTGAATGTTTGGACCATTCACACAATGATAATAATAAATACATGACTTTTGGAGTAGAAAACCTTGTGTGTGAATGTTTGGAGCATTCACACAATAATAATAAATAGATGACTTTTGGTGTAGAAACCCATATGTGCGAATGTTTAAAACATTCACACAATAATAATAATAAATAGATGACTTTTGGTGTAGAAACCTATTTGTATTAATGTTTGGAACATTCACACAATAATAATAAATAGATTAATTTTGGTGTAGAAAACCATTAGTGAGAATGTTTGGAACATTCACACAACAACAATAATAATGATAATAAATAGATGACTTTTGGTGTAGAAACCCATATGTGTGGATGTCTGGAGCATTCACATAATAAATAGATTAATTTTGGTGTAGAAAAACATATGTGTGACAGGAGCATTCACACAATAAAGATAGTAATAAATAGATGACTTTTGGAGTAGAAAACCATATGTGTGAATGTTTGGAGCATTCACACAGTAATAATAATGAATACATTACTTTTGGAGTAGAAAACCATATGTGTGAATGTTTGGAGCATTCACACAATAATGATAATAAATACATGACTTTTGGTGTCGAAAACCATGTGTGAATGTTTGGACCATTCACACAATGATGATAATAAATACATGACTTTTGGAGTAGAAAACCTTATGTGTGAATGTTTGGAGCATTCACACAATAATAATAAGTAGATGACTTTTGGTGTAGAAACCTATTTGTGGGCGGCATAGCTCGGTTGGTAGAGTGGCCGTGCCAGTAACTTGAGGGTTGCAGGTTCGATTCCCGCTTCTGCCATCCTAGTCACTGCCGTTGTGTCATTGGGCAAGACACTTTACCCACCTGCTCCCAGTGCCACCCACACTGGTTTAAAATGTAACTTAGATATTGGGTTTCACTATGTAAAGCGCTTTGAGTCACTAGAGAAAAGCGCTATATAAATATATAATTCACTTGTTTTAATGTTTGGAACATTCACACAATAATAATAAATAGATTAATTTTGGTGTAGAAAACCATTAGTGAGAATGTTTGGAACATTCACACAACAATAATAATAATAATAAATAGATGACTTTTGGTGTAGAAACCCATATGTGTGGATGTTTGGAGCATTCACATAATAAATAGATTAATTTTGGTGTAGAAAAACATATGTGTGACTGGAGAATTCACACAATAAAGATAGTAATAAATAAATGACTTTTGGAGTAGAAAACCATATGTGTGAATGTTTGGAGCATTCACACAATAAGAATAATAAATACACTACTTTTTGAGTAGAAAACCAAATGTGTGAATGTTTGGAGCATTCACACTAATAATAAATAAATGACTTTTGGAGTAGAAAACCATATGTGTGAATGTTTGGAGCATTCACACAGTAATAATAATGAATACATGACTTTTGGAATAGAAAACCATATGTGTGAATGTTTGTAGCATTCACACAATAATGATAATAAATACATGACTTTTGGAGTAGAAAACCTTATGTGTGAATGTTTGGAGCATTCACACAATAATGATATCTTTATGGCACTGTATATGGCAATGTAGACTTGAGTTCATGTCCCTAGATGTCTTTATAGTCATTTCATAGTCAAAGATGGAATGTTTTCTTCCTCCTGTTTTAAAGAGCAACCAGTGGAAAAGTGGCGGTCGAGAGATTGCAAAGTCCAGCCGGGATTCCGTCTTCACCAACCCCTCAGCTACCAAACCCAGCACCCCGGCCAGTGCCCCACCCCACAACACCCCTAAAGAGGTGAGACCCTCCCTATTATAATGGCCCTGCTGCCAAGTTGACAAAGTGCAATAGTGAGGAGAAAACTAATGAAGCAGCCTCTTCTCCTGTAGCACCCTTCCAGCACCACTCCTCCCATCGACATTGCCCCGTCCAGGCTCAAGCTGATGCGCCGCGGTCCCGACAGAAAGAGCGAGTTCTTGCGCGCTCTGAAGGACGAGGGCACCGGGGAGCTGACCACCAGCAGCAGCCCGGGAACATCGGGAGAGGTTTGTCCGAGAGATGCTTCCATATTGGCTTTCTTCTGCGCCTTTATTGATCTTTCAATGGCCCCTTGAAAATAACTATATGAAATGTAAACATCTCTCTTTAAAATGCAACCTATCTTTGACTGTAAATAATCACTGAAGAATGAAGCGCTAGACTCAAGCTGCACGCTGCAACAAATGTGCTCGTATTCGCAACTCTAAATAGATCATAGCACTCTCTGTGTGGCAACCCTTTCATTCTCCTTTTGCTCCTCAAGTACAAAAGCAGTGAAGTTGGCACGTTGTGTCAATCAGAATGCATCCATTCATCCATTTCCTACCGCTTGTCCCTTTCGGGGTCGCTAACACACCCCCACACCATCACAGATGCTGCCTTTTCAACTTTGCGCCTAGAACAGTCCGGATGGTTCTTATCCTCTTTGTTCCAGAGGACACCACGTCCATCCATCCATCCATCCATTTTCTACCGCTTATTCCCTTTTGGGGTCGCGGGGGGCGCCGGCGCCTATCTCAGCTACAATCGGGCGTAAGGCGGGGTACACCCTGGACAAGTCACCACCTCATCGCAGGGCCAACACAGATAGACAGACAACATTCACACTCACATTCACACACTAGGGCCAATTTAGTGTTGCCAATCAACCTATCCCCAGGTGCATGTCTTTGGAGGTGGGGGGAAGCCGGAGTACCCGGAGGGAACCCACGCATTCACGGGGAGAACATGCAAACTCCACACAGAAAGATCCCGAGCCTGGATTTGAACCCAGGACTGCAGGAACTTTGTATTGTGAGGCAGACGCACTAACCCCTCTGCCACCGTGAAGCCCGACACCACGTCCACAGTTTCCAAAAACAATTTGAAATGTGGACTCGTCAGACCACAAAAACACTTTTCCACTTTGCATCAGTCCATCTTAGATGAGCTCGGGTTCAACGAAGCCGGCGGCGTTTCTGGGTGTTGTTGATAAATGGCTGTGGCTTTGCATAGTAGAGTTTTAACTTGCACTTAGAGATGTAGTGTGACAGTGGTTTTCTGAAGTGTTCCTGAGCCCATGTGGTGATATCCTTTACACACTGATGTCGCTTTTTGATGCAGTACCACCTGAGGGATCCATCAAACCATCCATCCATTTTCTACCGCTTATTCCCTTTCGGGGTTGCGGGGGGCGCCGGCGCCTATCTCAGCTACAATCGGGCGTAAGGCGGGGTACACCCTGGACAAGTCGCCACCTCATCGCAGGGCCAACACAGATAGACAGACAACATTCACACTCACATTCACACACTAGGGCCAATTTAGTGTTGCCAATCAACCTATCCCCAGGTGCATGTCTTTGGAGGTAGGAAGCCGGAGTACCCGGAGGGAACCCACGCATTCACGGGGAGAACATGCAAACTCCACACAGAAAGATCCCGAGCCTGGATTTGAACCCAGGACTGCAGGAACTTCGTATTGTGAGGCAGACGCACTAACCCCTCTGCCACCGTAAAGCCCGACACCACGTCCACAGTTTCCAAAAACAATTTGAAATGTGGACTCGTCAGACCACAAAAACACTTTTCCACTTTGCATCAGTCCATCTTAGATGAGCTCGGGTTCAACGAAGCCGGCGGCGTTTCTGGGTGTTGTTGATAAATGGCTGTGGCTTTGCATAGTAGAGTTTTAACTTGCACTTAGAGATGTAGTGTGACAGTGGTTTTCTGAAGTGTTCCTGAGCCCATGTGGTGATATCCTTTACACACTTATGTCGCTTTTTGATGCAGTACCACCTGAGGGATCCAAGGTGCGTAATATCCTGACTTACGTGCAGTGATTTCTCCAGATTCTCTGAACCTTTTGATGAGATTACGGAGCATAGATGGTGAAATCCCTAAATTCCTTGTCATAGGTCGTTGAGAAATGTTGTTCTTAAACACTTCGTCACCACTTTGTTGACAAAGTGGTGACCTTCGCCCCGTCTTTGTTTGTGAACGACTGAGCATTTCATGTAAGGTGGTTTTATAGCCAATCATGGCACCCACCTGTTCCCAATTAGCCCGTTCACCTGTGGGACGTTCCAAATAAGTGTTTGATGAGTGTTCCTCAACTTCCTCTGTCTTTTTTGACACTTGTGCCAGCTTTTTTGAACCATGTTGCAGGCATCAAATTCCAAATGAGCTAATACTTGCAAAATATAACAGTTTCTCGGTGTGAACATGAAATATCTTGTCTTTGCAGTCTATCCAATTGAATATAAGTTGAAAGGGATTTGTTGTATTCTCCTTTTATTTACCATTTACACAACCTGACAACTTCACTGCTTTTGTAAATCCATAACAAGAGTGTCGAATAGAGTCAGATTTGTTTCTGACCAGATGGGCAGCAGGAAAGAGACAGGGATGTCACGGTATGAAAATATCTTATCACAGTTATTGTGACCAAAATGATCAGGGTGTAATCATTACTGTCCTGCTCATTTTAAATGTGCTCCCAATTTTCAAAAAACACACCAACAACACTTTTAAATGTAGGTATGTACCTCACATAGAAATTAGATGTTCATATGAAAGCAGCATAAGCATTATTAGTGTAATATGGCAGAAATAAATTAATACTATAAGTAAATGTGAACATTCTGCATGATGGCACCTTGTGGACATAAGACGTTACTGCACTTTTTGTCCATATAGATCAGTGGTCGGCAACCCCAAATGTTGAAAGAGCCATATTGGACCAAAAATACAAAAACAAATCTGTCAGGAGCCGCAAAAAATTAAAAGCCATTCTACATACAGATAGATAGTACTTTATTTATTCCGTCAGGAGAGTTCCTTCAGGAAAATTAAAATTTTCAGCACAATCCCATTCAAGATAGTGTGTCATGAGATATAAATTGAATTAAGAGGACTTAAAGGAAACTAAATGAGCTCAAATATAGCTACAAATGAGGCATAATGATGCAATATGTACATTTAGCTAGCCTAAATAGCATGTTAGCATTGAATAGCTTTCAGTCATGCACTGACCAAATACCGTATTTCCTTGAATTGCCGCCTGGGCGCTAATTAATTCAAAACCTCTTCTCACTCCTGCGCTTACCAAAGGCATGCGGTAAAAGTAAACATGCGCTAATTATTTTAAAACCTCTTCTCACTCCGGCATTTACCAAAGGTATGCAGCAAAAATTTGAGTGTGGTGTAAGCTTGGACCTTAAATCCTACTGAATAGGTCTTCTTCCCTTTATGCGATTTCAAATTACCATTATTGAAATCAGCCTCCTCCATTTTGAAAATGACGACAGGGAAAGTGTCACTCGTGTTTGACCTGGCGGTAATACTAAGCATGCGCTAATTATTTTGGGAAGCGAGTTTCACCCGAAAGTAATTCAAGGTAGGCGCATACTATATGCCCTGCGGCAATTCAAGGAAATACGGTATGTCTGATTAGCACTCCACACAAGTCAATAACATCAACAAAATTCACCTTTGTGCATTCACGCACAACATTAAAAGTTTGGTGGACGAAATGAGACAGAAAAAGAAGTGGCATAAAACACGTCTTAGAAAGTCGGAGAAAGTCATACATGTAAACAAACTATGGTGAGTTCAAGGACCGCCAAAATAAGTAGGACAAAACGGCGCTGGCCAAATACTCAAAGCAGTGAGGCATGTTTAATAAAAACAGTGTGTTCTATAACAATTAGGGAGGCTTGTGTCATGTTTGTCCTCCTGCAGAAACCAAATAAAACAAAAAATGTATTTGTTCCCCTCATTTATTTACATTTTTCATACATTTTTGAAAAAGCTCCAGCGAGCCACTAGGGCGGCGCTAATGAGCCGCGGGTTGCCGACCCCCAATATAGATAATAAAATCAGATCAAGTCTTACACATAAGGCTGCCAATTATGGACAAAATAATTCAGATTAATGATATGTAAGGATGTTAGTTGCACGTTCACAATGAAACTGAAGTGAAACGAACCATTTAGTCAGGGGGAACATTTTTAAAGCAAGGTCCGTGTAGTCGCTGCCAAGTTCAGTTCCAGGAAGTAAGCAGTGTTGCCTAAAATGCATTAATAAATGACGGTAATTAAAAATTTTACCTGCCTGGAATTTTTATTGCGGTTTATCATTACACCGTTAGCCGTTACATCACTAAGTAGAGAAGACATTAATGCCACTGAAGAAAGTAATACAAGTGATTATTATTGTGTTCAGGGTGAAACTAAAAGTGATGATTATTGTGTTCAGGGTGAAATAAAAAGTGATTATTATTGTGTTCAGGGTGAAACTAAAAGTGATTATTATTGTGTTCAGGGTGAAATAAAAAGTGATTATTATTGTCTTCAGGGTGAAATAAAAAGTGATTATTATTGTGTTCAGGGTGAAACTAAAAGTGATTATTATTGTGTTCAGGGTGAAACTAAAAGTGATTATTATTGTCTTCAGGGTGAAATAAAAAGTGATTATTATTGTGTTCAGGGTGAAACTAAAAGTGATTATTATTGTGTTCAGGGTGAAACTATAAAAGTGATTATTATTGTCTTCAGGGTGAAATAAAAAGTGATTATTATTGTGTTCAGGGTGAAACTAAAAGTGATTATTATTGTGTTCAGGGTGAAACTAAAAGTGATTATTATTGTCTTCAGGGTGAAATAAAAAGTGATTATTATTGTGTTCAGGGTGAAACTAAAAGTGATTATTATTGTGTTCAGGGTGAAACTATAAAAGTGATTATTATTGTCTTCAGGGTGAAATAAAAAGTGATTATTATTGTGTTCAGGGTGAAACTAAAAGTGATTATTATTGTCTTCAGGGTGAAATAAAAAGTGATTATTATTGTGTTCAGGGTGAAATAAAAAGTGATTATTATTGTCTTCAGGGTGAAATAAAAAGTGATTCTTGTGTTCAGGGTGAAATAAAAAGTGATTATTATTGTCTTCAGGGTGAAATAAAAAGTGATTATTATTGTGTTCAGGGTGAAACTAAAAGTGATTATTATTGTGTTCAGGGTGAAACTAAAAGTGATTATTATTGTCTTCAGGGTGAAATAAAAAGTGATTATTATTGTGTTCAGGGTGAAACTAAAAGTGATTATTATTGTGTTCAGGGTGAAACTATAAAAGTGATTATTATTGTCTTCAGGGTGAAATAAAAAGTGATTATTATTGTGTTCAGGGTGAAACTAAAAGTGATTATTATTGTGTTCAGGGTGAAACTAAAAGTGATTATTATTGTCTTCAGGGTGAAATAAAAAGTGATTATTATTGTGTTCAGGGTGAAACTAAAAGTGATTATTATTGTGTTCAGGGTGAAACTATAAAAGTGATTATTATTGTCTTCAGGGTGAAATAAAAAGTGATTATTATTGTGTTCAGGGTGAAACTAAAAGTGATTATTATTGTGTTCAGGGTGAAACTAAAAGTGATTATTATTGTGTTCAGGGTGAAACTAAAAGTGATTATTATTGTCTTCAGGGTGAAATAAAAAGTGATTATTATTGTGTTCAGGGTGAAACTAAAAGTGATTATTATTGTGTTCAGGGTGAAACTATAAAAGTGATTATTATTGTCTTCAGGGTGAAATAAAAAGTGATTATTATTGTGTTCAGGGTGAAACTAAAAGTGATTATTATTGTGTTCAGGGTGAAACTAAAAGTGATTATTATTGTCTTCAGGGTGAAATAAAAAGTGATTATTATTGTGTTCAGGGTGAAACTAAAAGTGATTATTATTGTGTTCAGGGTGAAACTATAAAAGTGATTATTATTGTCTTCAGGGTGAAATAAAAAGTGATTATTATTGTGTTCAGGGTGAAACTAAAAGTGATTATTATTGTGTTCAGGGTGAAACTATAAAAGTGATTATTATTGTCTTCAGGGTGAAATAAAAAGTGATTATTATTGTGTTCAGGGTGAAACTAAAAGTGATTATTATTGTCTTCAGGGTGAAATAAAAAGTGATTATTATTGTGTTCAGGGTGAAATAAAAAGTGATTATTATTGTCTTCAGGGTGAAATAAAAAGTGATTCTTGTGTTCAGGGTGAAATAAAAAGTGATTATTATTGTGTTCAGGGTGAAACTAAAAGTGATTATTATTGTGTTCAGGGTGAAACTATAAAAGTGATTATTATTGTCTTCAGGGTGAAATAAAAAGTGATTATTATTGTGTTCAGGGTGAAACTAAAAGTGATTATTATTGTGTTCAGGGTGAAATAAAAAGTGATTGTGTTCAGGGTGAAACTAAAAGTGATTATTATTGTCTTCAGGGTGAAATAAAAAGTGATTATTATTGTGTTCAGGGTGAAACTAAAAGTGATTATTATTGTCTTCAGGGTGAAATAAAAAGTGATTATTATTGTGTTCAGGGCGAAATAAAAAGTGATGATTATTGTGTTCAGGGCGAAATAAAAAGTGATGATTATTGTGTTCAGGGTGAAATAAAAAGTGATTATTATTGTGTTCAGGGTGAAACTAAAAGTGATTATTATTGTGTTCAGGGTGAAACTAAAAGTGATTATTATTGTGTTCAGGGTGAAATAAAAAGTGATTATTGTGTTCAGGGTGAAATAAAAATTGATGATTATTGTGTTCAGGGTGAAAGCAGCACACCTGAGCCCAAGGTCTACAGTGAGGATGTCTGCCATGAGAATGGTCTCTCCTACTCCCTCAGTGACTCCGACACGGAACATCTGTCCAGTTCCCTTGAGGCCGAGCACAGGTGGGACAACACACACACGCACACGATCACACACACACACACTTCTTTAATGTCATTAAAAATAGCTTTGCTTTATTTTGCAACAATTAAATAAAAAAAAGACGTTTGCAGACACCAAACATATATCTTGCTCCTCACACTATGTTGTGGTCGTGTATAAAAGGCTAAAAAGTCATAAATTTTATTAATTTAATATTGTAGTGGTTTATGTAAGGATGGGTGATACGGCCTGTAATGTATATTCAATATACATCATTATTATTATTATTATGATTATGCTTACAAAGGCTCCTAATGTAGTTGCTGACGTATAAACAGTAACATATGACTTCATGAAATGAATCTACTTGTTCGTTGTTGACTTCCTGTTGGAAGATGTTTTATTTACACAAATGTAATCACCACTTCTTCTGCTCTTTCAACTTTTGGCCGATACTGCACACGTGGGTGTAGCTGCCATACCAAGTCATTACTGATACATGACATTTGAAAGATTACTGTTGTTTTCAAGAAAGATTAAATGGCTCCACTGAAAATGTGAGCAAATGTGCTGGGTCAAAAGTATACATACAGCAATGTTCATATCTGGGTCAAGTGCACCTTCTTAGTGTGAGTCTGGGTCAAGCACAAGTTCTCAGTGTGAGTCTGGGTCAAGTACAATTTCTTAGTGTGAGTCTGGGTCAAGTACAATTTCTTAGTGTGTGTCTGGGTAAAGTAAAAGTTCTTAGTGTGAGTCTGGGTCAAGTAAAAGTTGTAAGTGTGAGTCTGGGTCAAGTGCAAGTTCTAAGTGTGAGTCTGGGTCAAGTGCAAGTTCTTAGTGTGAGTCTGGGTCAAGTGCAAGTTCTTAGTGTGAGTCTGGGTCAAGTGCAAGTTCTTAGTGTGAGTCTGGGTCAAGTGCAAGTTCTTAGTGTGAGTCTGGGTCAAGTGCAAGTTCTTAGTGTGAGTCTGGGTCAAGTGCAAGTTCTTAGTGTGAGTCTGGGTCAAGTACAAGTTCTCAGTGTGAGTCTGGGTCAAGTACAATTTCTTAGTGTGTGTCTGGGTAAAGTAAAAGTTCTTAGTCTGTGTCTGGGTAAAGTGCAAGTTCTTAGTGTGAGTCTGGGTCAAGTGCAAGTTCTTAGTGTGAGTCTGGGTCAAGTACGAGTTCTTAGTGTGACTGTGGGTCAAGTACGAGTTCTCAGTGTGAGTCTGGGTCAAGTACAACTTCTTAGTGTGTGTCTGGGTCAAGTGCAAGTTCTAAGTGTGAGTCTGGGTCAAGTGCAAGTTTTCAGTGTGAGTCTGGGTCAAGTGCAAGTTTTTAGTGTGAGTCTGGGTCAAGTACAACTTCTTTGTGTGAGTCTGGGTCAAGTACAACTTCTAGGTGTGAGTCTGGGTCAAGTACGACTTCTTTGTGTGAGTCTGGGTCAAATACGACTTCTTAGTGTGATTCTGGGTCAAGTACAAGTTCTTAGTGTGAGTCTGGGTCAAGTGAAAGTTCTTAGTGTGAGTCTGGGTCAAGTGAAAGTTCTTAGTGTGAGTCTGGGTCAAGTGCGAGTTCTTAGTGTGAGTCTGGGTCAAGTACAAGTTCTTAGTGTGAGTCTGGGTCAAGTACAAGTTCTTAGTGTGAGTCTGGGTCAAGTGCAAGTTCTTAGTGTGAGTCTGGGTCAATTGCAAGTTCTTAGTGTGAGTCTGGGTCAAGTTCAAGTTCTTAGTGTGAGTCTGGGTCAAGTTCAAGTTCTTAGTTTGAGTCTTGGTCAAGTTCTTAGTGTGAGTCTGGGTCAAGTACAAGTTCTTAGTGTGAGTCTGGGTCAAGTACAACTTCTTAGTGTGTGTCTGGGTCAAGTGCAAGTTCTAAGTGTGAGTCTGGGTCAAGTGCAAGTTTTCAGTGTGAGTCTGGGTCAAGTGCAAGTTTTTAGTGTGAGTCTGGGTCAAGTACAACTTCTTTGTGTGAGTCTCGGTCAAGTACAACTTCTAGGTGTGAGTCTGGGTCAAGTACGACTTCTTTGTGTGAGTCTGGGTCAAATACGACTTCTTAGTGTGATTCTGGGTCAAGTACAAGTTCTTAGTGTGAGTCTGGGTCAAGTGAAAGTTCTTAGTGTGAGTCTGGGTCAAGTGAAAGTTCTTAGTGTGAGTCTGGGTCAAGTGAAAGTTCTTAGTGTGAGTCTGGGTCAAGTGCGAGTTCTTAGTGTGAGTCTGGGTCAAGTACAAGTTCTTAGTGTGAGTCTGGGTCAAGTACAAGTTCTTAGTGTGAGTCTGGGTCAAGTGCAAGTTCTTAGTGTGAGTCTGGGTCAATTGCAAGTTCTTAGTGTGAGTCTGGGTCAAGTTCAAGTTCTTAGTGTGAGTCTGGGTCAAGTTCAAGTTCTTAGTTTGAGTCTTGGTCAAGTTCTTAGTGTGAGTCTGGGTCAAGTACAAGTTCTTAGTGTGAGTCTGGGTCAAGTGCAAGTTCTTAGTGTGAGTCTGGGTCAATTGCAAGTTCTTAGTGTGAGTCTGGGTCAAGTTCAAGTTCTTAGTGTGAGTCTGGGTCAAGTTCAAGTTCTTAGTTTGAGTCTTGGTCAAGTTCTTAGTGTGAGTCTGGGTCAAGTACGACTTCTTGGTGTGAGTCTGGATCAAGTACAAATTCTTAGTGTGGGTCTGGGTCAAGTACAACTTATTTGTGTGAGTCTGGGTCAAGTACAACTTCTAGGTGTGAGTCTGGGTCAATTACAACTTCTAGGTGTGAGTCTGGGTCAAGTACGACCTCTTTGTGTGAGTCTGGGTCAAATACGACTTCTTAGTGTGATTCTGGGTCAAGTACAAGTTCTTAGTGTGAGTCTGGGTCAAGTGAAAGTTCTTAGTGTGAGTCTGGGTCAAGTACGAGTTCTTAGTGTGACTGTGGGTCAAGTACGAGTTCTTAGTGTGAGTCTGGGTCAAGTCAGAATTCTTAGTGTGGGTCTGGGTCAAGTCCAAATTCTTAGTGTGGGTCTGGGTCAAGTACAAATTCTTAGTGTGAGTCTGGGTTAAGTACAACTTCTTGGTGTGAGTCTAGGTCAAGTACAGGTTCTTAGTGTGAGTCTGGGTCAAGTGCAACTTATTTGTGTGAGTCTGGGTCAAGTACAACTTCTAGGTGTGAGTCTGGGTCAATTACAACTTCTAGGTGTGAGTCTGGGTCAAGTACGACCTCTTTGTGTGAGTCTGGGTCAAATACGACTTCTTAGTGTGATTCTGGGTCAAGTACAAGTTCTTAGTGTGAGTCTGGGTCAAGTGAAAGTTCTTAGTGTGAGTCTGGGTCAAGTACGAGTTCTTAGTGTGACTGTGGGTCAAGTACGAGTTCTTAGTGTGAGTCTGGGTCAAGTCAGAATTCTTAGTGTGGGTCTGGGTCGAGTCCAAATTCTTAGTGTGGGTCTGGGTCAAGTACAAATTCTTAGTGTGAGTCTGGGTTAAGTACAACTTCTTGGTGTGAGTCTAGGTCAAGTACAGGTTCTTAGTGTGAGTCTGGGTCAAGTGCAACTTGTTAGTGTGAGTTTGGGTCAAGTGCCACTTCTTAGTGCGAGTCTGGGTCAAATGCAACTTCTTAGTGTGAGTCTGGGTCAAGGACATTATCTCTACCAGGTAAATATGTACGGTTTAGACTCGAGTAAGTTTGTATTTCATGATTTAACTTCACGTCTACGACCATGTTTGTTTGTTTTTTCCTGTCTTAAAAAAAATCTAACTATAAATGTCAACAGTTCCAGTTAATTTAGCTTGTCCTGAAGAATTTGGAGGTAATTCTCCTTTTATATTGTCCCATTTACTCTCTGTAAAGCAACAGTTCCATTGGCAGCAAAATGGAACCACCATGCTTGACGGTAGGTATGGTGTTCATGGGATTAAGGGCCTCACCTTTTCTCCTCCTAACATATTGCTGACTATTGAGGCCAAACAGCTCCATTTTAGTTCAATCTGACACCACATGGACAAAGATAAGGAGAAAGTTCTGTGGTCAAAAGTACAAAATAAAGATACATGAAACATAATTGTGCGAACTACACTCACGTCTTGTGCTCACACTTTGGATAAAGAGGAAAAAAAACACAGTTAAGTCCATGAAGTCATTGTGAGGAACTCTGTGGTCCAGGTTGCTGAAGGCCATGGGCTGGCAGGAGTACCCGGAGAACGAAGACAACTTCCTGCCTCTGACGGAGGACGAGCTGAGAGAGTTCCAGACCAAGACGGAGCAGGTGATGACCCCCACCCCCCTAACCCTCCTGTAGCAAAGGAACCTAGCCTGATCAGACTGTGTGTTGCAGCTGAAGAGGAGCGGCCCGCAGAGGAACGGGGTCCTGCCCAGGGCCCGGGGAGTCACGCTCCACTTCACCCCCTGGAGGAGCGTGGCGGAGGCGCACGTGGAGGAGTGCTCGGAGTCGGAAACCAGTAGCAGCAGCCAGACCTCGGACGACGACGACGTCAAACCCTGAAGAAACATCTCAGCAACGCCCTCCCGCGCTCATCTCCGTCTCTACACTTTCTTTCTTGTTCTTGGTCTTGCACAAGGGAAAAGCAATCATATCCCGGCGGGGGGGGAGCCTTCTGAGACGTTCTTTTCCCTGCGTTTGCCCCTCCCCCTCCCGCCTCGCTTTGTGGAACCCCGTCAAGAAGAAGAATGCACACCTGATTCTGCTTTAAACAGACTAACTCATTTCATTGATGATGCTGATGACACATTAATGATATTAATAAAATTGCTTCCTGACAAGCTGACACATTTTTCACCAAGCGTTATTCTGCAGTTTTACAGCAGCGGGACATCTTTTGCCCTCAGACGTAGCACAGCAGGCCTAAGTATTCATTTGAATAAAGGCAGCCGGTTTCATTTGACATATTTAATCTTTTTGGCCGGTTTGAACGGTAACACTGTGTTTGAATTTAGAAACAAAAGCACTAATTAAGTGAATATTTGGCATACTATTAGTGGTGCACTGCAGATCAGGGCAAAAAAAAGAGTAATACAATTTTAAAATGCTTTGTTGACTTGGGAGGCTGACTGTTCAAAAAAAAAATAAGACCGTAAACCTCGGACTACCACTAATTGCTGGTAGTCATGTGACTTGTTGCCGGAAGTGGACAGCAGTGGTGGTCGACCTCGCTAAGATGGCTGTTTAGGCCAGCTAACTGAGTACAACAGAGACTTCAATCTTCCTGCAAAAAGCCAATAAATCAAACTACGCGCTGGAATAATCCAAGTACCATTTGTGGCCTTTCCACACACATGCGACTATTGTGAAAGCAGTTCTTAGCGTGAGACTGGGTCAAGTACAAGTTCTTAATGTGATTCTGGGTCAAGTACGACTAATGAGTCTGGGTCAAGTATGACTTTACAGTGTGAGTCTGGGTCAAGTACAAGTTCTTAGTGTGTGTCTGGGTCAAGTACAAGTTCTTAGTGTGAATCTGGGTCAAGTAAAAGTTCTTAGTGTGAGTCTGGGTCAAGTAAAAGTCCTCAGTGTGAGTCTGGGTCAAGTAAAAGTCCTCAGTGTGAGTCTGGGTCAAGTACAAGTTCTTAGTGTGGGTCTGGGTCAAGTACAACTTCTTAGTGTGGGTCTGGGTCAAGTAAAAGTTCTTAGTGTGAGTCTGGGTCAAGTACAACCTACTGTGAGTCTGGGTTAAGTACAAGTTCTTAGTGTGGGTCTGGGTCAAGTACAACTTAGTGTGTGTCTGGGTCAAGTAAAAGTTCTTAGTGTGTGTCTGGGTCAAGTACAACTTCTTAGCGTGAGACTGGGTCAAGCACAAGTTCTTAGTGTGAGTCTGGGTCAAGCACAAGCTCTTAGTGTGAGTCTGGGTCAAGTACAACTTCTTAGTGTGGGTCTGGGTCAAGTACAACTTCTTAGTGTGAGTCTGGGTCAAGTAAAGGTTCTTAGTGTTAGTCTGGGTCAAGTACAAGTTCTTAGTGTGGGTCTGGGTCAAGTAAAAGTTCTTAGTGTGAGTCTGGGTCAAGTACAACTTCTTAGTGTGGGTCTGGGTCAAGTAAAAGTTCTTACTGTGAGTCTGTGTCAGGTAAAAGTTTTTAGTTTGAGTCTGGGTCAAGTACAACTTAGTGTCCATCTGGGTCAAGTAAAAGTTCTTAGTGTAAGTCTGGGTCAAGTACAACTTCTTAGTGTGAGTCTGGGTCTAGTGCAAGTTCTTAGTGTAAGTCTGGGTTAAGTAAAAGTTATTTGTGTGAGTCTGGGTCAAGTGCAACTTCTTAGTGTGAGTCTGGGTCAAGGTACAACTTAGTGTGAGTCTGGGTCAAGTACAACTTCTTAGAGTGAGTCTGGGTCAAGTAAAAGTTCTTAGTGTTAGTCTGGGTCAAGTGCAAGTTCTTAGTGTGAGTCTGGGTCAAGTACAAGTTCTTAGTGTGGGTCTGGGTCAAGTACAAGTTCTTAGTGTGTGTCTGGGTCAAGTAAAAGTTCTTAGACTGAGTTTGAGTCATGTGCAAGTTCTTAGTGTGAGTCTGGGTCAAGTACAAGTTCTTAGTGTGAGTCTGGGTCAAGTACAAGTTCTTAGTGTGGATCTGGGTCAAGTAAAAGTTCTTACTGTGAGTCTGGGTCAAGTAAAAGTTCTTAGTGTGAGTCTGGGTCAAGTACAAGTTCTTAGTGTAAGTGGGTTAAGTAAAAGTTCTTAGTGTGAGTCTGGGTCAAGTGCAACTTCTTAGTGTGAGTCTGGGTCAAGTACAACTTCTTAGTGTGAGTCTGGGTGAAGTACAACTTCTTAGTGTGGGTCTGGGTCAAATACAGCTTCTTAGTGTGAGTCTGGGTCAAGTAAAAGTTCTTAGTGTTAGTCTGGGTCAAGTGCAAGTTCTTAGTGTGAGTCTGGGTCAAGTACAAGTTCTTAGTGTGTGTCTGGGTCAAGTACAACTTCTTAGTGTGTGTCTGGGTCAAGTAAAAGTTCTTAGTGTGAGTCTGGGTCAAGTGCAAGTTCTTAGTGTGAGTCTGGGTCATGTGCAAGTTCTTAGTGTGAGTCTGGGTCAAGTAAAAGTCCTCAGTGTGAGTCTGGGTCAAGTAAAAGTCCTCAGTGTGAGTCTGGGTCAAGTACAAGTTCTTAGTGTGGGTCTGGGTCAAGTACAACTTCTTAGTGTGGGTCTGGGTCAAGTAAAAGTTCTTAGTGTGAGTCTGGGTCAAGTACAACCTACTATGAGTCTGGGTTAAGTACAAGTTCTTAGTGTGGGTCTGGGTCAAGTACAACTTAGTGTGTGTCTGGGTCAAGTAAAAGTTCTTAGTGTGTGTCTGGGTCAAGTACAACTTCTTAGCGTGAGACTGGGTCAAGCACAAGTTCTTAGTGTGAGTCTGGGTCAAGCACAAGCTCTTAGTGTGAGTCTGGGTCAAGTACAACTTCTTAGTGTGGGTCTGGGTCAAGTACAACTTCTTAGTGTGAGTCTGGGTCAAGTAAAGGTTCTTAGTGTTAGTCTGGGTCAAGTACAAGTTCTTAGTGTGGGTCTGGGTCAAGTAAAAGTTCTTAGTGTGAGTCTGGGTCAAGTACAACTTCTTAGTGTGGGTCTGGGTCAAGTAAAAGTTCTTACTGTGAGTCTGTGTCAGGTAAAAGTTTTTAGTTTGAGTCTGGGTCAAGTACAACTTCTTAGTGTGAGTCTGGGTCTAGTGCAAGTTCTTAGTGTAAGTCTGGGTTAAGTAAAAGTTATTTGTGTGAGTCTGGGTCAAGTGCAACTTCTTAGTGTGAGTCTGGCTCAAGGTACAACTTAGTGTGAGTCTGGGTCAAGTACAACTTCTTAGAGTGAGTCTGGGTCAAGTAAAAGTTCTTAGTGTTAGTCTGGGTCAAGTGCAAGTTCTTAGTGTGAGTCTGGGTCAAGTACAAGTTCTTAGTGTGGGTCTGGGTCAAGTACAAGTTCTTAGTGTGTGTCTGGGTCAAGTAAAAGTTCTTAATCTGAGTCTGAGTCATGTGCAAGTTCTTAGTGTGAGTCTGGGTCAAGTACAAGTTCTTAGTGTGAGTCTGGGTCAAGTACAACTTCTTAGTGTGGATCTGGGTCAAGTAAAAGTTCTTACTGTGAGTCTGGGTCAAGTAAAAGTTCTTAGTGTGAGTCTGGGTCAAGTACAAGTTCTTAGTGTAAGTGGGTTAAGTAAAAGTTCTTAGTGTGAGTCTGGGTCAAGTGCAACTTCTTAGTGTGAGTCTGGGTCAAGTACAACTTCTTAGTGTGAGTCTGGGTGAAGTACAACTTCTTAGTGTGGGTCTGGGTCAAATACAGCTTCTTAGTGTGAGTCTGGGTCAAGTAAAAGTTCTTAGTGTTAGTCTGGGTCAAGTGCAAGTTCTTAGTGTGAGTCTGGGTCAAGTACAAGTTCTTAGTGTGTGTCTGGGTCAAGTACAACTTCTTAGTGTGTGTCTGGGTCAAGTAAAAGTTCTTAGTGTGAGTCTGGGTCAAGTGCAAGTTCTTAGTGTGAGTCTGGGTCATGTGCAAGTTCTTAGTGTGAGTCTGGGTCAAGTACAAAGTCTTAGTGTCAGTCTGGGTCAAGGACATTGACTCTACTAGGTAAATATGTACGGTTTAGACTCAGGTAAGTTTGTATTTCGTAAATTTGTATTTCGTGATTTAACTCTTCGTCTAGGGCCATGTTTATTTTGTTTTTTTCCCTTCTTTAAAAAAATATAACTCTAAATGTCAACAGTGACTGCGTGTTCACTTAATTAGTTTGAGGTAGCATCTCGAAGTCTTACCGGGAGGGCATTCCAGAGTACTGGAGCCCGAACTAGCCCGCAGACAAATCTAGGAATGTCTCGGAGTTCATTCAAAAGGCTCTTTGGATTTAAATGAAGAGGTTTGTGGACTTTATTATTCGCCTTTAGCTTTGTTACCTTTCCTCTCATTCCGAATTAAATTGTACATTTACTTCCTAAAACAATGGAGAATAAAAAAAACGGGGGGGGGGGGGGGGAAGAAACAAAATTAGCAATGGACTTTACTTTTTTTTTTCTTCTTCATTTTTTTTCTTACATATTTAAAAAAGGAGTGAGAAGAAGTTTACACTTATTTAATCCCACCTCTTCTTTATATCATAAATTACTGTGAGCTATATATATATATACATACATACATATATGCACACATATTCTTTAATATGGGCCAAAAAAGGCCAATTGTACAAACCCCGTTTCCATATGAGTTGGTAGAGCGGCCGTGCCAGCAACTTGAGGGTTGCAGGTTCAATTCCCGCTTCCGCCATCCTAGTCACTGCCGTTGTGTCCTTGGGCAAGACACCTTACCCACCTGCTCCCAGTGCCACCCACACTGGTTTAAATGTAACTTAGATATTGGGTTTCACTATGTAAAGCGCTTTGAGTCACTAGAGAAAAGCGCTATATAAATGTAATTCACTTCACTTAGATGTAAATATAAACAGAATACAATGATTTGCAAATCCTTTTCAACCCATATTCAGTTGAATATGCTACAAAGACAACATATTTGATGTTCAAACTCATAAACATGATTTTTTTCGCAACTTTAGAATTTGATGCCAGCAACACGTGACAAAGAAGTTGGGGAAGGTGGCAATGAATACTGATAAAGTTGAGGAATGCTCATCAAACACTTGTTTGCAACATCCCACAGGTGTGCAGGCTAATTGGGAACAGGTGGGTGCCATGATTGGGTATAAAAACAGCTTCCCAAAAAATGCTCAGAAAGGATGGGGCGAGGTACACCCCTTTGTCCACAACTGCGTGAGCAAATAGTCAAACAGTTTAAGAACAACGTTTCTCAAAGTGCAATTGCAAGAAATGTAGGGATTTCAACATCTACGCTCCATAATATCATCAAAAAGGTTCAGAGAATCTGGAGAAATCACTCCACGTAAGCGGCAAGGCCGAAAACCAACATTGAATGACCGTGACCTCATCGTACTTTACTGAGCCAGGAGTTCTCGATTGCATTTATGTATGGAACCAAATCGTCTCTTCACAAGACCCAGAATAGACCAGGGGTTAAGACTGCTTACTGGGAATGAAAGGTCCTAGGTTCAAACCCCACTCTGGTTGATCAAATTTTGTCCTACCTCATCATACTTTACTGAGCCAGGAGTCCTCGATTGCATTTATGTATGGAACCAAATCTTATCTTCACAAGACCCAGAATAGACCAGGGCTTAAGACTGCTGACTGGGAATGAAAGGTCCTGGGTTCAAACCCCACTCTGGTTGGTCAAATGTTATCCTACCTCATCATACTTTATTGAGCCAGGAGTCCTCGATTGCATTTATGTATGGAAAAAAATCTTCTCCTCACAAGACCCAGAATAGACCAGGGGTTAAGAATGCTGACTGGGAATGAAAGGTCCTGGGTTCAAAGCCCACTCTAGTTGGTCAACTTTTGTCCTACCTCATCATACTTTACTGAGCCAGGAGTCCTCGATTGCGTTTATGTATGGAACCAAATCTTCTCTTCACAAGACCCACAATAGACCATGTGTTAAGACTGCTAACTGGGAATGAAAGGTCCTGGGTTCAAACCCCACTCTGGTTGATCAAATTTTGTCCTACCTCATCATACTTTACTGAGCCAGGAGTCCTCGATTGTATTTATGTATGGAAACAAATCTTCCCTTCACAAGACCCAGAATAGACCAGGGGTTAAGACTGCTGACTGCGAATGAAAGGTCCTGGGTTCAAACCCCACTCTGGTCGATGAAATTTTGTCCTACCTCATCATACTTTACTGAGCCAGGAGTCCTCGATTGCATTTATGTATGGAACCAAATCTTGTCTTCATAAGACCCAGAATAGACCAGGAGTTAAGACTGCTGACTGGGAATGAAAGGTCCTGGGTTCAAACCCCACTCTGGTTGATCAAATTTTGTCCTACCTCATCATACTTTAATGAGCCAGGAGTCCTCGATTGCATTTATGTATGGAAAAAAATCTTCTCCTCACAAGACCCAGGGTAGACCAGGGCTTAAGAATGCTGACTTGGAATGAAAGGTCCTGCGTTCAAACCCCACTCTAGTTGATCAAATTTTGTCCTACCTCATCATACTTTACTGAGCCAGGAGTCCTCGATTGCATTTATGTATGGAACCAAATCTTCTCTTCACAAAACCCAGAAAAGACCAGGGTTTAAGACTGCTGACTGGGAATGAAAGGTCCTGGGTTCAAACCCCACTCTGGTTGATCAAATTTTGTCCTACCTCATCATACTTTACTGAGCCAGGAGTCCTCGATTACATTTGTATATGAAAAAAAATCTTCTGTCCACAAGATCCAGGATAGTCCAGTGGGTAAGACTGCCGACTCAGATTGAAGGGTGTTGGGTTCAAATCCTGGCTGGGTTGGCATGTAATTTACTGAGTAGAAGCTTCAAGGTGACATATATTGTGACTGTGCCACCTCTTCCATCTAATGTTAAAATAATAATTTAATTAACTTTTTTTTTAATCCAATTAACCTATTTTATTTTAATTGTACCCAGGAGAGCTCCTCTGTCAACGCGCTTTATTTACTTTTTACTCCTATTCCCACCCACCTCAGGAATTACACTCACACACACACACACTCACCCCCACAGGTAACCCCTGAGGTGTCATCATTGACTATTTATTTTTGATTATTATTATTTTTATATGTTTACTTATTTTTTCAGCTATATGTTAGTCAAACAACTAGCACATAACATTACTCTGTGTGGGGGAGAAGAAATAGCCCACAATGTATGTCGTTTTGACGCCATACAGACTAATTACTGAGTCCCCGAATGGGATTTGAACTCAGTATCCCTGTTTTAGAGCCCACAGTGTTGACCATTGAGCTATCCTGGGTCCCATTAATGTTTGGTTTTCGGTCGTATACAAATGTAATCAGTGAACTATGATTGAGGCGAAACAAAAAACAAGGTCTTCCTGCTTATGGATTTGAACCCAGTTGTTCTGTGTGGCAGACTGCAGTCTTAACCACCGAGCTATCCTGGGACTTGTTGAGATATGATTTTTAATAATATACAAATGCAATCATTGAATTATGATAGGTGAAACAAAGAAAGAGTGAAATCAGGTTATGGATTTGAACCCAGTAATACAGAGTGAAAGGCAGCAGTCTGAACAATTGAGCTATCTTGAGTGCCATCTTTGCAAGATTTTCGCTCATGACAAATGCAATCTACAAACTTTAATAGGTGAAAAAAGAAAATAGGTATTCCAAGTTATGGATTAGAACCCAGTTTTACTGACAGAGCTATTCCGAGTGTATTTGTAAGAGTAGTTCGGCTCATACATTAATGGAATCATGACATCCGTCACAGTAAACTACGATTGAGGTGGAGCAAAATTTTCAACCTAAGTTACATATCAAACCAAGTACCCCTGTATTGGCAGCCCACAGTGTTGACCATTGAGGTATCCTGGGCTCCATGTACATGATTTTGGCTCATATACAAATGCAATCATTAAACTATGATGGAGGTGAAACAAAAAAATAGACATTACAAGGTATGGATTTGAACCTAGTAGTACAGGGTGAGCGGCAGCAGTCTTAACCATTGATTGATTGATTGATTGAAGGTTTTACTTGATATAAAAATATAATCATTTAACTATGATAGGTGGAACAAAAAAACTAGCTATTCCAAGTAATGGATTTGAACCGACTGAGTAAAACTGGTACCAAGAGCATGGAAGCCACTTTTGCTCCAATACCAACCGCGATTTGTCACCACCACGGCTGTCAGTTAAAGTCGAAACGCCGCAGTAGTTTTGGCCATTAAATGAGACCAGATCCATCATGAACGCCCCGCAGTATCGTGAGCGCTGATTGGCTGAGCCTCAAGCTGCATGACTTTATTGGTTTAAGAGTGCTAAAATGTTATTTTACACTGTATGAAAAGGAATTTTAACCTTTGCATCCTCATTATACTATTGGCTAAGTTTTCTATGCCTAAACGTAAGTTTCTCAATACCCGAACTGTTTTTTTTGTGCCTTTAAAAAAGAATTAGAACTCTACGTTAAAACACTCTCTACCTTTAACAAGCAGAAAGCTGTGAAAACGATGATGCTGTGTTCCAAAACACAATAAGTAATGAATAATTCCACTTGTAATCACAGTGTTAAAAATAACGTTAAAGATATAAAAATGCTCATGCATTTGAATCCATCCATCCTTTTTTTTCTACCGCACCTGTTCAAGAAGTTGCCTTAAAGGTAAGAAATGATTTATTTATTATTGGTTAGTGTAGGGCTAGCCCTCTCGGGGGTTGTTCAACAAGGCCCAGGTGGGCCATTTACACACCTGTCGCTGATTTCGAGGCCGGTCCTGGCAACACCCCGCTTCGCTGCAGACCCGCGGGCCACGCCCCCTCCTCAATTAGCTTCAGAATAACAACGTTATTACAAAGAATAAGAGACCTATGATGCTCCAAAAATGTTGGTCTTAATTAAAAATGCACACTTTTAGTTGTGTTCAGTGTTAAAAATATATTATATGGCTCTTACGTAAATACATATTAAAATATTTGGCTTCTTGGCTCTCTCAGCCAAAAAGGTTCCCGACCCCTGCCCTATGGCTTTGCACTTTGTTTATATATATATATATGTATGTGTGTGTGTGAATGTTGTCTGTCTATCTGTGTTGGCCCTGTGAGGAGGTGGCGACTTGTCCAGGGTGTACCCCGCCTTACGCCCGATTGTAGCTGAGATAGGCGCCCCCAAAAGGGAATAAGTGGTAGAAAATGGATGGATGGATATACATATATATATATGTATGTATGCATGTTCTCCCCGTGAATGCGTGGGTTCCCTCCGGGTACTCCGGCTTCCTCCCACTTCCAAAGACATGCACCTGGGGATAGGTTGATTGGCAACACTAAATGGTCCCTAGTGTGTGAATGTGAGTGTGAATGTTGTCTGTCTATCTGTGTTGGCCCTGCGATGAGGTGGCGACTTGTCCAGGGTGTACCCTGCCTTCCGCCCGATTGTAGCTGAGATAGGCGCCAGCGCCCCCCGCAACCCCGAAAGGGAATAAGCGGTAGAAAATGGATGGATGGATGGATGGAATATATATATATATATATATATATATATATATATATATATATATATATATATATATATATATATATGTGTGTGTGTGTGTATATATAAAATTATATTTAATTATTTTATTGAGTTTAAAACCCCCTGGCGCTGATTTGTACTGTTTTTGTACTATTTTTGTCCTTATTTTGATTATTATTATAATTTCTCGATGGTTTGTAAATGTTCCATCCATCCATTTTTCTACCGCTTGTCCCTTACGTTGCAGTTGATAAAATTAAAGAATGTCTTTTGTGATGTATTCAGGTCGTAAACAATATTTTAATACTCCGGCTATTAAACTACAGGAGTTATAATTTTCTTCTCCATCGACCTCGTTCAGGACAGGCAACAATTGCTGCGATCTGCATGACGTCACATCCGCCTCATGCCCCGCCCATTGATTCAAGCATGCTCCCTTCCCATTGGCCAGTAGCGCCATTCAGCCTTTCTCGAAGCAAAAATGCCTTATTCTTGTGTTGTTTACGGCTGTATGAATCTTTAAAATCGCGAAAAGCATAGACGTTCCTTCAGAGTTCCTCTTACAGGCCATGGAAGCACCTTAACTTTAACTTAATCAGACCGTGTTTGCTATTTGAGAAGTCATACTACTGGCGAGTTTATGGCCACGCCCTTTTCTCGCTGGAGCTCATTTGATTGGTCGCTGCAATGTCTTCTTCTTCTTCTGTTGCTCGCGCTGATTTCTCATGCAGTGTTAGTGCGCCACTTTTGCCCCCATCGGCCGCTGAGGGGAAGTGAATGTTGATGAGAACACCTGCTGAGTGCAGGAAGTGAGAGTCCTGAAGGTGAAAATGTCATCAAAGGTCCTACTTGACCAACCTTGAGACCTCCGATTTCGGGAGCTACAATTGGGCGGAAGGCGGTGTACACCCTGGACAAGTCGCCACTTCTTCGCAGTATGTGTAGAAATCTTTATAATTGAATCACTTGTTTATTTTTCAACAAGTTTTTAGTAATTTTTATATATTTTTTTCCAAATAGTTCAAGAAAGACCTCTACAAATGAGCAATATTTTGCACTGTTATACAATTCAATAAATCAGAAACTGATGACATAGTGCTGCTTTTTTTTTTTTTTTAACCAAAAATGCTTTGCTCTGGTTAAAAAAAATTTTTCACAGGGAGTACATCACTGAAAAAAGGTTGAGAACCACTGCTATAAAAGCCATAGATGTTATTGTCACATATGCATGTACAGTAGATGGCAGTATTGTCCTGTTTAAAAGTGTCACAACATTGCTGTTTACGGCAGACAAATTGCTTTACGGTAGACGGAAACGTGACTGCTGTTGTTGTGTGTTGTTGCCGCACTGGGAGGACGTTTATGAAACTGCCTTACAACAAAACCACATAAGAAACCAAGAACTCGCCCTCGATCATTCTACAGTTATAACATCATTGGGCAGACGCTCTGTTTAAAATGTGGGAAAAGCGGACGTGAAAACAGGCTGTCGACACGTCACTCGATCCACATGGAGCTGGAGGGGGCGTGGCCTTACAATTTTAAATTTCCCACAAAGTATCCTGTGGAAAACATGGCAGAATGATGACGCTTATGTTGACACGTGTCTGTGAGGTTATTGGTTGGAGGGGACATAGCCCAGCATCACTTACAGCTAAAGTTCGTCTCTTTTCCTGGCATAATTACACAGTATTGTGGACATCTGTGTTGCTGAATCTTTTGCAATTTGTTCAATTAATAATGGAGACGTCAAAGAAGAATGCCATTGGTGGATTGCAGCTGCCTTTAGCAACACAAACACAACCAGAGTTTTTTTTGTTTGTTGTGAAGCTTTAATATGGAACAGAGCGGTCAAGCGAACATGTTTCCCGACCACATGCCAACCGGCAGGTTTCGGTGAGAAAATTGTGGTAATAAGTCGGCTCTTACCCGAGACATGAGCGGAGGTTGCGTCCTCCTGCAGCAGCTGTGACTTTCTTGGCTCCTCCATATGGCTTCCATCAGAGATACTGGTGGTCAACACACCCCTCCGACTTTCAGGTATGACTTTATAATCTTACTAAAACACTAGTAACACAATAAGCAGATAACGGGACGGCGTGGCGCAGTGGCCGTGCGCAACCCGAGGGTCACTGGTTCAAATCCCACCTAGAACCAACCTCGTCACGTCCGTTGTGTCCTGAGCTAGACACTTCACCCTTGCTCCTCATGGGTGCTGGTTGGTGCCTTGCATGGCAGCTCCCTCCATCAGTGTGTGAATGTGGAAGTAGTGTCAAAGCGCTTTGAGTACCTTGAAGGTAGAAAAGCGCTATACAAGTACAACCCATTTATCATATATAAGCAATTTTCCAGAATTATCCTAGTATATGTATCTAATATCTGAATCACTCCCACTGCCCTCGCCTTTTTTATCTTCTAGTCCTTCACTCTCACTTTCCTCATCCATGAATCTTTCATCCTTGCTCAAATTAATTGTGAAATTGTCGCTTTCTCGGTCCGTATCGCTCTTGCTGCTGGTGGCCATGATTGTAAACAATGTTCAGATGTGAGGAGCTCCACAACCCGTGACATCACGCACACATCGTCTGCTACTTCTGGTACAGCCAAGGCTTTTTTTTTATTAGAGACCAAAAGTTGCGAACTTTATCATGGATGTTCTCTACTAAATCGTTTCAGAGGGAACCCACGGAGTCACGGGGAGAACATGCAAACTCTACACAGAAAGACCCCGAGCCTGGATTGAACCCAGGACCTAGTATCACTAACCCCTCTTCCACCGTGCTGCCGCATTGTATTTTAGTTACTTTGAATTTACAACCCCCGGCACTGTTTTGTACTTTATTTCTTCACAGTTTGTAGATGTTGAAATACATAAAAAGGGTTTTAAAAGTTAAAAAAAAAAAAAAAAGTGAAGACAATTTATCAATGTTAAACTGAAATATCAAAAATGATTCATTCAGTGAAAAAAAGCCACTTGGTTTATGGATTGTATATTCAATAATGATTTTTGTCACAAATGTTGGAGGAGGAGAAAAAGTTTGCAAAAATGATCTTTATTAGGTCAAAGTTGAATGTAAAACAAAGATGAGGAAAAACTGCAATCATGGCGGGGAGGAACAATGCCAACATAACTCAAGTATTCAAGTACAATGCAAGTAGTATAGAAAGTTGTATTCCAAGCAGTATTCAAGTAGTATAGAAAGTTGTATTCCAAGCAGTATTCAAGTAGTATTAAAGTACAATGCAAGTAGTATTCAAAGTTGTATTCAAGTACAATGCAAACAGCATACAAAGTTGTATTCCAAGCAGTATACAAAGTTGTATTCCAAGCAGTATTCAAGGTTGTATTAAAGTACAATGCAAGTAGTATACAAAGTTGTATTCCAAGCAGTATTCAAAGTTCTATTCCAAGTAGTATTCAAAGTTGTATTAAAGTACAATGCAAGTAGTATACAAAGTTGTATTCCAAGCAGTATTCAAAGTTGTATTAAAGTACAATGCAAGTAGTATACAAAGTTGTATTCCAAGCAGTATTCAAAGTTGTATTCCAAGCAGTATTCAAGTACAATGCAAACAGCATACAAAGTTGTATTCCAAGCAGTATACAAAGTTGTATTCCAAGCAGTATTCAAGGTTGTATTAAAGTACAATGCAAGTAGTATACAAAGTTGTATTCCAAGCAGTATTCAAAGTTCTATTCCAAGTAGTATTCAAAGTTGTATTAAAGTACAATGCAAGTAGTATACAAAGTTGTATTCCAAGCAGTATTCAAAGTTGTATTAAAGTACAATGCAAGTAGTATACAAAGTTGTATTCCAAGCAGTATTCAAAGTTGTATTCCAAGCAGTATTCAAGTACAATGCAAACAGCATACAAAGTTGTATTCCAAGCAGTATACAAAGTTGTATTCCAAGCAGTATTCAAGGTTGTATTAAAGTACAATGCAAGTAGTATACAAAGTTGTATTCCAAGCAGTATTCAAAGTTCTATTCCAAGTAGTATTCAAAGTTGTATTAAAGTACAATGCAAGTAGTATACAAAGTTGTATTCCAAGCAGTTTTCAAAGTTGTATTCCAAGTAGTATTCAAAGTTGCATTAAAGTACAATGCAAGTAGTATACAAAGTTGTATTCCAAGCAGTATTCAAATTTGTATTCCAAGCAGTATTCAAAGTTGTATTCCAAGCAGTATTCAAAGTTGTATTCCAAGTTGTATTAAAGTACAATGCAAGTAGTATACAAAGTTGTATTCAAGTAGTATACAAAGTTGTATTCAAGTAGTATACAAAGTTGTATTCCAAGCAGTATTCAAGTACAATGCAAATAGTATACAAAGTTGTATTCCAAGTAGTATACAAAGTTGTATTCCAAGCAGTATTCAAGTACAATGCAAATAGTATACAAAGTTGTATTCCAAGCAGTATTCAAAGTTGTATTAAAGTACAATGCAAGTAGTATACAAAGTTGTATTCCAAGCAGTATACAAAGTTGTATTCAAGTAGTATTCAAAGTTGTATTCCAAGCAGTATTCAAAGTTGTATTTGAGTAGTATTCAAGTAGTATTCCAAAAAGTATACAAAGTTGTATTCCAAGCAGTATTCAAAGTTGTATTCAAGTAGTATACAAAGTTGTATTCCAAGCAGTATTCAAGTACAATGCAAATAGTATACAAAGTTGTATTCCAAGCAGTATTCAAAGTTGTATTAAAGTACAATGCAAGTAGTATACAAAGTTGTATTCCAAGCAGTATACAAAGTTGTATTCAAGTAGTATTCAAAGTTGTATTCCAAGCAGTATTCAAAGTTGTATTCCAAAAAGTATACAAAGTTGTATTCCAAGCAGTATTCAAAGTTGTATTCAAGTAGTATACAAAGTTGTATTCCAAGCAGTATTCAAGTAGTATACAAAGTTGTATTAAAGTACAATGCAAGTAGTATGTAAAGTTGTATTCAAAGCAGTATTCAAGTAGTATTCAAGTACAATGCAAGCAGTATTCAAACCTGTATTCAAGTAATATTCAAAGCTGTCAAACGTGCAATAAAAGTGAACATGACATCACAACATTGGACAGAAGGTCATGGCTGGACTTGAAGATGCCTTCAATGACTGCAAGTAAGGAGGAAAAAGTCAATGTTCAGAATGTCAACAAGTTGTGAGTGTTCAAAGATGCAAAGTCCAGCCTCACCTCTCCACCTCCATGCTGCTGTGACCGTTAGCTGCGTGCTCGCCGTTAGCTGCGTGCTCGCCTTTAGCGTCTCCGGTAGCTGCGTGCTCGCCGTTAGCGTCTCCGGTAGCGTGCGTCTCCTGAGCGCTGTCCTGCTTCAGCTTTTTCACGCCTTCTTTCACGGGACTCTCCTCTGGCTTCCTCTGCAACACACAAGCGGGGTCAGACGGGGTCACCCGCCATACGGGCGAGTCGGGTTGGCGTTCCCTCACCTTCTTCCTGACCAGGTGGCTGATGTCAGACACGGGAGTGACGCTCACGCTGCTGGACTGCTTGGACATCAACAACAATCCTCTGTTAGCACCTCGTTAGCCCAGACAAGTCATGTGACCCAGCTAGCATCACAACCTTGTCTTACCTTTACAGTCAACCACGGTTTTCACACCAGTTATTTGTCTACACACACAATCCTGGATGTTTGAATTGTTCACAGAGTGCACACGGAGTCAGATCATTAGGTCCGTGCTACGTTCAAGTGCACTAGGATAACACAGTGTTTGCCAAATGGTGTTCAGATAGTGACTGCGCTTTAAAGGGGAACATTATCACCAGACCTATGTAAGCGTCAATATATACCTTGATGTTGCAGAAAAAAAGACCATGTGTTTTTTTAACCGATTTCCGAACTCTAAATGGGTGAATTTGGGCAAATTAAACGCCTTTCCGTTTATCGCTCTTTTAGCGATGACGTCACCGCGGTAACACAGCCGCCATTTTCATTTTCACATTACAAACACCGGGTCTCAGCTCTGTTATTTTCCGTTTTTTTGGAACCTTGGAGACATCATGTGTTGTCGGAGGGTGTAACAACACTAACAGGGAGGGATTCAAGTTGCACCACTGGCAAGAAATCTGCCGCCAGACCCCCATTGGATGTACCAGAGTGTCTCCACATTTGACCGGCGATGCTAAGACAGACATGGCACAGAGATGTATGGATAACTTGCAGGTGCATTTGCAACCATTAAGTCAACTAAATCACAAAGTGCGGACTCTAATACTCTGGAATGCCCTCCCGGTAACAGTTCGAGATGCTACCTCAGTAGAAGCATTTAAGTCTCACCTTAAAACTCATCTGTATACTCTAGCCTTTAAATAGACCTTTTTAGACCAGTTGATCTGCCGCTTCTTTTCTTTCTCCTATGTCCCCCCCTCCCTTGTGGAGGGGGTCCGGTCCGATGACCATGGATGAAGTACTGGCTGTCCAGAGTCGAGACCCAGGATGGACCGCTCGTCGGGACCCAGGATGGACCGCTCGCCTGTATCGGTTGGGGACATCTCTACGCTGCTGATCCGCTTGAGATGGTTTCCTGTGGACGGGACTCTCGCTGCTGTCTTGGATCCGCTTGAACTGAACTCTCGCGGCTGTGTTGGATACTTTCACAGTATCATGTTAGACCCGCTCGACCTCCATTGCTTTCGGCCCCCTAGAGAGGGGGGGTTGCCCACATCTGAGGTCCTCTCCAAGGTTTCTCATAGTCAGCATTGTCACTGGCGTCCCACTGGATGTGAATTCTCCCTGCCCACTGGGTGTGAGTTTTCCTTGCCCTTTTGTGGGTTCTTCCGAGGATGTTGTAGTCGTAATGATTTGTGCAGTCCTTTGAGACATTTGTGATTTGGGGCTATATAAATAAACATTGATTGATTGATTGATTGAAAGGTGAGTTTTGTTGATGTTGTTGACTTATGTGCTAATCAGACATATTTGGTCACGGCATGACTGCCAGCTCATCGATGCTAACATGCTACGCTAATCAATACTAACATGCTATTTACGCTAGCTGTATGTACATTTGAAACTAGATACCCACATTTAATGCGAAACAAACACTTACCAATCGACGGATTTAAGTTGCTCCAGTGTCACAAGATGCGAAAGTCCTGATCGTTTGGTCCGCACATGCTAATAAGGCAGCCATGCTATGGGCCACTTCATTAGGTACACCCATGCTATGGCCGAATAGCGTCAATAGCTTCAATTTCTTCTCCCCTATCTGCCTCCATACTCCGACCATCTGTTTCAATACATGCGTAATCTGTTGAATCGCTGAAATACGAGTCTGAATCCGAGCTAATGTCGCTATATCTTGCTGTGGTAACAGCCATGTTTGTATTAGCAGCCCTGTATGACGTCACAGGGAAATGGACAATCACATTGCAAATAGCGAAAATCAAGCACTTTAAAGCTTTATTTAGGGGTAAAATTTTGAAAAAAAACTTAAAAAAATACAACAAGCTACTGGGAACTGATTTTTATTGTTTTTAACCCTTTTGAAATTGTGATATGTTTCCCTTTAATTGAATCTCGCTGCAAAATAAAACATGAAGAAAGTTGCCAGCACTTTGATAAAGAAGGTGAGAAACAAAGAAGCGGCCCGCACTTTGATAAAGAAGGTGAGAAACACTAAGAAAAAGTTGAAAGCACTTTGATAAAGAAGGTGAGAAACACTAAGAAAAAGTTGAAAGCACTTTGATAAAGAAGGTGAGAAACACAAAGAAGCGGCCCGCACTTTGATAAAGAAGGTGAGAAACACTAAGAAAAAGTTGAAAGCACTTTGATAAAGAAGGTGAGAAACACTAAGAAAAAGTTGAAAGCACTTTGATAAAGAAGGTGAGAAACACTAAGAAAAAGTTGAAAGCACTTTGATAAAGAAGGTGAGAAACACAAAGAAGCGGCCCGCACTTTGATAAAGAAGGTGAGAAACACTAAGAAAAAGTTGAAATCACTTTGATAAAGAAGGTGAGAAACACTAAGAAAAAGTTGAAAGCACTTTGATAAAGAAGGTGAGAAACACTAAGAAAAAGTTGAAAGCACTTTGATAAAGAAGGTGAGAACCACCAAGAAGCTGCCAGCACTTTGATAAAGAAGGTAAGAAACACTAAGAATCTGCCAGCACTTTAATCAAGAAGGTGAGAATCACTAAGAAGTTGCCCGCACTTTGATAAAGAAGGTGAAAAACACTAGGAAGTTCCCAACACTTTGATAAAGAAGGTGACAAACACTAAGAAAAAGTTGAAAGCACTTTGATAAAGAAGGTGAGAAACACAAAGAAGCGGCCCGCACTTTGATAAAGAAGGTGAGAAACACTAAGAAAAAGTTGAAAGCACTTTGATAAAGAAGGTGAGAACCACCAAGAAGCTGCCAGCACTTTGATAAAGAAGGTAAGAAACACTAAGAATCTGCCAGCACTTTAATCAAGAAGGTGAGAATCACTAAGAAGTTGCCAGCACTTTGATAAAGAAGGTGAGAAACACTAAGAAGCTGCCAGCACTTTAATCAAGAAGGTGAGAATCACTAAGAAGTTGCCCGCACTTTGATAAAGGTGAAAAACACTAAGAAAAAGTTGAAAGCACTTTGATAAAGAAGGTGAGAACCACTAAGAAGCCACCAGCACTTTGATAAAGAAGGTAAGAAACACTAAGAATCTGCCAGCACTTTAATCAAGAAGGTGAGAATCACTAAGAAGTTGCCCGCACTTTGATAAAGGTGAAAAACACTAAGAAAAAGTTGAAAGCACTTTGATAAAGAAGGTGAGAACCACTAAGAAGCCACCAGCACTTTGATAAAGAAGGTAAGAAACACTAAGAATCTGCCAGCACTTTAATCAAGAAGGTGAGAAACACTAAGAAGTTGCCAGCACTTTGATAAAGAAGGTGAGAAACACTAAGAAGCTGCCAGCACTTTAATCAAAAAGGTGAGAATCACTAAGAAGTTGCCCGCACTTTGATAAAGGTGAAAAACACTAAGAAAAAGTTGAAAGCACTTTGATAAAGAAGGTGAGAACCACTAAGAAGTTGAAAGCACTTTGATAAAGAAGGTGAGAACCACTAAGAAGCCGCCAGCACTTTGATAAAGAAGGTAAGAAACACTAAGAATCTGCCCGCACTTTAATCAAGAAGGTGAGAAACACTAAGAAAAAGTTGAAAGCACTTTGATAAAGAAGGTGAGAACCACTAAGAAGTTGAAAGCACTTTGATAAAGAAGGTGAGAACCACTAAGAAGTTGCCAACACTTTGATAAAGGTGAGAAACACTAAGAAAAAGTTGAAAGCACTTTGATTAAGAAGGTGAGAACCACTAAGAAGTTGCCAACACTTTGATAAAGAAGGTGAGAAACACTAAGAAAAAGTTGAAAGCACTTTGATAAAGAAGGTGAGAAACACTAAGAATCTGCCAGCACTTTAATCAAAGTGAGAATCACTAAGAAGTTGCCAGCACTTTGATAAAGAAGGTGAGAAACACTAGGAAGTTGCCAACACTTTGATAAAAGTGAAAAACACTAAGAAAAAGTTGCCAGCACTTTGATAAAGAAGGTGAGAAACACTAAGAAAAAGTTGCCAGCACTTTGATAAAGAAGGTGAGAAACACTAAGAAAAAGGTGAGAAACATTAAGAAAAAGAAGGTGAGAAACACTAAGAAAAAGGTGAGAAACACTAAGAAAGCTGCCAGCACTTTGATAAAAGTGAAACATTAAGAAAAGTTGCCAGCACTTTGATAAAGAAGGTGAGAAACACTAAGAAAAAGGTGAGCAACATTAAGAAAAAGAAGGTGAGAAACACTAGAAAGTTGCCAGCAGTTTGATAAAGAAGGTGAGAAACACTAAGAAAAAGGTGAGAAACACTTTGATAAAGAAGGTGAGAAACACAAAGAAAAAGGTGAGGAACACTAGAAAGTTGCCAGCACTTTGATCAAGAAGGTGACAAATGCTAAGAAAAAGATATTGCGGCTACACAACAGCTTAGCACACAGGTAGTAATGATTGAAGAGTGAAATGTAACATTTGTCAATACAACCAAGTATCAAATAGAACAGTGGTCCCCAACCACCGGGCCGCAGAAGAATTTTTTATTAATTTTTATTTTTTTAAAAAAAACACAATATACACTTACAATTAGTGCACCAACCACAAAAACCTCCCTTTTTCATGACAAAGAAAAAAAATAAATAAATAAAAAAAAATAAAAGGATTCCGCCGGTCCGCGGATACAAAAAGGTTGGGGACCACTAAAATAGAAGACATGAAGTCTCCAAGACAGAAGCGTATGAAAAAGTATTGAGTAACAAAGGTGTCCGCATCATCATCCAACTAGCAAATCATCTCCTGGACCAGCATAAATGTGTCACTATGTTCTGAGACAACATTCCAACATAATCACTGTGTGGACATGGTATCAGACTCATCAATATCAGTATCAGCCAGCATGATGATACCAACGTGTGAGGGGGTACAATTATTGGTGTGGACATGGTATCAGACTCATCAATATCAGTATCAGCCAGCATGATGATACCAACGTGTGAGGGGGTACAATTATTGGTGTGGACATGGTATCAGACTCATCAATATCAGTATCAGCCAGCATGATGATACTCACGTGTGAGGGGGTACAATTATTGGTGCGTACATGGTATGAGACTCATCAATATCAGTATCAGCCAGCATGATGATACTCACGTGTGAGGGGGTACAATTATTGGTGCATACATGGTATGAGACTCATCATATTCAGTATCAGCCAGCATGATACTCACGTGTGAGGGTGTACAATTATTGGTGCATACATGGTATGAGACTCATCAATATCAGTATCAGCCGGCATGATGATACTCACGTGTGAGGAGGTACAATAATTGGTGCATACATGGTATGAGATTCATCAATTTCAGTATCAGCCAGCATGATGATACACAAATGTGAGGGGGTACAATTATTGGTGCGTACATGGTATGAGACTCATCAATATCAGTATCAGCCAGCATGATGATACGTGTGAGGGGGGGTACAATAACTGTTGCTTACATGGTATCAGACTCAATATCAGTATCAGCCAGTATGATACCAACATGTGAGGGGGTACAACTATTGGTGCGTACATGGTATGAGACTCATCAATATCAGTATCAGCCAGCACGATGATCCTCACGTGTGAGGGGGTACAATTATTGGTGCGTACATGGTATCAGACTCATCAATATCAGTATCAGCCAGCATGATACTCTCGTGTGAGGGGGTACAATTATTGGTGCGTACATGGTATGAGACTCATCAATATCAATATCAGTATCAGACTGATGATACTCACGTGTGAGGGGGTACAATTATTGGTGCGTACATGGTATGAGACTCATCAATATCAGTATCAGCCAGCATGATGATACACAAATGTGAGGGGGTACAATTATTGCTGCGTACATGGTATGAGACTCATCAATATCAGTATCAGCCAGCATGATGATACTCACGTGTGAGGGGGGGTACAATAACTGTTGCTTACATGGTATCAGACTCAATATCAGTATCAGCCAGTATGATACCAACATGTGAGGGGGTACAACTATTGGTGCGTACATGGTATGAGACTCATCAATATCAGTATCAGCCAGCATGATGATACACAAATGTGAGGGGGTACAATTATTGGTGCGTACATGGTATGAGACTCATCAATATCAGTATCAGCCAGCATGATGATACTCACGTGTGAGGGGGGTACAATAACTGTTGCTTACATGGTATCAGACTCAATATCAGTATCAGCTAGTATGATACCAACATGTGAGGGGGTACAACTATTGGTGCGTACATGGTATGAGACTCATCAATATCAGTATCAGCCAGCACGATGATCCTCACGTGTGAGGGGGTACAATAATTGGTGCGTACATGGTATCAGACTCATCAATATCAGTATCAGCCAGCATGATGATACTCACGTGTGAGGGGGTACAATTATTGGTGCGTACATGGTATGAGACTCATCAATATCAATATCAGTATCAGACTGATGATACTCACGTGTGAGGGGGTACAATTATTGGTGTGGACATGGTATGAGACTCATCAATATCAGTATCAGCCAGCATGATGATACTCACATGTGAGGGGGTACAACTATTGGTGCGTACATGGTATGAGACTCATCAATATCAGTATCAGCCAGCACGATGATCCTCACGTGTGAGGGGGTACAATTATTGGTGCGTACATGGTATCAGACTCATCAATATCAGTATCAGCCAGCATGATGATACTCACGTGTGAGGGGGTACAATTATTGGTGCGTACATGGTATGAGACTCATCAATATCAATATCAGTATCAGACTGATGATACTCACGTGTGAGGGGGTACAATTATTGGTGCGTACATGGTATCAGACTCATCAATATCAGTATCAGCCAGCATGATGATACTCACGTGTGAGGGGGTACAATTATTGGTGCGTACATGGTATGAGACTCATCAATATCAATATCAGTATCAGACTGATGATACTCACGTGTGAGGGGGTACAATTATTGGTGCGTACATGGTATGAGACTCATCAATATCAATATCAGTATCAGACTGATGATACTCACGTGTGAGGGGGTACAATTATTGGTGCGTACATGGTATGAGACTCATCAATATCAGTATCAGCCAGCATGATGATACTCACGTGTGAGGGGGTAGGAGTGCTGCCGGCAGGTGCGGAGGAAGAGGAAGAGGTGGTTCCATCCTGACATCACACAACATCAAAATCAGGTACAGATGTGGTCTTAAAGTCCACATTGCCAATCTAACAGAACATTGTAGTCAGATGGGCTTCCTCCTGCTCCTTTTCACACATGTTGACCAGCTCAGTACAGTTCTACACTAATTATGAGAGAAGATACTTTAAGTGGGTCTGGTGTGTCATCCTTAAACCCTGCATGTGTAGACTTGGACTACTTCTTCAAGAAACTGACCCAAGGAGGACCAGGCACACATTACAGCAGTTTTAAATTCGCTGTCAAGTCGTGTTATTAGTTTTGAAATGTCTGCACGGACGTGTGCTTTATTGATCCCACCCGCTTTTACCGGATCAACCCTCGCTGACACCAAGGTCCTCCGACGCCAAACTTGGATTTTTACGGGCACAAAAGGTGGGCATGACGTCAGGTAACATTTAAACAAGTGTTACATGACGTCAGGTAACATTTAAACAAGTGTTACATGACGTCAGGTAACATTTAAACAAGTGTTACATGACGTCAGGTAACATTTAAGCAAATGTTACATGACGTCAGGTAACATTTAAACAAGTGTTATATGACGTCAGGTAACATTTAAGCAAGTGTTACATGACGTCAGGTAACATTTTAACAAGTGTTACATGACGTCAGGTAACATTTAAACAAGTGTTACATGACGTCAGGTAACATTTAAACAAGTGTTACATGACGTCAGGTAACATTTAAACAAGTGTTACATGACGTCAGGTAACATTTAAACAAGTGTTACATGACGTCAGGTAACATTTAAACAAGTGTTATATGACGTCAGGTAACATTTAAGCAAGTGTTACATGACGTCAGGTAACATTTTAACAAGTGTTACATGACGTCAGGTAACATTTAAACAAGTGTTACATGACGTCAGGTAACATTTAAACAAGTGTTACATGACGTCAGGTAACATTTAAACAAGTGTTACATGAAGTCAGGTAACATTTAAACAAGTGTTACATGAAGTCATGTAACATTTGCTTTTTAGAGAGCACCTGTCCACCTGTTGGGACTACTGTTGTCCCCGTACCAATATTTTAGTACCGCTACCAAAAAAGTATTTCCATACTTGTCTAAATAAAGGGGACCACAAAAAATGTCGTTAGTCTCTATTGTAACAATGTTAGTGTACATGAAACATGTGTTTATTATTGTCATTTAGTCCTTCAATAAAATGTTGAACATATTGGACAACTTGTCTTAAGACTCCTAATTAGTCTGCAGTAACATATTGTGTCATTTATACACCTATTTTCTACACATCATGAGGGACAAACTGTAAAAAATGCATCATTCATCTACTTGTTCATTTACTGTTAATATCTGCTTATTTTCTGTCTTAACATGTTCCATCTACACTTCTGTTCAAATGTAATAATCACTTATTATACTCTTCTTTGATACTTGACAGTTTTGCATGATACCACTCATTTAGGTATGGATCCGATACCAAGTAGTTACAGGATCATACAATAAAATATAATACCAGATAAATCAATAATGTGGTTAAGAAATACTGATGTAAAGGGTAGGTGTCACGCTGTTTTCTGTGGCAACATGTTCTATCTACACTTCTGTTCAAATGTAATAATCACCTATTTATCTCCTCCTTGATACCTGACAGTTTTGGATGATACCACACATTTAGGTATCGATCCGATACCAAGTAGTTACAGGATCATACATTGGTCATATTCAAAGTCCTCATGTGTCCAGGGACATATTTACCGACTTTATAAACAGAATACATTTTCAAAAAAGAAAAAACAAATTTTGTGACGATAAAAAATATCAATGTAATCATAGTAGTATCGACTAGATAGGCACTTGTACTTGGTATTATTATAGTGGATGTCAGGTGTAGAGCCACCCATGGCGTTTGTTTACATTGTGATGCCAGTTGTGACGCCATGTTTAGCTATTCCTCGCCATACAGTGATAATGGAACTTGTAAAAAAAACTTACTTTGTTGCCATGGAGACCAGGATTAGGGATTTACAAGTAGCAAAAACACTAGCTAGCCAGCCATGTCTTAAAGCAGCTCTTCCTGAGGGTGTTTCAGTGTTATAACCTCACCTTTATCTTGACTTTTTACACCAAAATGCGTCCATTCTATTTTTTCACTGTGTCTGTTTGTAAGTACTCTGTGTGTGTGCGCTGCCCAACATGCTCCTCTGCTGATAAAAGTAGCAAAGTCACCACGTGATTTAGACGGGGGACAGGCGATATAGCAGTGAATATGACTGATTAGTTTGGGTATGTAGGTTGGAAGAGAATGAGAAGGTACTGTTAGACGGTGTGGACACGCATGTTAGCGCAAACTGCACAAGGACTACTAGCATGGTCAGTTGGAGGCCGAGTTAGCATTTTTATATGGAAGTCTAAAAGAAAATACCACTTTGGTTATGAAAAGCAGAAGTCCATCTTCTGGAAAACAAACTGCCAAGTTTGGAGCGATTGGGACAGTATTTGTGTCTGGTCCAGTTGTAGTTTTACTACTTCCTGGTTGTAGGCAAGGTCCAAAATAAAGTAGTCCCCCACTGCTTTGAACAATTGAGATCCAACCTACCTGCACCTCAGCATCAGCCGCTATGGACTTCATGCCATCGGTGGCGTCCTCCACCTTCTCCTGGATCTCTGGCAGCAGAGCCTCCAGCTCCTCCATCTCCTTCCTCTCCTCGGCAAGCTGATCTGGGCCAGAAGCCTTGAGGAGCACCTGCGCCAGGTTCCCTGCAGGACAACTGGTAAGAACACACCTGAAGACGACAAGCCGAGAAGAAGCTCTCACCCAGCCTGCTCTTGATGACGGCCACAGAGCGCTTGAGTTCTTCCACGGCTTCCTTGTACTGCAGGTTGAAAGTGAGGCTCAGACCCATCTGGTAGTGGGTCTCAGCCAGCAGGCGACTGTCAGGGTCCAGGTGCTTCAGCTGCAGGCTCAGACACTTCCCAAAGTCCTCCAGTGCTTGTGTGTAGTTCCCTGTGGGCAGTGACACGCTTTTTGCTACTCAATAAGGAAAGTCACATCACCACAAATACATGACTAGTTTTCAGTTGAGTGACCTCACAACAAATACATGACTAGTTTATAGGTGAGTGACATCACCACAAATACATGACTAGTTTATAGGTGAGTGACATCACCACAAATACATGACTAGTTCATAGTTGAGTGACATCACCATAAATACATGACGACTAGTCCATAGTGGAGTGACATCAGCACAAATACATGACGATTTGTGAATAGTTGAGTGACATCACCACAAATTCATGACGACTAGTTCATATGCGAATGACATCACCATAAATACATGACAACTAGTTCATAGTGGATTGACATCACCATAAATGCATGACGATTTGTTAATAGTTGAGTGACATCACCAAAAATTCATGACTAGTTCATAGTGGAGTGACATCACCACAAATACATGACAATTTGTTAATAGTGGAGTGACATCACCAAAAATTCATGGCTACTTCATAGTTCAGTGACATCACCACAAATTCATGACTAGTTCATAGTTGAGTGACATCACCATAAATACATGACGACTAGTTCAAAGTTGAGTGACATCACCATAAATACATGACGACTATTTCATAGTGGAGTGACATCACCATAATTACATGACAACTAGTCCATAGTGGAGTGACATCACCACAAATACATGACAATTTGTTAATAGTTGAGTGACATCACCACAAATTCATGACAACTAGTTCATAGTGGAGTGACATCACCATAAATACATGACGACTAGTTCAAAGTTGAGTGACATCACCATAAATACATGACGACTAGTTCATATACGAATGACATCACCATAAATACATGACAACTAGTCCATAGTGGAGTGACATCACTACAAATACATGACGATTTGTTAATAGTTGAGTGACATCACCAAAAATTCATGACTAGTTCATAGTGGAGTGACATCACCACAAATTCATGACGACTAGTTCATATACAAATGACATCACCATAAATACATGACGAGTTCATAGTTGAGTGACATCATCATAAATACATGACTAGTTCATAGTGGAGTGACATCACCATAAATACATGACGACTAGTTCATAGTGGAGTGACATCATCATAAATACATGACGAATAGTGACAACTCATTAAAAAGACTATTACTGCTGCTAAATAACCTCCAGGAGGATGTCCCCCCCATAACTGAACACAGTGAGCCCTCTTTTCACTCCTTCACAGTCTGTCTCACCGCTGACTGACACACACACCCAAAGTACAGAAGGTCTCTCTACTTGCGACTTGCCAGTGACAACACTAACACATTCAAACCCCCCCGACTCATTCCAAACCCCCCCGCCCGACTCAACCCATCCCTCAAACCCGCCCGACTCCCTCCAACCTACCTGACTCAGCAGAAACTTCCCCCAGCTTCAAGTAAGTCTGTGCTACCATCAGCTGGTCCTCTTTGGTCTCTTTTCTAAGTCAAGAAGGAATTAAAAAAAAAAAAAAAAAAAAAAAAAAGTCATTTTTTACAAAGTTCCAAAGCCAACATACAGATGGCAGCCATTGTGCGCACTCACCTGTTGTAGATGACTTTAGCCATTTCCAGCATCTCCCAGGCCAGCTGAAGGTTCCCCACTTCTTCATCCTCACTTTCCTGTAAAAGCAGAAAAAACATCAAACCTGACCCAGACTCCAACGCCAGAGTTGTCCTCTACCTTTTCTGCAACATTGCTGTGTTCAGCCAGATCCAGCGTTTCTTCTTCTTCACCACCATCTAACAACATTTGGAAGACGGGAAGAGTCACAACCAAGTGGGCGGAGTTATCACCAAACATGTGCACACTGTAGCCAAATCCTAGAAAGGCTGTAAATAAACTTGCATCATCAATAGTCAAAGCATATTATGTGTTGGAACTAAGAGTCACAGCATATCATATGTGTTGGAACTAAAGAGTCAAAGCATATATGTATTGGACCAAAAAGTCAAAGCATATATGTGTTGGAACTAGGGTTGTCCCGATCTGATATTTGGATTGGATCGGCCGCCGATATTTGCCAAAAAATGCATATCAGCAAGGCATGGGAAAACGCCGATCCAGATCCAGTTTAAAAAAAAAAAACTCCAGTCCGTGTTTTCCAACACCCCGATTTAAATAATACATTCCACTCTTCTGCTGCTCCCTAAACTCCGTTCCGCCTTTTCCAGAACACCTTCAAAACATCCACAGGGCTGCGTTCTAACCGTTCAGACGGCCGTGTGAATTAAAAGTTACGGTAAAAATGTCAGCTGTGTGGGATTATTTTATCCTACAAAACGAAAAAGATGAAGAGGTGGAGTGTAAAACATGCCACAATAAAGTCAAGCGTGGTGGTAAAGTTGTAAGACATTTTAATGACTCTTGCGAGTGAGAGGCTTTTTTGCACTCATCATAGACGAACACAGGAGCAGGCTGACACCTGAGCATCTTGAAGTGCTCGTCTTTGTTAGAAAGAATCTCCCCATTATGCTTGGGACTTCAATTGTTCCCCCCCCCCCCCCCCCCCCTGACTGGGCCAAACAATTGAAGGGAGTGTGTGTGTGTATGTATGTATGTATGTATGTATGTATGTATGTATATATATATATATATATATATATATATATATAAACTTAAAAAAAAATAATAAATATATATATATATATATATATATATTTATTATTTTTTTTTTAAGTTTACATTTGTTCAAGAGCAAGTATTGATGCTGAGTTATACACATTTTATCCCACTCATGTTTGTGTGTTTTGCTTTTTTTAAAATAATGTTTACAGCATTATTTGCACTTTATACTCTTCACTTTTTTACTGTTTAATGATGCCATTTCTGTTTGTCATGTATAATTTTTGATATTTTGTGTTTATCCTTGAATACAAACTATTGTGTATTATTCAAACTCACCTAAATCAGCTGGCTAGTTGTTATCAAGAGTACTAAAATCCTTTTCAGCATGAATCTGACAACTAAGTAGGCTAAATAACTAAACTTTAATACATGCTCAGATAGGCCAGTATCGGTATCAAATCGGAAGTGCAAAAACAATATCAGTATCGGATCGGAAGTTCAAAACTCTGAATCGGGACATCCCTAGTTGGAACTAAATTAAAGCATATCATATGTGTTGAAACTAAGCATATCATATGTGTTGAAACTAAGCATATCATATGTGTTGAAACTCAAAACAGATCTTTGCTCAATTCTCTTGTAATATATGGCCCGCTGGTTTAAGCTTGCCCATCCCTCTTCTAGATGACAGAAAGCCAAAGACTAAGACTCTTACCTTCAGCTTCTTCCGCTATGTCCTCCTCAGCTTCTTCCTCCTCCATCTTGTCTTCTGGTTGTTCCTTCTTGTCTACCTTCTCTGCTGCCTTTTTGTCTTGTGATTGTACTTTAGCTTCTTCCTGCTCCATCTTGTCTGCGGCGTCATCTTCTACCTTCTTGTCTTCTGGTTCTTCCTTCTTGTCTACCTTCTCTGCTGCATTTTTGTCTTCTGATTGTACTTTAGCTTCTTCCTGCTCCTTTTTGTCTTCTGGTTCTTCCTTCTTGTCTACCTTCTCTGCTCCCTTTTTGTCTTCTGATTTTACTTTAGCTTCTTCCTGCTCCATCTTGTCTGCGGCATCATCTTCTACCTTCTTGTCTTCTGGTTCTTCCTTCTCTGTTGCATTTTTATCTTCTGATTGTATTTTAGATTCTTCCTGCTCCTTGTCTACTGGTCCTTCCTTCTTGTCTACCTTCTCTGCTGCATTTTTATCTTCTGATTGTACTCTAGCTTCTTCCTGCTCCTTGTCTTCTGGTCCTTCCTTCTTGTCTACCTTCTCTGCTGCATTTTTATCTTCTGATTGTACTTTAGCTTCTTCCTGCTCCATTTTGTCTGCGGCATCATCTTCTACCTTCTTGTCTTCTGGTTCTTCCTTCTCTGCTGCATTTTTATCTTCTGATTGTACTTTAGCTTCTTCCTGCTCCTTGTCTTCTGGTTCTTCCTTCTTGTCTACCTTCTCATCTGCATTTTTATCTTCTGATTGTACTTTAGCTTCTTCCTGCTCCTTCTTTTCCGCGGCATGATCTTCTACCTTCTTGTCTTCTGGTTCTTCCTTCCGGTCAGCTGGCTCTTCCTCTTTCTGGTCTTGTGGTTGTACTTTAGCTTCATCCTCCTCCATCTTGTCTGCTGCATCGTCTACTTTGTCCTCTGGTTCTTCCTTCTTGTCTACCTTCTCTACTGCCTGTTTGTCTTGTGGTTGTACTTTAGCTTCGTCCTCCTCCATCTTGTCTGCTTCATCATCTTCTACCCGCTTGTCTTGTGGTTCTTCCTTCTGGTCTTGTGTTTGTACATCCTCATCAGCTTCTTCTACAGTCTTCTCTGCGGGTTTTTCTTCCACCTTGTCAGACGGCTCCTCTTCCATCTTGTCTGCTGCTTCCTTCTTGTTGCCCTCGCCTACCTCCGATGAGTTTCCTTTTCCCTCACCTTCCTCGTTCTTCTGCACGTCCGCAGACTTCTCCGCCATGGCTTCATACACCTGAACCCTCAGCTCATCCCTGGTCTTCTCTGTTATGACGCAAGAAGACCATCAGCACTTCCTACTAACCCTTCATCTCCTTATTTCTCACTCACCGTCAACATTTTCTGTGCCCTCAACGTTGGAGTCCTTGGGGTTTTCCTCGTCGTCGTTCTCTGGGACTCCTTCTAAAGCGTTACCGAGTACGGAGTTCTCCATCCTGCGTGGCAACACGGACAAGTCAGCTCATATGCTTGGTTTCAGGATAATCTTTCATTTCAAAAATGTGATTTGAATATACCTTGCCAAATCCAAAAGTGCTTTACCACACCAGAAGAACGCTTCTGCACACTCATCTGCTGTATCTCCATATTTCTTAGCTCTGAAAACATTAGTTTCAACATATTAGCCATTTTATTTAAGCAGCAGGACAATCAGTCTTGTTTATCAAAATATAACTCTGGATGTCAACATCGTGTATGTGCTGAAAGATTCATGTATGATTGTTTATCAAAATATAACTATATGTCAACATTGTGTATGTGCTGAAACATTCATTTTTGATTATTTGTCAAAAATAACTATAGATGTCAACATTGTGTACGTGCAGAAAGATCCATTTATGATTGTTTATCAAAATATAAGTATAAATGTCGACATTGTGTATGTGCTGAAAGATTCATGTATGATTTATCAAAATATAACTATAGATGTCCACATTGTGTACGTGCTGAAAGATGAATAATAATTGTTTATCAAAGTATAACTATAGATGTCCACATTGTGTACGTGCAGAAAGATCCATTTATGATTGTTTATCAAAATATAACTAGATGTCAACATTCTGTGTGCGCTGAAAGATTAATTAATTATTTTTTATCAAAATATAACTAGATGTCAACATTGTGTACGTGCTGGAAGATTAATTTATGGTCAAAATATAATTATAGATGTCAACATTGTGTACGTGCAGAAAGATCCATTTATGATTATCAAAATATAACTAGATGTCAACATTCTGTGTGCGCTGAAAGATTAATTTATGATTGTTTATGAAAATATAACTATAGATGTCAATATTGTGTACGTGCTGAAAGACTAATTATGATTGTTTATCAAAATATAACTATATATGTCAACATTGTATATGTGCTGAAACATTCATTTTTGATTATTTGTCAAAATATAACTATAGTTGTCAACATTGTGTACGTGCAGAAAGATTCATTTATGATTGTTTATCAAAATATAAGTATAAATGTCAACATTGTGTATGTGCTAAAAGATTCATGTATGATTTATCAAAATATAACTATAGATGTCGACATTGTGTACGTGCTGAAAGATTAATAATAATTGTTTATCAAAATATAACTATAGATGTCAACATTGTGTACGTGCTGAAAGATCCATTTATGATTGTTTATCAACATATAACTAGATGTCAACATTCTGTGTGCGCTGAAAGATTAATTTATGATTGTTTATCAAAATATAACTATAGATGTCAATATTGTGTACGTGCTGGAAGATTAATTTATGGTCAAAACATAACTATAGATGTCAACATTGTGTACGTGCAGAAAGATCCATTTATGATTGTTTATCAAAATATAACTAGATGTCAACATTGTGTGTGCGCTGAAAGATTCATTTATGATTGTTTATCAAAATATAACTATAGATGTCAATATTGTGTATGTGCGGAAAGATTCATGTATTTATCAAATTATAACTATAGATGTAAACATTGTGTACGTGCTGAAAGATTAATTATGATTGTTTATCAAAATATAACTATAGATGTCAACATCGGGTATGTGCTGAAAGAATGATTTGTGATTGTTCTCTTCAGTAAAAACTTATTTTAGGTTTTGCTCACAATTGATTTCTTTCATTCAGACTCGCCAAGTTGGTGCTTTTCATTTATCCTTCCATTAACTATCAGCTCACGCCTGGAACTGCATGATTTTTTTTAACTGCCTCAGGACCGCGAATTAAACTGCATTGAAAGCCTTTAATTTTCTTTAAAATGGTTTTTGAACAACCCACAACAAAAAAATGATTGATTTTTTTAACTTCAAAACTTTGTAGCTATAATTTAGCTTATCACAATGCTTCAATTACCATTGGAAAGTTTTTTTTCCTTGGTATTTGCAACAATATTTTTTGCATTTGATTTTTTTGTGATCATTGATTAACACACAGGTGTCAAACTCAAGGCCCCGGGGCCAGATCATTTTATCTGGCCCGCAAACACCCGGAAATGATATATATCCATAAAGTACTTAATAATTTTTCACTAAATATCATTGATTTTTGCCATTTTGAAATATATGTAGTTTGAAATTGGACACCTTTTAAACGTTAATAGTATCCAATATTGCAACAAATATTACAGTATCATACTTTGCAAACATGTTTGTCTAAATATTTAACTTTACAGCATCAAATAATAAAATGACAATACATTTTACATTGCTCTTTACAGCATATTACTGGCAATTGAAAAAAAAAAAAAAAACACTACCGTTTAGTGTGTTAAAATAGCGTTGACTGAGCTGCCAGTTTTTGACCATAAAATGTGAATTGTGAAGTGAATTCTATTTATATAGCGCTTTTTCTCTAGTGACTCAAAGCGCTTTACATAGTGAAACCCAATATCTAAGTTACATTCAAACCAGTGTCGGTGGCACTGGGAGCAGGTGGGTAAAGTGTCTTGCCCAAGGACACAACAGCAGTGACTAGGATGGCGGAAGCGGGAATCGAACCTGCAACCCTCAAGTTGCTGGCACGGCCACTCTACCAACCGAGCTAAACCTTTAAATGTTATTTTTAACGGTGTATTATTGTAAATGGAAAGACGGTACATTTGTTTTTACGGTAGAAAAACTGACAGCCAAGTTGCCGGAATAAAAAAAGAACTTTTACCGCTTTTCCATGAACAATATAATGAATGAATAAAATAATGTAAATTTAACAACAATTCTGGCAACTAAGCTACCAGATTTTTCCGTAACACCCCCCCCACACACACACAAAAAACAGTGGTACCGTTTTTCCATTTACCCTAAATGTAAAGTTTTTACTGTAAAATGGACCCTCTACGTGAAACAATTTATATAATGAATAATGAATTCCAACAGCAAATTCCTACATTATTCACTGTTCCAATCTGATTGTGGCCAGAATTGCCATGTGGCCCTAATGAAAACCACTTTGACACACCTGCATAAATGCAAAAAGGTTTTGTGATTAATCACACGAGTTAACGCAGGAACTTTTGACTGCCCTAAAAACACATTTCCAGATTTTCCAAATACATTAGTGTACTAGAAAATCAGGTACACCAACACTTTTTTATGATTGTCAATGGAGCAATCAAAGTTGCTCACACAGTCAATAAGGTGGGCACTATGATTGACACGTCAACTTCCATCCATCCATCCATCCAGCTTTTTCTGCTTATCCGAGGTGGGGTTGCGGGGGCAGCAGCCTAAGCAGGGAAGCCCAGACCTCCCTCTCTCCAGCCACTTGGTCCAGCTCTTCCCAGGGGATCCCGATGCGTTCCCAGACCAGCTGGGATACATAGTCTTCCCAACGTGTCCTGGGTCTTCTCCGTGGCCTCCTACCGGTCGGACGTGCCTGAGACCCCTCCCTAAGGAGACGTTCGGGTGGCATCCTGACCAGATGCCAGAACCACCTCATCTGGCTCCTCTGCATGTGGGGGAGCAGCAATGATATTTTTTTTTTTTTTTTTTTTTTTTAAATCAAAGAACTCCAAGCGCTTTGACACTATTTCCACATTCACACACTGATGGCGGGAGCTGTCATGCAAGGCGCTAACCAGCACTAATCAGGAACAAGGGTGAAGTGTCTTGCTCCAGGACACAACAGACGTGACTAGGATGGCAGAAGGTTGGGATTAAACCGGGCCTTCATTTGCCCAGGTCTGCTCTAAAGTGGCCACATGTGTGGACAGCACCTTTTAGCTCTTATTTCCAAAATTGTGTACACTACTGAATTGGGGTCATATGGCCACCTATGTCAGGGGTGTCCAAAGTGCGGCCCGCAGGTCATTTTTAAAAGGGCCCCAAATTACATTTTAGGAATACAATTGAAAAAAATTAAAACATAAAAAGTGATATAAAAGAGCAAACGGGTGAAATGTAACAAGAAAATGTTGCAATGCTTTAATAAAGCTGCCATGCAGGGTGTTTCTTTACAAAAATAATAATGAATCAAAATCAATGTCATTTTGAATTATTGACCCATTCAAGGCTTCAATTACTTCACATTAAATATTCCACTTGGAGATATTTTTTTAGGGAAAATGTTGCATATTTTGTGTTTTGCCATATAAAAAACTGAGTTTTTTTTTTTAAAGAAGGGCCTAAAACAAACAAAACAAACAATAAAACTTAAAATTGACAGATATATCTACCTAAAAAAGTTATTGGGTGAAAATATTGCATAGTTTGTGTTTTTTCCATTTTTTTTCCCCCTAATGTTGATCTAGAAATTTAAAACTTGAATAAAAATGAAAATAATAATACCGAATAATGACAAATTAATATTTTTTTTTTACCAAAACCCTTTGGGGTCCCCGGGATCATAACTGAGTGGAGGCCTTAATGTATATTTTTTATACATATATTGTAGTGGTTTTTAAAATAAAGAATCTGAAAATAGCCCCCGCTTGCTTTGATTTTTCAGTGTGCAGCCCTTAGTGGAAAAAGTTTGGACACCCCTGACCTATCTGGATACTTGTACTGCCATCTGGTGGTGTCGGAAGAGTATAACATACAATGGAAATTTGGGGGGGGGGAAAAAAGTGTAAAAATAATTTGCATGTCGCTAAACATGAAGTACACATTTGTGTACTCTTGGACTAAGTACATCACATCAAAAGATGATTCTTAGTTTTCATTCTAATTAGGGTCCAATAAGCCCAAATAGCAAAGAGAAATACAAATTAAAGCGGCAAGCAGCGATGGACGGGACCGACTTTTGCTGGTATTTCCTGCCTTTACCCATTCAACATATCTTTAACTGCACATTACCTACCTTCCCTGTATCCTGGGGTCACACTGGTGCTTCTTTCTTTCACCCATACATGCTGGTGCTTCCTGCCATCACCCAGACAACATATCTTTACCTGCACATTACCTACCTTCTCTGTATCCTGGAGTCAAACTGGTGCCTCCTTTCACCCAGACAACATATCTTTACCTGCACATTACCTACCTTCTCCGTATCCTGGAGTCAAACTGGTGCCTCCTCCTTTCACCCAGTCAACATATCTTTACCTGCACATTACCTACCTTCTCTGTATCCTGGAGTCAAACTGGTGCCTCCTTTCACCCAGTCAACATATCTTTATCCGTACAGTACCTACCTTCTCTGCATTGTGTGGTCACGCTGGTGCTTCATGCTTTTAAGCGGCCATCTTGAGACGGCAGCAGCGCAGCGGATCTTTGAAGGCTCGTAAAATCAAAACCGGAGCAGTTAGAAAAACTCTTTTCGCAAATTTTAATCAGAAGGGTTCAATCTCTCTCCTGTGCGAGTTTGAAGCAGACACAACAAACGCGCTCAGAGGAGATAGTTTGAAAAAAGGTAACTGGTTTTTACAAAGCTTTTGTTTTGAAGGGGTAATTGCAAACTTCTTGTTGATTTTTGCTGAAGGATGTCAGTTAATGAAATGTAGGTTTGAGTAGAGGTTTTTGTTTCATGTCTCTACGACATTCCTACCGGAAAGTTACAATCAGTTTTGTCTGTGTTTTCTTCCTAGGAGCAGTTTTGTCTGTTTTATTCCTGGGGGGCGCTAGAGCGCAATTTTAAGTTTTTTGTGCTTTTTTTTTTAGATCGCAATTTTCGCCAGTCCTGATGTGTGTGTCCAGTTTGGTGAGTTTTGAAGCATTTTAAAGGCGGTCAAATTACAGCTCAAAGGGGCAGAAATTACATTTTTTAGGAAACTTTTGTTTTGAAGGGGTTTTTGCCAACTTCCTGTTGATTCTGCTGAAGGATGTCAATTTATGAAATGTAGGTCTAAGTCAGACCTACATAGAGGTTTTTGTTTCATGTCTCTGTGACATTCCTACTAGAAGTTACAAACAGTTTTGTCTGTTTTATTCCTAGGTGGCGCTAGAGCGCAATTTTAAGTTTTGGGTTTTTTTTTTGTTTTTTTTATAAGATTGCAATTTTCGCCAGTCCTGATGTGTGTGTCCAGTTTGGTGGGTTTTGAAGCATGTTAAGGGGGTCGAATTACAGCTTAAAGAGGAAAAAATGACATTTGTAAGGAAACTTTTGTTTTGAAGGGGTGTTTGCCAACTTCCTGTTGATTTTTGCTGAATGATGTCATTTTATGAAATGTAGGTATAAGTCAGACTTACATAGAGGTTTTTGTTTCATGTCTCTACGACATTCCTAACGGAAGTTACAATCAGTTTTGTCTGTGTTTTCTTCCTAGGAGCAGTTTTGTCTGTTTTATTCATAGAGTGAAATTTTGCGTTTTTTTTTTTTCATTAGATCGCAATTTTTGCCAGTCCTGATGTTTGTGTCCAGAATGGTGAGTTTTGAAGCATTTTAAAAGGGGGTCAAATTACAGCTCAAAGGGGCAAAAATTAATTTTTTTAGGAAACTTTTGTTTTGAAGGGGTGTTTGCCAACTTCCTGTTGATTTTTGCTGAATGATGTCATTTTATGAAATGTAGGTATAAGTCAGACTTATATAGATGTTTTTGTTTCATGTCTCTGACATTCCAAACGGAAAGTTACAATCAGTTTTGTCTGTGTTTTCTTCCTAGGAGCAGTTTTGTCTGTGTTTTATTCATAGGGGGCGCTAGAGCGAAATTTTGAGTTTTTTTTTTTTTTTTCATTAGATCGCAATTTTCGCCAGTCCTGATGTGTGTGTCCAGTTTGGTGAGTTTTGAAGCATGTTAATGGGGTCAAATTACAGCTTAAAGAGGAAAAAAATTACATTTTTTTAGGAAACTTTTGTTTTGAAGGGGTGTTTGCCAACTTCCTGTTGATTTCTTCTGAATGATGTCATTTTATGAAATGTAGGTATAAGTCAGACTTATATAGAGGTTTTTGTTTCATGTCTCTACGACATTCCTACCAGAAGTTACAATCAGTTTTGTCTGTGTTTTCTTCCTAGGAGCAGTTTTGTCTGTTTTATTCCTAGGGGGCGCTAGAGCGCAATTTTAAGTTTTTTGTGCTTTTTTTTAGATCGCAATTTTTGCCAGTCCTGATGTGTGTGTCCAGTTTGGTGAGTTTTGAAGCATTTTAAAGGGGGTCAAATTACAGCTCAAAAGGGCAAAAATTACATTTTTTAGGAAACTTTTGTTTTGAAGGGGGTGTTTGCCTACTTCCTGTTGATTTTGCAGAAGGATGTCAGTTTATGAAATGTAGGTCTAAGCCAGACCTACATAGAGGTTTTTGTTTCATGTCTCTATGACATTCCTACTAGAAGTTACAATCAGTTTTGTCTGAGTTTTATTCCTAGGGGGCGCTAGAGCGCAATTTTAAGTTTTGGGATATTTCTTTTTTTTTTATTACATCGCAATGTTCGCCAGTCCTGATGTGTGTGTCCAGTTTGGTGAGTTTTGAAGCATGTTAATGGGGTCAAATTACAGCTTAAAGAGGAAAAAATTACGTTTGTAAGGAAACTTTTGTTTTGAAGGGGTGTTTGCCAACTTCCTGTTGATTTTGCTTAATGTCATTTTATGAAATGTAGGTATAAGTCAGACTTACATAGAGGTTTGTGTTTCATGTCTCTACGACATTCCTAACGGAAGTTACAATCAGTTTTGTCTGTGTTTTCATCCTAGGAGCAGTTTTGTCTGTGTTTTATTCATAGGGGGCGCTAGAGCGAAATTTTGAGGTTTTTTTTTTTCTTCATTAGATCGCAATTTTTGCCAGTCCTGATGTTTGTGTCCAGTTTGGTGAGTTTTGAAGCATTTTAAAGGGGGTCAAATTACAGCTCAAAGGGGTAAAAATTACATTTTTTAGGAAACTTTTGTTTTGAAGGGTTGTTTCGCCAACTTCCTGTTGATTTTTGCTGAAGGATGTCAGTTTATGAAATGTAGGTCTAAGTCAGACCTACATAGAGGTTTTTTGTTTCATGTCTCTATGACATTCCTACTAGAAGTTACAATCAGTTTTGTCTGTGTTTTATTCGTAGGTGGCGCTAGAGCGCAATTTTAATTTTTTTTTTTTTTTTACATCGCAATTTTCACCAGTCCTGATGTGTGTGTCCAGTTTGGTGGGTTTTGAAGCATGTTAAGGGGGTCAAATTACAGCTTAAAGAGGAAAAAATGACATTTGTGAGGAAACTTTTGTTTTGAAGGGGTGTTTGCCAACTTCCTGTTGATTTTTGCTGAATGATGTCATTTTATGAAATGTAGTTATAAGTCAGACTTATATAGAGGTTTTTGTTTCATGTCTCTACGACATTCCTAACGGAAGTTACAAACAGTTTTGTCTGTTTCTCTCCTAGGGGGCGCTAGAGCACAATTTTGAGTTCTGGGTTGTTGTTTTTTTGATTAGATGGCAATTTTCGCCAGTCCTGATGTGTGTGTAAAAATTGGTGAAGCATGTTAAGGCAGTCAAATTACAGCTCTAAGAGGCGGCGGTATAATAATAATAATAAAACTTTAGAAATACAATAGGGTCCTCTGTCCCAAAGAGATATTCGGTCCCTAAAAACGCGTGTAAACAAACAGCTTGGGCCTTAAGCATGCTCCTATTAGCGGTGTGTGCATACATGTTAGCAAATGTGTGTTGTTGTGTGCATAAATATGAATTTATGTGTGTGTTGTTGTGTGCATAAATATGAATAAATGTGTGTTGTTGAGGCACTCACAACACGGCACAGGCCTCCTGCAGGGCGCCGACCGCCTCCACCACCTTCCCCGCCGCCAGGTGCTTCTTCCCGGCGCCGATTAGCTGGTTGGCCTCGTCCATGTCGGCTGAAAAGAAACACGCCGTTAAACAGTGTTCGGCCGTGTGTTCAAACATGAAGACAAAGCTGCCACCTCGATACTACGTGCTCCTGACAAAGGGCGGCTGCGTTGAAAAGAGAAAAGTGACGTCAGCTCGTCTTCTTGTCTTGTTAGAAGGCTCGCATTTGGCGCCAAAACCAACCCCCCCTCGTTCCCCTCCTTTTTGTGCTCACACTTCCGCTGACGTCATCCAGCGCTGAAGACTTCTTAAAGGCGCAGTGCTTGGGGGAAAAAAATAAGAAGTAAAAATCAATTTTGCCTTCGGCTAAGTTTTATATTCATGAATTAAGTAAAAGTGATGTTTTTTCACACACACACACACACACACACACACACACACACACACACTAGGTGTGGCGAAATTATTCTCTGCATTTGACCCACCATCCTTGGCTTGATCACCCCCTGGGAGGTGAGGGGAGCAGTGAGCAACAGCGGTGGCCGAGCCCGGAAATCATTTTTGGTGATTCAACCCCCAATTCCAACTCTTGATGCTGAGTGATAAATAAATAAATGGGTTGTACTTGTATAGCGCTTTTCTACCTTCAAGGTACTCAAAGCGCTTTGACACTACTTCCACATTTACCCATTCACACACACATTCACACACTGATGGAGGGAGCTGCCATGCAAGGCGCCAACCAGCCCCCATCAGGAGCAAGGGTGAAGTGTCTTGCTCAGGACACAACGGACGTGACGAGGTTGGTACTAGGTAGTGCCAAGTAGGGAGGTAATGTAAGTTTCTCAATACCCGACCTGTTTTTTTGTGCCATTAAAAAAATAATTAGAACTCTACGTTGAAACACTCTCTACCTCTAACAACCAACAAGCTGTGTGTATATATATATATATATATATATATATATATATATATATATATATATATATATATATATATATATATATATATATATATATATATATATATATATATATCCATCCAACCATTTTCTACTGCTTATTCCCTTTGGGGTCGCAGGGAGCACTGGTGCCTTTCTCAGCTACAATCGGGCGGAAGGAGGGTTACACTCTGGACAAGTCGCTACCTCATCACATGGCCAACACAGATGGACAACATTCACGTTCATATATTTATGTATATATATATATATACATATATATATATATATATATATATATATATATATATATATATATATATATATATATATATATACATACACAAAACACATATATACTGTATACATACACACATACGTATATATATATACATATATGTATATATATATGTATATAGATATATATAAATGATAAATGGGTTGTACTTGTATAGCGCTTTTCTACCTTCAAGGTACTCAAAGCGCTTTGACACTACTTCCACATTTACCCATTCGCACGCAAATTCACACACTGATGGAGGGAGCTGCCATGCAAGGCGCTAACCAGCACCCATCAGGAGCAAGGGTGAAGTGTCTTGCTCAGGACACAACAGACATGACGAGGTGGGATTTGAACCAGGGACACTCGGGTTGCGCACGGCCACTCTCTCACTGCGCCACGCCGTCCATATATATATGTGTATATATATATATACACACAGATATGTATATATAAATGCATATAGATATATATGTGTATATATATATATATATACACAGATATATATATATATATATATATATATATATATATACATATATATATATATATATATATATATATATATATATATATAATTCTATTTTAGTTACTTTCTTGAATTTATAACCCCCTGGCGCTGTTTTTGTACTTATTTTGATTATTATCATTTCTCAATTGTTTGTAAATGTTGCAATTTATAAATAAAGGTTTATAAAATTCCCAAAAATATGCTGTGTTCTAAATTTGAATTATTTGCACTTTATATATGTATATATATATATATATATATATATATATATATATATAGATATATATACACACACACATATATATACATATATATATACATACACACACATCTATATAAATACACACACACATATATAACATACACACACATATATACGCACAACCATATGTATATATATGTATATATATATATATATACATATATATATATATATATATATATACATATATATATATATATTATATATATATAATCTAAGTATATATATATAATATAATTATATATATATATATATATATATATGTAATTCTATTTTAGTTATTTTATTGAGTGTACAACCCCCTGGTGTTGTTTTCTTCTGTTTTTGTACTTATTTTTGATTATCATTATTTCTCAATTGTTTGTCCATCCATCCATTTCCTACCACTTATTCCCTTTTGGGATCGCGGGGGGCGCTGGCGCCTATCTCAGCTACAGTTGGGCGGAAAGCGGGGTACACCCTGGACAAGTCGCCACCTCATCGCAGGGCCAACACAGATAGACAGACAACATTCACACTCACATTCACACACTAGGGACCATTTAGTGTTGCCAATCAACCTATCCCCAGGTGCATGTCTTTGGAAGTGGGAGGAAGCCGGAGTACCCGGAGGGAACCCACGCATTCACGGGGAGAACATGCAAACTCCACACAGAAAGATCCCGAGCCTGGGATGGAACCCACGACTGCAGGACCTTCGTATTGTGAGGCAGACACACTAACCCCTCTGCCACCGTGAAGCTCTCAATCGTTTGTAAATGTTGCAATTCATAAATAAAGGTTTCTAAAATGAATAAAACAATGTAATATATACAAAAAATTCATTAAAAAAATAAATCTGAAAAAGGCGCAGTGCTCGGCGAGAAGGTACAACAATGACACGACATACTTACTGTACATTCCGTTCATTCTATTTCCAATTTTGAAAGGCAGATCGAAAAGACTTAGACTTTAGTTTAATGTCATTCACAGATAAATATATTGCACTTTTGCAAATGCATCCAGGTTTATGGATGTATGTTATATTGTCTTTCTGTTCCAGCCACTTCATACAAATTTGGGGGGAATTGAGGGGATTATTATGATGCGTTCAAGAGTCTTATGGCCTGAGGGAAGAAGCTATTACAGAACCTGGAGGTTCTGCTACGGAGGCTGCGGAACTTCTTTCTAGAGTCCAGCAGTGAAAACAGTCCTTGGTGGGAGTGGGAGGAGTCTCTGCAGATTTTCTGAGCCCTGGTCAGGCAGCGGCTTTTTGCCATCTCCTGGATAGGCGGAAGAGGAGTCCTGATAATCTTGTCTGCCGTCTGCACCACACTCTCTGGAGAGACTTCCAGTCTGAGGCACTGCAGGTTCCAGTCCTGACAAAGTTAGGCTAGTTTTTCCATTTTTGCTTTATTAGGCAGATTTGAAAACAAACAAAAAAGGGTTGATTTTCATTCAAATACTGCCATTCAATTTGATTTTGTGCTGTTTTCCTTTTATGGATTTTTATTTTTCAAGATAAAAAATTCAATTAATGTTCATCCAAAATGCAAAAGTGTATCTGTGGGATGGCAAATTGTGTATGTGTGTGTGTTTCGCGGGTTGTGCTAGAGCCGATCTCAGCCGCATCGTGTGTCGGTTTGCAAAGTACTCCCCCTTCTGGTCAACATATGAAATAACAAGTGTGTGTAAAAAAAATTAAGTGCTCCCCCTCTGGCCATCATATGAAATGACAAGTGTGTGTAAAGAAAAATTTAAGTGCGACCCCCTATGGCCAACATATGAAATAACAAGTGTGTATAAAAAAAATTAAGTGTTCCCCCCTCTGGCCAACATATGAAATGACAAGTGTGTGTAAAAAAGAAATTAAGTGCTCCCCCTATTGCCAACATATGAAATAACAAGTGTGTGTAAAAAAAATTAAGTGCTCTCCCCTCTAGCCAACATATGAAATAACAAAAGTGTGTAAAAAAAATTAAGTGTTCCCCCCTCTGGCCAACATATGAAATAACAAGTGTGTGTAAAAAAAAAATTAAGTGCTCCCCCCTCTGGCCAACATATGAAATAACAAATGTGAGTTAAAAAAAAGTTAAGTGTTTCCCCCCTCTGGCCAACATATGAAATAACAAGTGTGTGTAAAAAAAATTAAGTGCTCCCCCTCTGGCCAACATATGAAATAACATATGTGAGTTTAAAAAAATTAAGTGTTTCCCCCCTCTGGCCAACATATGAAATAACAAGTGTGTGTAAAAAAAATTAAGTGTTTCCCCCCTTGTGGCAGAGGGGTTAGTGCGTCTGCCTCATAATACGAAGTTCCTGCAGTCCTGGGTTCAAATCCAGGCTCGGGAACTTTCTGTGTGGAGTTTGCATGTTCTCCCCGTGAATGCGTGGGTTCGGCTTCCTCCCACTTCCAAAGACATGCACCTGGGGATAGGTTGATTGGCAACACTAAATTTGGCCCTAGTGTTTGAATGTGAGTCTGAATGTTGTCTGTCTATCTGTGTTGGCCCTGTGATGAGGTGGCGACTTGTCCAGGGTGTAACCCGCCTTCCGCCCAATTGTAGCTGAGATAGGCGCCAGCACCCCCCGCGACCGCAAAAGGGAATAAGCGGTAGGAAATGGATGGATGGATGTTTCCCCCCTCTGGCCAACATATGAAATAACAAGTGTGTGTAAAAACAATTAAGTGCTCCCCCCTCTGGCCAACATATGAAATAACAAATGTGAGTAAAAAAAAATTAAGTGTTCCCCCCTCTGGCCAACATATGAAATAACAAGTGTGTGTAAAAAAAATTAAGTGCTCCCCCCTCTGGCCAACATATGTAATAACAGGTGTGTGTGTGTAAGAAATTGAAATGTGCCCCCTTTGGCCAAAATGTATAAAAAAAAATATGTACATAGAGATATACTGTAATAACTTGAAGTAAATAATGAAGATTAAAAAACAATTACAAAAAAACAACAAAAATGACTAAAAGCTTACCTATTTTATATTTGCATAGTATGTATGTATTATTAATGTTGTAAATACAAATCTTGATATATCTAGAAAGAGTGGTCCTAAAGAGGAAGGCATTTTTCGAAAGGTCTCAAGAAGGTAAAACAAAACAAAAATGTGTGTGTGTGTGCGTGTGTTTGCGTGTGTGTGTGTGTGTGTGTGTGTGCGCCTACTTTTAATGTCACATCCTGCTGTGTTGGAAATATATCCCTGCACGACTCTACAGTGTCAGTGCTTCATTATACGTGTCTGGACCTGGCATCCACTCCGCTGCCCACAGAGACTCCACCCCTTTTATCGCAGGTTCAACTCCGTCCCTTTTAGCATATCTCAAGGATAATTTGTGGAGTTATTGCTTGACAATATTTAGTATGTTTCTTCCATCATTTTTTTTTTATGTAACTCGCATTTAAAAAAAGGGTTTTTCAAGCCCTCCATCACCAGCCTGGAGGACGTGGAAACCTTTTGAACGTCCAATTGCGGCAATGAAGGGCATATTGTGAGATCAATGCGGCGCCTCCAAAGAGGGCTTTTTGTGTGCAGACGCTCTTGTCTTGATGCGGTAGCCATGGCAACAGCATGCGATGACAACACTTGGTGATGGCAAAGAGATGGAGAAAAAAAAATGAATGACGAAAATAACAATAACAAAATCTTTGAGGATTTACCACCATAATGACAACATTAAAATACAGTAGTGTAGTAGACCTAAGTATTCATTAAGTACCACCATAATGACAACATTAAATACAGTAGTTTAGTAGACCTAAGTATTCATTAAGTACCACCATAATGACAACATTAAATACAGTAGTGTAGTAGACCTAAGTATTCGTTAAGTACCACCATAATGACAACATTAAATACAGTAGTGTAGTAGACCTAAGTATTCGTTAAGTACCACCATAATGACAACATTAAATACAGTAGTGTAGTAGACCTAAGTATTCATTAAGTACCACCATAGTGACAACATTAAATACAGTAGTGTAGTAGACCTAAGTATTCATTAAGTACCACCATAATGACAACATGAAATACAGTAGTGTAGTAGACCTAAGTATTCATTAAGTACCACCATAATAACATTAAAATACAGTAGTGTAGTAGACCTAAGTATTCCTTAAGTACCACCATAATGACAACATTAAATACAGTAGTGTAGTAGACCTAAGTATTCATTAAGTACCACCACAATGACAACATTAAATACAGTAGTGTAGTATACCTAGGTATTCATTAAGTACCACCATAATGACAAAATTAAATACAGTAGCGTAGTAGACCTAAGTATTCGTTAAGTACCACCATAATGACAAAATTAAATACAGTAGCGTAGTAGACCTAAGTATTCATTAAGTACCACATAATGACAACATTAAAATACAGTAGTGTAGTAGACCTAAGTATTCATTAAGTACCACCATAATGACAACATTAAATACAGTAGTGTAGTAGACCTAAGTATTCATTAAGAACCACCATAATGACAACATTAAATACAGTAGTGTAGTAGACCTAAGTATTCATTAAGTACCACATAATGACAACATTAAAAAACAGTAGTGTAGTAGACCTAAGTATTCATTAAGTACCACCATAGTGACAATATTAAATGCAGTAGTGTAGTAGACCTAAGTATTCATTAAGTACCACCATAATGACAACATTAAATACAGTAGTGTAGTAGACCTAAGTATTCATTAAGTACCACCATCATGACACCATTAAATACAGTAGTGTAGTATACCTAAGTATTCATTAAGTACCACCATCATGACAACATTAAATAGAGTAGTGTAGTAGAACTAAGTATTCATTAAGTACCACCATAATGACAACATGAAATACAGTAGTGTAGTAGACCTATGTATTCATTAAGTACCACCATAATAACATTAAAATACAGTAGTGTAGTAGACCTAAGTATTCATTAAGTACCACCATAATGACAACATTAAATACAGTAGTGTAGTAGACCTAAGTATTCATTAAGTACCACCATAATGACAACATTAAATACAGTAGTGTAGTAGACCTAAGTATTCATTAAGTACCACCATAATGACAACATTAAAATACAGTAGTGTAGTAGACCTAAGTATTTATTAAGTACCACCATAATGACAACATTAAATACAGTAGTGTAGTAGACCTAAGTATTCTTTAAGTACCACATAATGACAACATTAAATACAGTAGTGTAGTAGACCTAACTATTCATTAAGTACCACCATAATGACAACATTAAAATACAGTAGTGTAGTAGACCTAAGTATTTATTAAGTACCACCATAATGACAACATTAAATACAGTAGTGTAGTAGACCTAAGTATTCTTTAAGTACCACCATAATAACATTAAAATACAGTAGTGTAGTAGACCTAAGTATTCATTAAGTACCACCATAATGACAACATTAAATACAGTAGTGTAGTAGACCTAAGTATTCATTAAGTACCACAATAATGACAACATTAAATACAGTAGTGTAGTAGACCTAAGTATTCATTAAGTACCACCATAATGACAACATTAAAATACAGTAGTGTAGTAGACCTAAGTATTCGTTAAGTACCACATAATGACAACATTAAAATACAGTATTGTAGTAGACCTAAGTATTCATTAAGAACCACCATAATGACAACATTAAATACAGTAGTGTAGTAGACCTAAGTATTCATTAAGTACCACATAATGACAACATTAAAATACAGTAGTGTAGTAGACCTAAGTATTTATTAAGTACCACCATAATGACAACATTAAATACAGTAGTGTAGTAGACCTAAGTATTCTTTAAGTACCACCATAATGACAACATTAAATACAGTAGTGTAGTAGACCTAACTATTCATTAAGTACCACCATAATGACAACATTAAAATACAGTAGTGTAGTAGACCTAAGTATTTATTAAGTACCACCATAATGACAACATTAAATACAGTAGTGTAGTAGACCTAAGTATTCATTAAGTACCACAATAATGACAACATTAAATACAGTAGTGTAGTAGACCTAAGTATTCATTAAGTACCACACAATGACAACATTAAAATACAGTAGTGTAGGAGACCTAAGTATTCATTAAGTAACACCATAATGACAACATTAAATACAGTAGTTTAGTAGACCTAGGTATTCATTAAGTACCACATAATGACAACATTAAAATACAGTAGTGTCGTAGACCTAAGTATTCATTGAGTACCACCATAATGACAACATTAAATACAGTAGTGTAGTAGACCTAAGTATTCATTAAGTACCACAATAATTACAACATTAAATACAGTAGTGTAGTAGACCTAAGTATTCATTAAGTACCACCATAACGACAACATTAAATACAGTAGTGTAGTAGACCTAAGTATTCATTAAGTACCACCGTAATGACAACATTAAATACAGTAGTGTAGTAGACCTAAGTATTCATTAAGTACCACCATAATGACAACATTAAATACAGTAGTGTAGTAGACCTAAGTATTCATTAAGTACCACCACAATGACAACATTAAATACAGTAGTGTAGTATACCTAAGTATTCATTAAGTACCACCATGATGACAAAATTAAATACAGTAGCGTAGTAGACCTAAGTATTCATTAAGTACCACCATAATGACAACATTAAATACAGTAGTGTAGTAGACCTAAGTATTCATTAAGTACCACATAATGACAACATTAAAATACAGTAGTGTATTAGACCTAAGTATTCATTAAGTACCACCATAATGACAACATTAAATACAGTAGTGTAGTAGACCTAAGTATTCATTAAGTACCACCATAATGACAACATTAAATACAGTAGTTTAGTTGACCTAAGTATTCATTAAGTTGGGGGTGACCTTTGATTGACCTGTAAGAGAATCTTTAATTACTTGGCAAGCAGCACAAACACAGCACAATGAGACTATTTCAACAGAGTTTTGCAGGGGGCCAATTTCACACAGGTTGATATTTTTAACGATACGTTCATTATTAACGACTACAATTATCAACAGAAACACGCAATCAAATAAATGGTGGATTGGGGGACGAAGGAAAGAAAAGGGAGAAAGACAAGTATGTGCACTGTCAAGCCTCACAGTGGAATACTGTCACCCAAATGTTGTCTGACATTACAACACGGGACTACCAACCCTTACCTTCCACGCCAACACTGACTCTGGTGCAATTATTAACCTGCCATTTGCAGACATCAGGAGGAGGAAGTGAGAGGCACAAAATCAGTGCAGGTTTGATGTTGCAAGAGAGCACGCCCCGAGATGACATCTGCAAATATGAGAGTGCATGCTGGGAAACCTGAAGGAAATGCAACACAAATATACATATATATATGTATATATATATATATATATATATATATATATATATATATATATATATATATATATAGAAGTGATCACTTATAATAGAGGTGTCGAAGTGGTTTTCCCTGAGGGCCATATCACAGTTATGTTTGGCCCCAGGGGGCCGCTTCTAACAGTGATTACTATTATTACACCATTTGTTTATGCATTTTATTAGTAGATTTTTTTTAAAACTAAAATGTGTAAAAAAAAAAAAAAAAAACGCTAAAATTTCAACTCAACATGTAGTGATATACACTACATGGTGAGTTGAAATTTTAGCTTTTTTTTTTTTTACAGTAATATTACTGTAAATGGGAAAACAGTACTGCTGTTTTCATGGTAAAAAAAAAAAAAAAAAAAAAAAAAAGCAGCTCTGTTGCCAAAAATTTTCTGTAAAATGTACATACATTTTTTTCAGTGTGAGTTAAAACAAACTGCAATTTTACAGTAAAATTGTGCCACCTGAGCTGCCAGTTTTTTTTGTTTGTTTTTTACCACCTGTGTGTTATGTTTGTGTCCTTTTGGATGTACTTGCGTGTGTGTGTGTGTGTCTTTTTGGATGTATCTGCATGTGTGTGTGTGTGTCTTTGTCTGTGTGTGTATCTTTTGAGAGAGAGTATCTGTTATCTGTGTTGGCCCTGCGATGAGGGGGCGACTTGTCCAGGGTGTACCCTGCCTTCCGCCCGATTGTAGCTGGGATAGGCGCCAGCACCCCCCGCGACCCCGAAAGGGAATAAGCGGTAGAAAATGGATGGATGGATGGATAACAAGTGTAGATTTTTGGGTATATTACTGTAAATGCCAAAACGGCAACACAGTTTATTACAGTAAAAAGTAATAATTAAAAAAAAAGTAATTTTACAGTAAAATGTTGGCACCTCAGCTGCCTGTTTTTTTTTTTGTTTTTTTTAATTTTTTTTACCACCAATCAACAGGTGTACATTTTGGGTCTATTACTGTAAAGGCCAAAACGACACCACAGTTTATTACAGTAAAAAAAGAAGTACTGTTTTTTTTTTCCATTCAGAGAAAAATGCTGTAAAAACCACAGTAAATTTCACAATTTGACCGTGCAATCCATAGCTAAATCTAAATCTGGACCATGAAATCTAAATACCTTTTTAAAATGTAAAAAAAAATATGATAAGTTGCAATAATTTCACCTCAGAATGTAGTGTATATTACTGTAAATGGAAAAACTCTACTGCTGTTTTTATGGTTAAAAAAAAAAATTCTGATCAGTTGCCAGAATTTTACTGTTTACTGTTTACATTAGTTTTTTTTACTGTAAATTAAAAAAATGCAATTTTACAGTAAAATGTTGGCATGTTGTTTTTTTTATTTATTTGGTTTTATTATTATTTTTTACCACCAATCAACAAGTATAGATTTTTGGGTGTATTACTGTAAATGCCAAAACGACACCACAGTTTATTACAGTAAAAAAAAGTACAGTTTTTTTTTCATTTAGAGAAAAATGCTGTAAAAACCACAGTAAATGTCACAATTTGACCATGAATTCTAATGCTATTTTTACATTGCATATTATTACACCATTTTTAATGCATTTTATTAGTAGATTTTTTCAAAACTTAAAATGTAAAATACATGGAACAATTTCACCTCAAAATGTAGTGTATATTATTGTAAATGGAAAAACTCTACTGCTGTTTTTATGGTTAAAAAAAAATTCAGCTCAGTTGCCAGAATTTTACTGTTTACTGTTTACATTAGTTTTTTTTACTGTAAATTAAAAAAATGCAATTTTACAGTAAAATTTGGGCATGTTGGTTTTTAATTTATTTTATTTTATTATTATTTTTTACCACCAATCAACAAGTATAGATTTTTGGGTGTATTACTGTAAATGCCAAAACGACACAACAGTTTATTACAGTAAAAAAAAACCTGCTGTTTTTTTTTTCATTTAGAGAAAAATGCTGTAAAAACCACAGTAAATGTCACAATTTGACCATGAATTCTAATGCTATTTTTACATTGCATATTATTACACCATTTTTAATGCATTTTATTAGTAGATTTTTTCAAAACTTAAAATGTAAAATACATGCAACAATTTCACCTCAAAATGTAGTATTTATTATTGTAAATGGAAAAACACTACTGCTGTTTTTATGGTAAAAAAAAACAAAAAAAACAGCTCAGTTGCCAGAATTTTACTGTAAAATTTACATTTGTTTTTTACTGTAAATAAAAAAAGGCAATTTTGCTGTAACATTTTGGCACCTGAGCTGCCAGTTTGTTTGTTTTTACCACAAATCAACAATTTGTGGGTGTATTACTGTAAATGCCAAAAAGGCACTACATTTTATTATAGTAAAAAAAAAAAGTACGTTTTTTTTCATGTAGAGAAAAATGCTGTAAAAACCTCCGTAAATGTCACAATTTGACCATGAATTCTAATGCTACTTTTACATTGCACACTTTAACAGTGAAGACTCTTATTACTCTTATCGGCTGGGGACATCTCTGCGCTGCTGATCCGCCTCCGCTTGGGATGGTTTCCTGCTGGCTCCGCTGTGAACGGGACTCTCGCTGCTGTGTTTGGACTGGACTCTCGCGACTGTGTTGGATCCATTATGGATTGAACTTTCACAGTATCATGTTAGACCCGCTCGACATCCATTGCTTTCCTCCTCTCCAAGGTTCTCATAGTCATCATTGTCACCGACGTCCCACTGGGTGTGAGTTTTCCTTGCCCTTATGTGGGCCTACCGAGGATGTCGTAGTGGTTTGTGCAGCCCTTTGAGACACTAGTGATTTAGGGCTATATAAGTAAACATTGATTGATTGACACCATTTTTTATGCATTTTATTAGTAGATTTTTTTTTAACTTAAACGTAAAAAAAAAATATGGTAAGCTGCTATAATTTCACCTCAAAATGTAAAGTACTGCTGTTTTTATGTTAAAAAAAAGCAGCTCAATTGCCAGAATTTTACTCTTTTTTTATTTTTTTACTGTAAATTAAAAAAAAGCGATTTTACAGTAAAATTTTGGCACCTTAGCTGCCTGTTTGTTTATGGGTTGTTGTTGTTTTTTTTACCGCCAATCAACAAGTGTAGATTTTTGGGTGTATTACTGTAAATGCCAAAACGGCACCACAGTTTATTACCTTAAAAAAAAAAAAGTACAGTTTTTTCCATGTAGAGAAAATGCTGTAAAAACCACAGTAAATGTCACAATTTGACCATGAAATCTATTTCTACTTTTACATTGCACAATTTGATGGGTAACTTGCTTTGAAATCATTATTTTTAGTTTTTATTTCTATTTCAAAAATGGTTTGAATGTTTGGTAATATATTTTTGCCGAATTGGACAATATTTAAGTGAACATACTTTGAGATTACATGGAGTACATATATTTGTTCTGCCAAAATAGAAAGAAAGACTACATTTAGTAAGACAAGTTACAATGCTTTATTGATATACTATATTATTTCCAGGCTTCATGGCCAAATATAATGAAGTGATCTAGAACTGGTTGTGTGGATGTGATGACCTCGTTCTTTGAAGGGTTCTTCAATCAAGACGTTGTGCTTTTGGCTCAACAACTGCTTTGGGGAAGTGTGGAGTGTGACGATCTGGGTCATGTGGACATGCGAGAAAGTTGTCTGTAATGGCCTTATTCCGTTTTTGTTTCTGTCCAACATGAAAATGAAATATGAGCCGGTGACATCTCTCCACCTGAGACGACCGTGTCCAAAGCTCCTGACGGGGAATGGAAGAAGTCACATGACACAGACCCATGACTCCGATTCCTGCTTGGATTAGAACAGTGATGCTCAAACTACGCCAAAGTCTCACTTGAATAATTATTCAAACATACCAATATTTTGGTACCGGTACCTGTGGGGGGGGGGAATGGCGCCATGGAGGCCGGCTGCCGCTAAAAAGCGCTACTCAGGCTGTGGTGAAGGCGTGGGGTGTGTGTTTTTGTATATGTGTTATGTATTGCCGAGGGAGTTGACGGCAAAGACACCAGGGGGCGGTATAGCTCTATGTATTTCATTATACACTGTATATTACCATATATATAATAATCAAACAATAATGATAAAAATAGCTACGGAAATGGACGAAGACTATGTGTATGAATAATTGGCCGTTGAGTCTTACCAAATGTTGAAACGAGGAGAAGGAACAAGGCAGGAAGGCAGTCCATGGGGCGGGCAGTAGGTGAGAAGGGCGAGAGAGATTGGCGTCAGAGTCCGTGTCAAGAGCGAGGGTCGAGGATCAAGGGAGGCAAAACACGGGAGATCTCCACGGGGTAAGACTCAGGAAGGAAGGGCCACAATTGAGAACCAAGTTCCCGCCAGGATCCTTGGGTCCACTGGTCCTTTATTCAGCTCCCTTTCATCAGGTATCAGGAGCGCTGATTGCTGATCGCCCACAGCCTTGCCCGCGTCCCGAGGTGCAACAAGCAGAGCACAAAGGTGAGGGCGCATCGGAATGCACCCTGGCCGTGACAATATGCCTAATGTGTTGGATCCACTTTGGACTGGACTCTCACGGTTGTGTTGGATCCACTATGGATTGAACTTTCACAGTATCATGTTAGACCCGCTCGACATCCATTGCTTTCGGTCCCCTGGGGCTGGGGGTTGCCCACATATGCGGTCCTCTCCAAGGTTTGTCATAGTCATCATTGTCACTGTCACTGACGCCCCACTGGGGTGAGTTTTCCTTGCCCTTATGTGGGCTTTACCGAGGATGTTGTTGTGGTTTGTGTTGTGGTTTGTGCAGCCCTTTGAGACACTAGTGATTTAGGGCTATATAAGTAAACATTGATTCATTAATTGATTGTCTTGAGTGTCGTGATGTTGTGTCCGTAGGCCTGCCTGGAGCCGTTCTGCATGCAATGCAAGCAAAGTTCAACTCCCAGGCGTCGTAGAGGAGGGAGGGAGGTCAAAAGCGTCCATCATTGAGGTGTCCTCGGGGGAATGTTTTCAGAACAGCCTGCTTCTGTTTTGCAGCGTCAAGGACAGTCAAATCGTAGATTGGGATTGTTTGTGTCGATAGCTGGAGTCTGGTTTCTTCCCGATATGTTGTTAGGGGCTGGACACTGCTGAGGAAGCTTCTCCTTGACTTTAGACGTTGGGCTGAGGGAGTTGCCGTCAACTCCCTCATCAGTGGTAGTTTTGCTTATTTCAGCAAAACAATGCCAAGCCACGTGTCACAACAGCGTGGCTTCGTAGTAAAAGAGTGCGGGTACTTCCCTGGCCCGCCTGCAGTCCAGACATGTCTCCCATCGAAAATGTGTGGCGCATTATAAAGCGTAAAATACGACAACAAGACCCCGGACTGTTGAACAACTTAAGCTGTACATCAAGCAAGAATGGTAAAGAATTCCACTTTCAAAGCTTCAACAATTAGTTTCCTCAGTTCCCAAACGTTTATTGAGTGTTGTTAAAAGAAAAGGTGATGTACCACAGTGGTGAACATGCCCTTTCCCAACTACTTTGGCACATGTTGCAGCCACAAAATTAAAAACATTTATTTTTTTTGCAAATAATACATATTATTTGCAAAAAAAAATAAAGTTTATGAGTTTGAACATCAAATATCTTGTCTTTGTAGTGCATTCAATTGAATATGGGTTGAAAAGGATTTGCAAATCATTGTATTCTGTTTATTTTTACATCTAACACAATCTCCCAACTCCTATGGAAACGGGGTTTGTAGTATTTGACATTATCTTAAGCTACTTTTTAAACTTAAGTACATGTTTGCAGACTTGAACAACACTGATTTAGGACGAGAATGCTTCAGTGGGTGGTAATTATGCGCTTAAATCGACTTTGCCTGCTCACCATTACCGCGAATTATCGTCACTCGATAAGAAAATGTGCCAAGTCATGCTGTGTCGTCGCCGCAAAGTCCCGTTCTTATGTTCTCGCGAGAAGTGGCTCTCCATATAAAAAGCCCCAACAGCGAGCACTGGCAGTCTAGTCTCCACCTCTTCGCCGACGCGGCTGGTTAGCGCCTAAATTCAGGTATGTGAGAGAAAATCACACAAAATCAACCAATATTCTCCATTTACTGGTCATTTCTTGTCCTCTGTCGTTATGGTTTACTGCCGCCGGGCTGTTTTCGTAACTTTGGGGAGTCTTTTTTTCCTGAAGCTTGAGAGACGACTTCATTTACATAAAGAAACTTCCAATATCCTCGATTCATTTCCGCTTTCCTGTCGTCACATTATAAGTACTGGCTCAATTCTCCCTTAAACCAAATATTCCAGCGTTTAATATCAAAGTATTTTTTTTCCCTCCTGACACTGATAATGAAGCAAATTATCATCATATTTAGCACATATTTTCAACTCCTAAACTATATGTCATGAGGACCCTGCACTAAAAGTTCATTAATTAATAATTAATAATTATTATTAATAATTAACCTTTTCTGAACGAAAAGTTAATGATAAGATACATTTAAAAAAATAAGCAGACACTAACTGTATGTTTATCTAGAACTCTTCAGCACGGCTCCCTGGACCTTTTCCAAAAAATGGAAAAAGATGGGGCGAAAATATATTGTTTTTAAAGGCCTACTGAAATGACATTTTCTTATTCAAACGAGCATATCAGGTCCATTCTATGTGTTATACTTGATCATTTCGCAATATTGCCATGTTTTTGCTAGACAACATCGATGATAAAGTCTGCAACTTTTAGTGGCTAATAAAAAAGCCTAGCCTGTACCGGAAGTAGCAGACGATGTGCGCGTGACGTCATGGGTTGTGGAGCTCCTCACATCCTCACATTGTTTATAATCATAGCCTCCAGCAGCAAGAGCTTTACCATGAATTACTGTGGAGCTTTACCATGAATTGATTAACGTGGACCCCGACTTAAACAAGTTGAAAAACCTTATTCGGGTGTTACCATTTAGTGGTCAATTGTACGGAATATGTACTGTACTGTGCAAACTACTAATAAAAAAAAGTATCAATGAAAGCTATTCGGAACGAGAAAGCGACAATTTCCCCATTAATTTGAGCGAGGATGAAAGATTTGTGGATGAGGAAATTTAGAGTGAAGGACTAGAAGAAAAAAAAGTAAAAAAAAAAAAGGCGATTGCAGTGGGAACTATTCAGATGTTATTAGACACATTTACAAAGATAATTCTGGAAAATCCCTTATCTGCCTATTGTGATGCTAGTGTTTTAGTGAGATTAAATAGTACCTGAAAGTTGGAGGGGTGTTGCCAGGGGTGTGTTGACCGCGAGTGTCTCTGAGGGAAGTCACGCAGCTGCAGGAGGACGGAAGCTCTGCTGATGTCTCCGGTAAGAGCCGACTTATTACCACAGTTTTCTCACCGAAAACTGACGGTTCACATGTGGTCGGGATCCATGTTTGCTTGACTGCTCTGTTTCATAGTAAAGCTTCACCTTCGGGAATTTTAAACAAGGAAACACCGGCTGTGATTGTGTGGCTAAAGGCTAAGAGCTTCCCACCTCCATCTTTCTACTTTGACTTCTCCATTATTAATTGAACAAATTGCAAAAGATTCAGCAACACAGATGTCCAGAATCCTGTGTAATTATGCGATTAAAGCAGACTACTTATAGCTTGGATCGGGCTGGAAAATAATGTCCGCTACAACCCGAGACGTCAAACGCACGCGTCATCATACCGCGACGTTTTCAACAGGATACTTCGCGGGAAATTTAAAATTGAAATTTAGTAAACTAAAGCGGCCGTATTGGCATGTGTTGCAATGTTAATAATTCATCATTGATACATAAACTATCAGACTGCGTGATCGCTAGTAGTGGCTTTCAGTAGGCCTTTAATAATGTTTCTGTAGGACAAACATGACACAAACCTTAATTGTTAGAAAGCCCACTCATTAATATGTTTGTGTTTATGCTTCACTGATGACAATATTTGGCCTGCGTCGTTTTGTCCTACTAATTTTGGTGGTCCTTGGTTTACGCGTACAACTTTCTCCATCGCTGCCACAGAAAGACGTGTTTTATACCACTCCTTTTTGTCTCATTTTGTCCACCAAATGTTTTAGACTGTGCGTGAATGCACAAAGGTGAGCTTTGTTGTTATTGACTTTCGCGGCGTGCTAATAATCCATGCTTACATGCTATTATCTAATTTCAACTATTTGGGTAAATTATCTAATTTCACCTATTTTGGTTAAATATATTTTTCGCAAACCAGTAATTATAGTCTGCTAATGATGTGTTGTTGTTGAGTGTCGGTGCTGTCTAAAGATCGGCAGAGTAACCATGTAATACTCTTCCATATCAGTAGGTGGCAGCCGGTAGCTAAAACCTTAATTGTTAGAAAGCCCACTCATTAATATGTTTGTGTTTATGTTTCACTGATTACAGTATTTGGCCAGAGCAGTTTTGTCCTAATTTTGGTGGTCTTTGAACTCACCGTAGTGAAGTATAAGTGAAGTGAATTATATTTATATAGCGCTTTTTCTCAAGTGACTCAAAGCGCTTTACATGGTGACACCCAATATCTAAGTTACAATTAAACCAGTGTGGGTGGCACTGGGAGCAGGTGGGTAATGTGTCTTGCCCAAGAACACAACGACAGTGACTAGGATGGCACAAGCGGAAATCGAACCTGCAACCCTCAAGTTGCTGGCACGGCCACTCTATCAACCGAGCTATGCCGCCCCGTAGTTGGTTTACGCGTACAACTTTCTCCGTCGCTGCCACAGAAAGATGTTTTATACCACTCCTTTTTGTCTCATTTTGTCCACCAAACGTTTTGTACTGTGCGTGAATGCACAAAGGTGAGTTTTGTTGATGTTATAGACTTTCGCGGAGTGCTAATAATCCATGCTTACATGCTATTATCTCATTTCACCTATTTGGGTGAATTATCTAATTTCACCTATTTAGGTTGAAATTTTTTTTTTTGCAAACCAGTAATTATAGTCTGCTAATGATGGGTTGTTGAGTGTCGGTGCTGTCTGGAGCTCGGCAGAGTAACCATGTAATACTCTTCCATATCGGTAGGTGGCAGCTGGTAGCTAATTGCTTTGTAGATGTCAGAAATAGCGGCAGGCAGGGTGCAGGTAAAAAGGTGTCTAATGCTTAAACTAAAAATAAACAAAAGGTGAGTGCCTCTGAGAAAAGGCTTTGAAGCTTAGGGAAGGCTATGCGGAATGAAACTAAAACTGAACTGGCTACAAAGTAAACAAAAAACAGAATGCTTGACGACCGCAAAGACTTACTGTGGAGCAAAGACAATGTACATGACATGACAATCAACAATGTCCCCACAAAGAAGGATGAAAATGGAAATATTCTTGATTGGTAAAAAAAAGTAGAAATATCGCTCAAAGGAAGACATGAAATTGCTACAGAAAAATAACAAAAAAAGAGAAAAAGGCTCCAAAATAGCCCTTTGAAACACTTGTGATTTAGGGCTATATAAGTAAAATTGATTGATACTTGCGTGGTTAATCGGTTCTCACAATAACGTTGCCGATAATTTTTTATTTTTTATTTTTTATTTTTTTTCCCTTGGCCTCTCCAAGGCCCAGGCTAAGAACGATTTTTTTTTTATTTCATTTTAATCTTCTATTTCCCCCCCACCCTTGTTTACCTGTATCTCATCTTTTTTTGTAAGGGGCGCTGGAAGCCGGCAGACCCGTCAGCGATCCTGTTCTGTCTCCCTGTAATGTTTGTCTGATCTTGAATGGGATTGTGCTGAAAATTGTAATTTTCCTGAAGGAACTCTCCTGACGGAATGAATAAAGTACTATCTAATCTAATCTAATATAGTTTATCCGCAGTCGTTTGCAGGTCAATATATTGTCCCGCAAAATACATTTTTGGTTGTTTTTTAAAATCCAGTGACCTAAAGATGGCTGCAGGCAAAGCTCAAATCGGAAAGATGGCTCCAGATTTCACGGCCAAAGCTGTGATGCCAGATGGTCAGTTCCAGGACCTCACGCTGTCGGACTACAAAGGTAAAGGCCTCGTTCAGGGATGAGAGGAGCTCCCGCTTTCATGTTGGGCCTTTTTGTCACCTTCACAATGCATGAACGTCAACACATGAATATTCACGCCTGATCCGACATCACTTTGATCCAGGCAAGTACGTGGTCTTCTTCTTCTACCCTCTGGACTTCACCTTCGTGTGCCCCACGGAGATCATCGCATTCAGCGACGCGGCGGAAGAATTCAGGAAGATCGACTGCGAGGTCATCGCCGCCTCTGTGGACTCCCATTTCTCCCACTTCGCATGGTGCGTGTCACATCACCTGCATCTGCGGGGTATGCGCGCCTCCGTCATCTGTGTTTTGTGCTCGCCAAAGGACCAACACTCCTCGCAAGCAGGGCGGTCTGGGCAGCATGAAGATCCCCCTGGTGTCTGACATCCGACACACAATCTCCACGGATTATGGCGTCCTGAAGGAGGACGAAGGGATTGCCTACAGGTGGGTTCCTACAGTTTGCTGTAGATACAAAGGAGGCGTAGCTTTAGGTAGCATCATAGGGTTGTAGGGTATAGCAGTACTAGTATAGTATCACAGTACTATACTTTGTTTGAAAAGTACCGCTTCACGGGCATGACGGCGTGTCATCACGTGGTTAAATTGCTGGTTTTACAAGCAGAGGAGCATGTTGGGCAGCGCACACACACAGAGTACCTACAAGCAGACCGTGTGTAGACAGAAAAGGGAGAACGGACGCATTTTGGTGTAAAAAATAAAGGTGAAGTTATAACACTGAAACACCCTCAGGAAGAGCTGCTTTTAAGACATGCGGCTAACATCCATCTGCAGTGTTTTAGGCAGAGGTGGGTAGTAACGCGCTACATTTACTTGAGTAACTTTTGGGATAAATTGTACTTCTACGAGTAGTTTTTATGAAACATACTTTTACTTGAGTATATTTATAGAGAAGAAACGCTACTTTTACTCCGTTCCATTTATCTACATTCAGCTCGCTACTCGCTACTTTTTTTTTTATCGATCTATTAATGTTTGTTTTGGTTAATGACAGAGCTTCAAAGTAGAATCTACGCATGCCTGCGTTTCACCAATCACATGCAGTCACTGGTGACGTTGGACCAATCAAACATAGCCAGGCGGTCACATGACCCGACTTAAACAAGTTAAACGTATTCGGGTGTTACCATTTAGTGGTCAATTGTGCAGAATATGTACTGTACTGTGCAATCCACCAATAAAAGTTTCAATCAATCAAAAGTGTAAAGGAAAAAAGACACTTTTTATTTCAACCGTACTTCCCGTCAAAAGCCAAAAGACTGATCGCACAGTTCCTGTCTTCACAATAAAAGCTCCATCGCTCCTGCGCTAACAAAATAAGAGTCTCCCAAAGCCAGCGCAAACAAGCTAGCAAGCTACGAAGTTTGCCGCCAATGTATTTCTTGTAGAGTGTATAAAACCGAATATGGAAGCTGGACAGATAAGATGCCAAAAACCAACTACTTTCATGTGGTATTAGACAGAAAAGAGGAACTTTTTTTCTCCTCCATTTGAAAACGTGAACGTCTGATTCCAATCATTGCAAGTCATCAGAATCAGGTAATACACCAACTTATATTCTTGTCTTCATGAAAGATAGGAATCTATATGTTAAACATGCATGTATATTCATTAAAACACCTTCAACATGTCAACAAAAACGGCAAAATAAATATAAATGATATACTGTATATATAAATGTATGTATATATGTATAATAGATATATATTTGTGTGTGTATAAATGATATGTGTGTGTATAAATGATATGTGTGTGTATGTATATATGAGGTAGATCACCTCGACTTTGTCATTTACTAAGTAATTGATAAACGTTGAAAAACTTATTGGGGTGTTACCATTTAGTGGTCAATTGTACGGAATATGTACTGTACTGTACAATCTACTAATACAAGTTCTAATCAATCAATCAAATCAATGAATGCCTACTGAGGCTATGGCATTGCTGTTAAGTTATGGTGCCATTTTTCATTTTATTTTAATGTACTATTCTTTAATATATAATATTGTTTTAGTTGCTTAAGAGATATTCCTGGCTCTGAATTTGCTCATTGCTATTTTTGTTTTTGTGCATTATTTTTTGCCGTAATCAGGTTACTCATCAGTTACTCAGTACTTGAGTAGTTTTTTCACAACATACTTTTTACTTTTACTCAAGTAAATATTTGGGTGACTACTCCTTACTTTTACTTGCGTAATAAATCTCTAAAGTAACTGTACTCTTACTTGAGTACGATTTCTGACTACTCTACCCACCTCTGGTTTTAGGTCCTTCTAAATCAATAATCCTTGTCTCCATGACGACAAAATATGTTTCCTACATGTAAATGTATCACTGGAGAACGAGGAATAGCTAAACATGCTTCACTACACAGCGTAGGAGGATACAATAGCTCACAGCCGTCACAATGTAAACAAATGCCATGGGTGGATCTACACCTGACATCCACTGTAATGATACCCAGTACAATAGCATATCAAGTTGATGCTACTATGATTACATCGATATTTTTTATCACAAAATCTTTTTTCCTTTTATAACAAATTTATATTATGTTTATAAAGTCAGTAAATACGTCCCTGGACACATGTGGACTTTGAATATGACCAATGTATGATCCTGTAACGACTTGGTATCGGATCCATACCTAAATGCGTGGTATCATCCAAAACTAATGTAAAGTATCAAAGAACATGGCCAGAGACAGGAGCAGACCCACCAAAGCAACCAAGAGAGCCGACTCCACTCTCGGCCGCCAACCAACTCTCGGCCAGTGTCTAGTCCGCATGGATGAGCGAAGATACGTCCAATGGGGTCCGGTCCGATGGCCATGGATGACGTACTGGCTGTCCAGAGTCGGGACCCAGGATGAACCACTCGTCCAGAGTCGGGACCCAGGATGGACCGCTCACCTGTGTATCGGCTTGGGATGGTTTCCTGCTGGCTCCGCTGTGAACGGGACTCTCGCTGCTGTGTTGGATCCACTTTGGACTGGACTCTCGCGGCTGTGTTGGATCCATTATGGATTGAACTTTCACAGTATCATGTTAGACCCGCTCGACATCCATTGCTTTCGTCCTCTCCAAGGTTCTCATAGTCATTATTGTCACCGACGTCTTTTATCACAAAATCTTTTTTCCTTTACTACAAATTTATATTAAGTTTATAAAGTCAGTAAATATGTCCCTGGACACATGTGGACTTTGAATAGGACCAATGTATGATCCTGTACCGACTTGGTATCGGATCCATACCTAAATGCGTGGTATCATCCAAAACTAATGTAAAGTATCAAAGAAAAGAAGAACATGGCCAGAGACAGGAGCAGACCCAACAAAGCAACCAAGAGAGCCGACTCCACTCTCGGCCGCCAACCAACTCTCGGCCAGTGTCTAGTCCGCATGGATGAGCGAGGATACGTCCAATGGGGTCCGGTCCGATGGCCATGGATGACGTACTGGCTGTCCAGAGTCTGGACCCAGGATGAACCACTCGTTCAGAGTCGGGACCCAGGATGGACCGCTCACCTGTGTATCGGCTTGGGATGGTTTCCTGCTGGCTCCGCTGTGAACGGGACTCTCGCTGCTGTGTTGGATCCACTTTGGACTGGACTCTCGCGGCTGTGTTGGATCCACTATGGATTGAACTTTCACAGTATCATCCATTGCTTTCGTCCTCTCCAAGGTTCTCATAGTCATCATTGTCACCGACGTCCCACTGGGTGTGAGTTTTCCTTGCCCTTATGTGGGCCTACCGAGGATCTCGTAGTGGTTTGTGTTGTGGTTTGTGCAGCCCTTTGAGACACTAGTGATTTAGGGCTATATAAGTAAACATTGATTGAAGTGATTATTACATTTGAACAGAAGTGTAAATAGAACATGTTGAAACAGAAAATAAGCAGATATTAACAGTAAGGTAGATGAATAATCAATTTTTACAGTTTGTCCCTCATGTGTAGAAAATAATAGGTGTATAAATGACACAATATGTTACTGCACACTAATTGGTAGTCTTTGTTTGCTTACAAACTACTAAAAGACAAGTTGTCTAGTATGTTCACTATTAGATTTAAGGACTAAATTACAATTATAAACATATGTTTCATGTACCTGAATATATTTTTTTCAAATAAATACTGTAATGCTATTTTTTTGTAGTCCCCTTTTATTTGGATAAGTATAAAAATAAATGTTGGTACCGGTACCAAAATATTGGTATCGGGACAACCCAACATCAAAGTATGATAGGTGGAGAAAATACCAGGAAAACTAGTAGTAGAGGTACAATGTCTTCTACTGGATGGAGTTGGAACCACAAGCTCATTTCATAGACAGTCCCATTATAATATGTTGATTCAGGGTAAGGGCAGGTTGTGGCTGAAAACTGTATCACCATTAAGGTGGTCCTGATACCAATATTTTGGTACCGGTACCAAAATGTATTTCGATACTTTTCTAAATAAAGGGTACCACAAAAATTTCATTATTGTCTTTATTGTAACAAAAAAGCTTAGGGTGCATTAAACATATATGTTTATTATTGTCATTTAGTCCTTCAATAAAATGTTGAACATACTAGACAACTTGTCTTTTAGTAGTAAGTAAACAAACAAAGACTCCTAATTAGTCTGCAGAAGCATATTGTGTCATTTATACACCTATTATTTTGTACACATTATGAGGGACAAACTGTAAAAAAATATTATTAATCCACTTGTTCATTTACTGTTAAAATCTGTTTATTTTCTCTTTTAACATGTTCTATCTACACTTCTGTTCAAATGTAATAATCCCTTATTCTTCTCTTCTGACACCTTACATTAGATTTGGATGGTACCACACATTTTGGTATGGATCTGATACAGGATCATACAATAAAATATAATGCCAAATAAACCATTAATAATATGGTTAAGAAATACTGATGTAAAGGGTAGGTGTTGTGCTGTTTTCTGTTTTAACATGTTCTATCTACACTTCTGTTCAAATATAATAATCACTTATTCTTCTCTTCTTGGTACTTTACATTAGTTTTGGATGATACCACACATTTAGGTGTCGATCCGATACCAACTAGTTACAAGATCATACATTGGTCATATTCAAAGTCCTCATGTGTCCAGGTACGTATTATCAGGGAATAAAACACGCTGGTCAATCCCAATTCTTTTGGGTGACATATATGTTGAGTAAAGAGGCCTACCGAGAAAGAATAGTACTTGGCCAAGTTTTACTAAAGCATTAAGAGACCAGCCCTCACAACGCGACAACAGCATCAGCAAGAAGAGGTCTAAAAGTAAGACGAAATGAGTTAACTCTTATAGTGAGAAGGCAGCCTTACCGATAGGGATGCACCTACTGATAAGAAGAGACCGTATCCTTTACGGAACGGAACTGAATCAAACCTCCATTTTGAGGAGGGATTCATCATGTTTCTGCAAGACACTGGACGCTCCAGGGCCAAATATGGAAATCGACAACAAATAAGGCAACGGAAGTATACCGGCCGCACCAACATCACCAGAGTGGAAAAGTACCAGTAGCATGATCCCACAATACAAATATATGAATTCTCAACAATGGCCATTAAAGTATTGCCCAAGGAACACCTCCTAAGGTGGTTGTATGCCTTTTTGCAGTACTCTCTACACGCTTATGTCACCATAACGCCCTCTGCAGGGCATGGTGGGGTACTTCACCACATGCTTGTCATCCCAAATCAGGACCAGGAGATGCTAACCTTGGATTCCGATACATGTACTAAGGCCTGGCTCTTTCCTTGTGCTTCAGGGGTCTGTTCATCATCGACAACAAGGGCATCCTGAGACAGATCACCATCAACGACCTCCCGGTTGGACGTTCTGTGGAGGAGACCTTGCGTCTGGTTCAGGCCTTTCAGTTCACCGACAAGCACGGAGAAGGTAAATCCCAACTGTAACATACTTATTAATGAATGATAAGGACATTCTGTGCTCATCTTTCTGCTTTTATTATATTGTATCTGTTCCTCATTTAGCCAAAAGTGGTCCCCTACAACATTCCATTTTACTAGTAAATAAAGTTAGTTGTTTAAAGAAGCTGCACACGTACAATACTGCATTGTTTCTTAACCCTATGCATTTTTTCTACGCAAAAAATATGCCTTGGCTCAAAAAAAGTTGAAAAACACTGCCATAGAGAAATGTCTTAGGCGCCAAAAATATGACTAAATTGGATAAGCTGTGTTTTTATTTGCACTTAAATTTTATTGACGTTTAAGTTAAGAAACCTATTCATTCTTAATTTTGTTTATCTTAGCACAACATCAGTTTTAGTCCCTTCTTATGCAGTACTAAAGTACTATCTATCCAGTATATTTGATTGGTACTTATAGTCGGCCCTAAGATTTATGTGCTGGACAATATTTGTGATTAACACATGCTTTCATTTCATTTGACAACGTTGCAAACTGCAAGTAGGTTAGTTATGATTAATGAATATGACTTCATTTAAGAGTCATGTGACTAATTTAGTGTTAATATTTGTTTGGGGGGCCGCACCGTCTGTAGTGGAAAAAGTTAAGAACCCCTGCAACACTGTATTTACGGTATGTGTGTGTGAGTTTCATAAACTCATTCCAGGTTTGATCTTTTCAGTGTGCCCGGCCGGCTGGAAACCAGGAAGTGACACCATTAAACCTGACGTCCAGAAGAGTAAAGACTTCTTCTCCAAACAGTGATAAGACCAAGGCCAGAGTCTGCCGCCTGCTCTAGCTCTCCAAGATGTCGTATAGATGACAGAAGTATGTAGATGCAGGAGTGAATATTTTATATCCGCTTGAGGACATCTAGGGATTAATGTTCTGTGTCTGGTTGTCTTTTAAAGTGTGTACTAAGGACCAATGTTTTCTATTCTTATAACACAGCACTGTTTTTATTTCCCGAGATTGTTATATGTCATTCCTTATCGTACAAAAAAATAATAATGTCAAGTCTGACTTTGTTGTGGTTCTGTTTTGTCATACTGTAAGCAGAAGATGGTATCAAAGAAGTCAGTGCTCACTAGTTTAAATACAAAAATACCCTTTCCGCTACTTTCTCTTTCACAGTCTCAGCAGGAGAATGTCGTATTCCAAATGTTTTACTTTCATTTTGACAGACTCATTATACACATGTTTATATGAGAATGTCGTATTCCAAATGTTTTCCTTTCATTTTGACAGACTGATTATACACTATTGCTGAGGTGTGTGTATGTATACATATAATGTATGTATATATACATAATGAATTTGTGTATATATATATAGAGAGAGAGACTCCAGCAACCACAAGCGGTAGTAAATGGATGGATGGTTAAATAAATATATATATGTGTGTGTATATATATTAATATATACACAGTATATGTACATATATATTTGTGTGTACACGCACATATATTTATGTGTATGTATTGATGCAGAATATATATATATACACACATATATATATATATTGTGTGTGTGTGTGTATATATATATATATATATATATATATATATATATATAGCGAGAGTATATATACACATATATTTGTGTGTATATGTATTTTATTTTGCACTAAAAATGCCAAAAACAGATGTTAGAAAGACAAACATTTGTGTCATAGGTCACAAGTTCTTAATATTTGTGAGCTTATGGCCCCATTCAAATATTAACACTGAATTAATCATCTTACATTGATTTTAATGGTATTCAATAATTGTACTTAAACTATCCATCCATCCATTTTCTACCACTTATTCCCTTGTGGGGTTGTGGGGGGCGCTGGCGCCTATCTCCGCTACAATCGGGCGGAAGGCGGGGTACACCCTGGACAAGTCGCCAACACAGACAACATTCGCACTCACACACTAGGGCCAATTTAGTGTTGCCAATCAACCTATCCCCAGGTGCATGTCTTTGGAAGTGGGAGGAAGCCGGAGTACCCGGAGGGAACCCACACATTCACGGGGAGAACATGCCAACTCCACACAGAAAGATCCTGAGCCTGGATTTGAACCCAGGACTGCAGGAACTTCGTATTGTGAGGCAGACGCACTAACCCCTCTGCCACCGTGAAGCCCCTACTTAAACTATATACAGTTTAATGGTATAGACATTGTCAAAAGACATGAAACCATGTCTTTATCACAAATATTAGTATTTATTCAAGACAAACCTTAGGTTTAGGTCAGGCTGAATAGAAAAATAATTACTAACCATATATACTGTAAAAGAAGGCACTCATAAGTAACTGATGAAAATAAATGTACATACAATTATGTTGTGCTTAAATAAAATGTTATTTTAGGTAAACTCAAAAGTAAACTACAAATGAAAATCCAGTTTTACCACTTTAGTCATATTTTTTTGCACTTCAAAAATGTGTCTGTGACTTTAACACATTTTTGGTTAAACACTGCATTAATATTAGCATCAAAGTCTCTGCTTTTTCTCATGACTTATTTCTGCTTTTTTTTCCCCTTCCATTTTAAATGTTATTTTGACAATGTGCTGCGGGCCACAAATGGCCCCTGTGCCACACTTAGGACACCCATGCACTAATGCAGAGGGTGTCAAACATACAGCGCGCAAGACGAGTTTGCTAAGTATGAAAAATAACCTGACATTTTTGAATCAAAGAAACTGCTGTTCTAAAAGTGTCCACCGGATGTCGCAATAGCAATTCTTTGTAGATTGGAGTTACCAACCTTTTTGAAAGCAAGAACTACTTCTTGGGTACTGATTAATGCAAAGGGTTACCAGTTTGATACACACTTAAATTGCCAGAAATAGCCAATTTGCTCAATCTACCTTTAATAAATCTATGTATGTAAAAAAAAAAAAAAAAAAAGGGTATTTCTGTCTGTCATTCCGTCGTACATTTTTTTTTCCTTTTACGGAAGGTTTTTTGTAGTGAATAAATGATGAAAAAAAAACACTTAATTGAACAGTTTAGAAGAGGAGAAAACAGGAAAAAAATAAAAATTAAATTTTGAAACATAGTTTATCTTCAATTTTGACTCTTTAAAAATCAAAATTCAACCAAAAAAAAATGAACAGAAAAACTAGCTAATTCGAATCTTTTTGAAAAAAATAAAATATTTTATAGAAAATCATTCAGTAATTTTTCCTGATTAAGAATAATTTTAGAATTTTGATGACATGTTTTAAATAGGTTAAAATCCAATCTGCACTTTGTTAGAATATATAACAAATTGGACAAAGCTATATTTCTAACAAAGACAAATTATTTATTTTACATTTTCCACAACAAACATTTTAAAAGAAATTCAAAAGACTTTGAAATAAGATTTTAATTTGATTCCACGTATTTTCTAGATTTGCCAGAATATTTTTTTTTAATTTCAATCATAAGTTTGAAGAAATATTTCACAAATATTCTTTGTCGAAAAAACAGAAGCTAAAATGAAGAATTAAATTAAAATGTATTTATTCTTTACAATAAAAAAAAAGTACTACTTGAACATTGATTTAAATTGTCAGGAAAGAAGAGGAAGGAATTTAAAAAAGTAAAAATGATTATGTGTTTAAAAATCCTAAAATCATTTTAAGGTTGTATTTTTTTCTCTAAAATTGTCTTTTTGAAAGTTATAAGAAGCAAAGTAAAAAAAAATAATTTTTATTTAAACAAGTGAAGACCAAGTCTTTAAAATATTTTCTTGGATTTTCAAATTCTATTTGAATTTTGTCTCTCTCAGAGTTAAAAATGTCGAGCAAAGCGAGACCAGCTTGCTAGTAAATAAATACAATTTTAAAAATAGAGGCAGCTCACTGGTAAGTGCTGCTATTTAAGCTATTTTTAGAACAGGCCAGCGGGCGACTCATCCGGTCCTTACGGGCGACCTGGTGCCCGCGTTGGTGACCCCTGCTGTAGAAGATGCTACACATGTACAAAATAAAGCACATGAGTTTAATACATCAGTCGAGGGAAATGATCAAACTCCATAAATAACATCCTGTAATTTGGTTTTGATATACCTTTTTTTTTATCTTGATAGAAAGGAGTTAAATGATGAACATGATCACATAATTTATTCAGAACATGTAAATAACGATAAGAAAAGAAAATACTATTAACCACAACATGTAAGTGTAAAAAAAACATAATTTGTATATTTTCAGAATATGGTTGTTCTATTTTAAAACCAAGAAAACAATCCGAAGTTGTCTTTATTTTTAAGTTATCGTGCCGTGATTTTACCAGCCCCTACTTGCCAAATGAGGAAACCCTTCCTTAGACCAGTGGTTCTCCACCTTTTTTCAGTGATGTACACCCTGTGAACATTTTTTTAATTCAAGTACCCCCTAATCAGAGCAAAGCATTTTTGGTTGAAAAAAAGAGATAAAGAAGTAAAATACAGCACTATGTCATCAGTTTCTGATTTAATAAATTGTATAACAGTGTAAGATATTGCTTATTCTTAGTGGTCTTTCTTGAACTATTTGGAAAAAAAGATATAAAAATAACTAACAACTTGTTGAAAAATAAACATGTGATTCAATTATAAATATAGATTTCTACACATAGAAGTAATCATCAACCCAAAGTGCCCTCTTTGGGGATTGTAATAGAGATCCATCTGGATTCATCAACTTAATTCTAAACATTTCTCCACAAAAAAAGAAATCTTTAACATCAATATTTATGGAACATGTCCATAAATATATGTATAAAGGATTTTTGAATTGTTGCTATTTTTACAATATTTAAAAAAAATCTCACGTACCCCTTGGCATACCTTCAAGTACCCCCATTTGAGAACCACTGCATTAGACTATGAAAATAAAAATAATTTATATTTCTACTTAACCATTTAAAATATCAATAATACAATTCTGCACATTTTTAAAGCTTAATAATAACAACAACAAAAAAAGAGGCTAGGAACCACTTTATGACTGTGGCACAGGATAGGACACAAAGAGAGGGAACACAATTAGCAATTACTTCATAGATAGCTGTGTTAATAACTACACATTTTGTAAGTTCAGGTAGTAGGTTAGACATTTGAAGAATTTTTTTTTCAACCATTATCTGACAATTAATATATTTCTTTTCTGAGTAATTTGCCGTGTGTTTTTATTTTTATTTTAGCATAGCTCGGGGGTTAGCTGTTAGCTCGTTAGCATTAGCAGGTATCTTATCTTCGAAGATGGCCACCGGGAAGATGTGCTTTAAAAAAAGCAAAGAGGAAACAACCGAGGTTTGAACATATATTTATGTATTATTGTAATCCTATTTGAAGCTAAAGTTAATAGTACAATGTTTGTGCATTTGCATTTAGCATTGATAGATCACTTCGCGCTCCAAATGTTCAAATTAATATGGCGCATTTTTTTTTTACCCCTAAAGCAGGCCTGCGCAATTATTTGTACTCGGGGGGCCAAATTTAGTGGAAAAAATGTGTCTTGGGGCTGGTATATACATCTAGATAAAAGTTAAAATTTTTAAGACGGACCACCTTTAAAAAACGGAATGGATTTTTTTTTTTTTTTTTACTGAAAGTACTTGACAATAAATAATATGGGATTTACACTATTAACTATGAAGGATAAAACACTGAATATTGTCACTCACCCTCTCCATCCACTTATTTTACATCCATCCATCCATCCATTTTCTACCGCTTATTCCCTTTTGGGGTCACGGGGGGCGCTGGCGCCTATCTCAGCTACAATCGGGCGGAAGGCGGGGTACACCCTGGACAAGTCGCCAGCTCATCGCAGGGCGACATATTTTACAATCTTGCAAAAAGCAACCAAAAAATGGAACAAACACAGCGAAATATGAAAGCGAAAGGTCACTAAGCTTCAGAACTTTGTTGTAAAAATCTCCTTCCGCGTTTGTCCCTGACACCCACATTTCTGGCTGGGCTCTGTGGAAACGCTCCCCATCCACACTGCTTGGTGCCTTGTCACTTATATTACCATACTAACTAGTATATCATGCGAAAATGCAGATTCCGACCATTGAAATATTTAGTATAGTTCAAGACTTTCGGTCATTTAAAAACAACACTGCGCATCATAATGGCAGCTACACTCTCCATGTTAAGGATCTAGAAAAATATATTTGTGAATGTTAGGCGGTTCAGATTGAAAAGCTTAACGGACCTTAATTTGCCCAGGTCTGCCCTAAAGGGACAAGCGGTAGAAAATTGATGGAGGTATAGACTGTGTGGAGCCAGAGTCACCCACCAATTTTTAAAAGTTGTGTCTTTTAACATTTTTAAGTGGACAGGATTGTTTCCGAACGACCTGAAGACGAAAGAGGGCTCCCTGGTCTTCGTCAAGAGGATGATGGCGGTGGCCGTGTCCTCCATCACTTACCTCAGGGGCATCTTCCCTGAAGATGCTTACCGCTCCAGATATTTGGAAGGTAAACGCCAGAATTAAAACACACATGAAAGAAAAGAAAAGTCACATTGTAAACAAAAGTGTAATTCAGGCACGTATTCTGCATACAGGATTAATATGTGTACTCTATATCACTGTTTTTCAACCACTGTGCCGCGGCACATTAGTGTACCCTGGTGTGCCGTGGGAGATTATCTAATTTCACCTATTTGGGTTAAAAATATTTTTTTGCAAACCAGTAATTATCAATCAATCAATCAATGTTTATTTATATAGCCCCAAATCACAAATGTCTCAAAGGACTGCACAAATCATTACGACTACAACATCCTCGGAAGAACCCACAAAAGGGCAAGGAAAACTCACACCCAGTGGGCAGGGAGAATTCACATCCAGTGGGACGCCAGTGACAATGCTGACTATGAGAAACCTTGGAGAGGACCTCAGACGTGGGCAACCCCCCACCCCTCTAGGGGACCGAAAGCAATGGATGTCGAGCGGGTCTAACATGATGCTGTGAAAGTTCAATCCATAGTGGCTCCAACACAGCCGCGAGAGTTCAGTTCAAAGCGGATCCAAGACAGCAGCGAGAGTCCTGTCCACAGGAGACCATCTCAAGCGGAGGCGGATCAGCAGCGTAGAGATGTCCCCAATCGATACAGGCGAGCGGTCCATCCTGGGTCCCGACGAGCGGTCCATCCTGGGTCTCGACTCTGGACAGCCAGTACTTCATCCATGGTCATCGGACCGGACCCCCTCCACAAGGGAGGGGGGGACATAGGAGAAAGAAAAGAAGCGGCAGATCAACTGGTCTAAAAAGGAAGTCTATTTAAAGGCTAGAGTATACAGATGAGTTTTAAGGTGAGACTTAAATGCTTCTACTGAGGTGGCATCTCGAACTGTTACCGGGAGGGCATTCCAGAGTACTGGAGCCCGAACGGAAAACGCTCTATAGCCCGCAGACTTTTTTTGGGCTCTAGGAATCACTAATAAGCCGGAGTCTTTTGAACGCAGATTTCTTGCCGGGACAATTATAGTCTACAAATGATGTATTGATGTTGAGTGTTTGTACTGTCTAGAGCTCGGCAGAGTAACTATGTAATACTTTTCCATACCAGTAGGTGGCAGCCGGTAGCTAATTGCTATGTAGATGTCGGAAACAGCGGGAGGCAGTGTGCAGGTAAAAAGGTGTCTAATGCTTAAACCAAAAATAAACAAAAGGTGAGTGCCCCTTAGAAAAGGCATTGAAGCTTAGGGAAGGCTATGCAGAACGAGACTAAAACTGAACCGGCTACAAAGTAAACAAAAACGGAATGCTGGACGACAGCAAAGACTTACTATGGAGCAAAGATGGCCTACACAATGTACATCCGAACATGACATGAAAATCAACGATGTTCCCACAAAGAAGGTTAAAAACAACTGAAATATTCTTGATTGCTAAAACAAAGTGGATGCGGGAAATATCGCTCAAAGGAAGACATGAAAACTGCTACAGGAAAATACCCCCATAAAAGAAAAAGCCACCACAATAGAAGCGCAAGACTAGCACTAAAACACGAGAGCTATAGTGATGCATGCTGGGTTATGCTTTAAAGTCATATCCAACAATTGCAACACATTTTTATTGTCAACTGAGTTTAGTTTTTTTTTTTTAAGATTTCTGCTGGTGGTGTGCCTCTGCATTTTTTCAACGCAAAAAATGTGCTTTGGCTCGAAAACGGTTGAAAAACACTGCTTTATATCAGTGTTTTTCAACCTTTTTTGAGCCAAGGCACATTTTTTTCATTGAAAAAAGCACACTGATATAAAGCACTATATCAGTGTTTTTCAACCTTTTTCGAGCCAAGGCACATTTTTTTTCTTTGAAAAAAGCACACTGATATAAAGCACTATATCAGTGTTTTTCAACCTTTTTTGAGCCAAGGCACATTTTTTTCATTCAAAAAAGCACACTGATATAAAGTACTATATCAGTTTTTTTCAACCTTTTTTGAGCCAAGGCACATTTTTTTTCATTGAAAAAAGCACACTGATATAAAGCACTATATCAGTGTTTTTCAACCTTTTTTGAGCCAAGGCACATTTTTTTTCTTTGAAAAAAGCACACTGATATAAAGCACTATATCAGTGTTTTTCAACCTTTTTTGAGCCAAGGCACATTTTTTTTCATTGAAAAAAGCACACTGATATAAAGTACTATATCAGTGTTTTTCAACCTTTTTTGAGCCAAGGCACATTTTTTTTCATTGAAAAAAGCACACTGATATAAAGCACTATATCAGTGTTTTTCAACCTTTTTTGAGCCAAGGCACATTTTTTTTTCTTTGAAAAAAGCACACTGATATAAAGCACTATATCAGTGTTTTTCAACCTTTTTCGAGCCAAGGCACATTTTTTTTCATTGAAAAAAGCACACTGATATAAAGCACTATATCAGTGTTTTTCAACCTTTTTTGAGCCAAGGCACATTTTTTTTCTTTGAAAAAAGCACACTGATATGAAGCACTATATCAGTGTTTTTCAACCTTTTTCGAGCCAAGGCACATTTTTTTTCATTGAAAAAAGCACACTGATATAAAGCACTGTATCAGTGTTTTTCAACCTTTTTTGAGCCAAGGCACATTTTTTTCATTCAAAAAAGCACACTGATATAAAGTACTATATCAGTGTTTTTCAACCTTTTTTGAGCCAAGGCACATTTTTTTTCATTGAAAAAAGCACACTGATATAAAGCACTATATCAGTGTTTTTCAACCTTTTTTGAGCCAAGGCACATTTTTTTTCTTTGAAAAAAGCACACTGATATAAAGCACTATATCAGTGTTTTTCAACCTTTTTTGAGCCAAGGCACATTTTTTTTCATTGAAAAAAGCACACTGATATAAAGTACTATATCAGTGTTTTTCAACCTTTTTTGAGCCAAGGCACATTTTTTTTCATTGAAAAAAGCACACTGATATAAAGCACTATATCAGTGTTTTTCAACCTTTTTCGAGCCAAGGCACATTTTTTTTCATTGAAAAAAGCACACTGATATAAAGCACTATATCAGTGTTTTTCAACCTTTTTTGAGCCAAGGCACATTTTTTTTCTTTGAAAAAAGCACACTGATATAAAGCACTATATCAGTGTTTTTCAACCTTTTTCGAGCCAAGGCACATTTTTTTTCATTGAAAAAAGCACACTGATATAAAGCACTATATCAGTGTTTTTCAACCTTTTTTGAGCCAAGGCACATTTTTTTCATTCAAAAAAGCACACTGATATAAAGTACTATATCAGTGTTTTTCAACCTTTTTTGAGCCAAGGCACATTTTTTTTCATTGAAAAAAGCACACTGATATAAAGCACTATATCAGTGTTTTTCAACCTTTTTTGAGCCAAGGCACATTTTTTTTCTTTGAAAAAAGCACACTGATATAAAGCACTATATCAGTGTTTTTCAACCTTTTTTGAGCCAAGGCACATTTTTTTTCATTGAAAAAAGCACACTGATATAAAGTACTATATCAGTGTTTTTCAACCTTTTTTGAGCCAAGGCACATTTTTTTTCATTGAAAAAAGCACACTGATATAAAGCACTATATCAGTGTTTTTCAACCTTTTTCGAGCCAAGGCACATTTTTTTTCATTGAAAAAAGCACACTGATATAAAGCACTATATCAGTGTTTTTCAACCTTTTTTGAGCCAAGGCACATTTTTTTTCTTTGAAAAAAGCACACTGATATAAAGCACTATATCAGTGTTTTTCAACCTTTTTCGAGCCAAGGCACATTTTTTTTCATTGAAAAAAGCACACTGATATAAAGCACTATATCAGTGTTTTTCAACCTTTTTTGAGCCAAGGCACATTTTTTTCATTCAAAAAAGCACACTGATATAAAGTACTATATCAGTGTTTTTCAACCTTTTTTGAGCCAAGGCACATTTTTTTTCATTGAAAAAAGCACACTGATATAAAGCACTATATCAGTGTTTTTCAACCTTTTTTGAGCCAAGGCACATTTTTTTTCATTGAAAAAAGCACACTGATATAAAGTACTATATCAGTGTTTTTCAACCTTTTTTGAGCCAAGGCACATTTTTTTTCATTGAAAAAAGCACACTGATATAAAGCACTATATCAGTGTTTTTCAACCTTTTTAGAGCCAAGGCACATTTTTTTTCTTTGAAAAAAGCACACTGATATAAAGCACTATATCAGTGTTTTTCAACCTTTTTTGAGCCAAGGCACATTTTTTTTTCATTGAAAAAAGCACACTGATATAAAGTACTATATCAGTGTTTTTCAACCTTTTTTGAGCCAAGGCACATTTTTTTTCATTGAAAAAAGCACACTGATATAAAGCACTATATCAGTGTTTTTCAACCTTTTTTGAGCCAAGGCACATTTTTTTTCATTGAAAAAATATGAAGGCACACCAGCAGCAGAAGCGTTAAAAAATGAAAATCCACCTGGTTCTCTTTTTTTGTTTTTTTGTTTGTTATTTCCTGTGTGTAGTGCTTTGCGCTGTTATTTTGGTGGCCTTTCCTGTTTTGTTGGTGTTTTCCTGTCGCAGCTTCATGTTTTCCTTTGCTGCAATTGCCTGACCTGCTTTGTATTGGCAATCAAGACTATTTCAGTTGTGGGGACGCTATCCTTCTTTGTGGGGACATTGTTGATTGTCATGTCATGTACGGACACACACTGTAAGTCTTTGCTGTCGTCCGGCATTCTGTTTTTGTCGACTTTGCAGCCAGTTTAGTTTTACTTACGTTTTGCATAGCCATCCCTATGTTTCAGTGCCTTTTGCCTACAAGACTTGCCTTTGGTTCATATTTGGTTTAAGCGTTACATACCTTTTTACCTGCATGCTGTCTCCCGCTGTGCTCTGTGTATTGGGATCATGACAAATCATCTCCGACAAGTACTACATGGTTACCATGCCAAGTTCTATACGGCACAGACACTAGACCAATGTTTTTCAACCACTGTGCACACTAGTGTGCCGTTAGATATTGTCTTTTGTGCCATGGGAAATGATGCAACTTCACCTAATTGGTCCCAAAAATATTTTTTTTGCAAATGATTAATTATAATCTGCAAATACTGTGCCGTTCCTTAGTGTCCGTGCTGTGTAAAACTTGGCTGTAGAACTGATTCCAATATGAAGACCACAGCGTGCAGGTAAAAAAAGGTATGTAACGCTTAAGCCAAAAATTAACAAAAGGAAAAGGCAATAAAGCAGAGGGATGGCTATGTAAAATGACAGTAAAACTGAACTAGTTAAAAAGTAAACAGAAACAGAATGCTGGACGACGGCAAAAACTTGCAGCGTGTGGAGCAGAGATGGACGGCGTCCACAAAGTAGATCCGTGCATGACATGGCAAGCAACAATGTCCCCACAAAGAAGAATAGCAACAACTTCAATAGCCTTGCTTGCTAACGCAAAGCAGGTGCGGGGAATAGCGCTCATAGGAAGACATAAAACTGCTACAGGAAAACACCAAAATAACAGCACAAGACAAGAACTAAAGCACTACACACCGGAAACACCAACAAACTCGAAATAAGGCACGAGGAGGACCTGGTGGAGTTTTTTTTTTTTTTAACGTTTTTGGAAAAAAATGTGCCTTGTCTCAAAAAAGGTTGAAAAACACTGGTCTAGAGCTCGGCAGCGTAACCGTGTAATACTCTTCCACATCAGTAGGTGGCAGCCGGTAGCTAATTGCTTTGTAGATGTCGGGAACATGGTTTGTGGTGATCACAATATGCGGGAGGCAGTGTGCAGGTAAAAAAAGGTATGTAACGCTTAAGCCAAAAATTAACAAAAGGAAAAGGCAATAAAGCAGAGGGATGGCTATGTAAAATGACAGTAAAACTGAACTAGTTAAAAAGTAAACAGAAACAGAATGCTGGACGACGGCAAAAACTTGCAGCGTGTGGAGCAGAGATGGACGGCGTCCACAAAGTACATCCGTGCATGACATGGCAAGCAACAATGTCCCCACAAAGAAGAATAGCAACAACTTCAATAGCCTTGCTTGCTAACGCAAAGCAGGTGCGGGGAATAGCGCTAAAAGGAAGACATAAAACTGCTACAGGAAAACACCAAAATAACAGCACAAGACAAGAACTAAAGCACTACACACAGGAAAACACCAAGAAACTCAAAATAAGGCACGAGGAGGACCCGGTGGAGTTTCATTTTTTAACGTTTTCTGCTGGTGGTGTGCCTCTGGATTTTTAAATGGAAAAAAATGTGCCTTGTCTCAAAAAAGGTTGAAAAACACGGCACTAGACAACGGCACATTATTATAATTAATTCATTTGCAAAAAATATTTTTGGGACCAATTAGGTGAAGTTGCATAATTTCCCATAGCACACCAGACAACATCTCACGGCACACTAGTGTGCCGCGGCACAGTGGTTGAAAAAGTGGCCGCTACATAAAGATGTAGCGGCCACTCATATTAACATGTGCTGCAATGATGCATGATGTTGATAAATGTAGTCTTTATATAATTGTTTGCTCTTTTTTAGGATAAACAATATGAATTGCTTTCTTCCACCATAGTTAATAATTTGATAAGTAACATAAATTAACGATAAAGCTTGCTGTTTATGTAGCCCTACTGTGCGTACTACACCACGGGCATCAAACTCAAGGCCCGCGACATCATTTTATCTGGTGTATAAAGTCTGTCAAAATGAAAGTTTAACTTTTCGAATAAAACATTTTCTTGATGAAAGTGAAAGAGAAAGTAGTGGAAAGGTTATTTTTGTTTTCAAACTAGTGAGCACTGACTTCTTCAATGCCAACACCTGCTTACAGTATGACAAAACATAGAACCACAACAAAGTCAGACTTGACATAATTAGTGTTTGTACGATAAGGAATGACATATAATAATCTCGGGAAATAAAAACAGTGCTGTGTTATAAGAATAGAAAACATTGAAAATAAAACATTGGTCCTCAGTACACACTTTAAAAGACAACCAGGTCTGGCCCGCAAAGACCTGGAAATGATATGTGTCAATAAAGTTCATCATATTTTCTCACAAATGTAATTGATTTTTTTTTTTTCATTTTGACAGATAAAAATATATGTACTGCTTGAAATTGCATACATTTTAAACTTTAATAGTATCCAATATCTCAGCTACAATCGGGCGGAAGGCGGGGTACACCCTGGACATAGGCGCCAGCGCCCCCCGCTACCCCGAAAGGGAATAAGCGGTAGCAAATGGATGGATGGATGGATAGTATCCAATATTGCAACAAATATTACAGTATATTATCACACTTTAAAAACATGTTTTTGTCTAGATAAAAATACTTAACTTTACAGTAAACTACCCATCATATAATAAACATGACATATATATATATATATATATATGTCCAGGGTGTATACTGCCTTCCGCCCGATTGTAGCTGAGATAGGCGCCAGCGCCCCCCGCGACTCCAAAAGGGAATAAGCGGTAGAAAATGGATGGATGGATATATATATATATAATTTTTTATTTTTTCTCCGATACCAAGGCGTTACAGGATCATACATTGGTCATATTCAAAGTCCTCATGTTTCCAGGGACGTATTTCCTGACTTTATAAAGTCCAGAGATAATGCTACTTGTAAGAATGTTAGAGCATGTTAGAACTGCTCCCACAGTGGAGTGTTTTAAGTCTCGTCTTAATACCCACTTTTATTTTTTGGCTTTTAACACTACGTGAGTTGTGTGGTCCTCAGTGTTTTTAGAATTTAGATTTCTATTGATTGTTTTAATTGGGTTTTACCCTTTAAAATCGTTTTTAATCAAAATGTATTTTTATATTGGTTTTGTATTTATTTATTTATTGTTTTATTCAGTCATTGGTGGAGCTAAGGATAATATTTGAGTATTGTTTTTAATATTTTTGTGCAACACTTTGGAAATATTTCTGTTGTTTAAATGTGCTTTACAAATAAAGTGGATTGGATATGAAACATACTTTATTTGTTGCCATGGAGGCCAGGATTAGTGGTTTGGAATGTAGCTAAAACACTGTGGATGGACGTTAGCTGGTAGCTAGCTAGCCATGTCTTAAAGCAGCTCTTCCTGAGGGTGTTGCAGTGTTATAACTTCCCCTTTAGCTTGACTTTTTACACCAAAATGCATCCATTTTCCCTTTCTTGTCTACACACTGTCTGCTTGTAAGTACTCTGTGTGTGTGCGCTGCCAAACATGCTCGTCTGCTTGTAAAACCACTTCATTTCTGTAAAAAAAAAAAAAAAAAGAATGGGGAACCGGTACTTTTCAAACAGGCCATAGTACCGTTTTTGATTGATTAGTACCGCAATACTATACTAGTACTGCTATACCGTACAACCCTACTCTTAAGTTGAAATGCCACCGAAATTGAAAACGAACAGTTACAATTCCACAGTCAAACAATCTTGCTTCTTTGTACTCCCCCCCCCCCCCCCCCCAGATCTGTGCATCAAAGTTCTGCGTGAGAACTGCAGCACCCCGGGACCCAGCAAAGTTGTAAAATGGTGATCTAAATGATTTAGTCCTGGCTGCAAAGACGCATCACCGGTGATGCCATTTTCACAGTTTTGGATATTTTGTTCCCAGGTTGATCGGCTGTTTCGATGCATTGGACAAACACTATGTAAGTACATCCATCTTGATTCAAATGTGTTGCATCCCAACTCATGTGACATATGAATCTTACAGCTCCAAGTTGTCTTCATTGGGGTGAGTGAGTCCCTTAAAATAGGCGCTGAAAGTAGAAAATAGCTGCCAATGACTGTATTGTTGCTGATTCTAGGTGTACACCACTCCGGATGAACCGAATGTAAGTTTTGTCAGCAGCCAAAGAACATACCTTAACCTGCTCAGTACGAGTCTGAAAGCAGTTCTTGTCCGGTTTTGCAGTGCATTATCGAGTCCTACAATTTCAAATTCAAGTACACTGATGAGGGCCCAGAGATGGACGTACTCAGGTGTGTATGCAGGTAGCATGTTGTTTTTGGGAGGTGAAATAACCCTTGTAGAGCCGCAGTAAGAACGGTGTGGAGGTGCACGTCCCCATGGAAGACACCAAGAGCGCCTGTGTGCTGCTCATCCGGAAGCTCTTCCTGCTCATGCAGAACCTCAACGCCCTCCCCAACAACATCCACATGACCATGAAGCTCTACTACTACGATGACAGTGAGAGACCACAGACGCCCTAAGCTGAGCAAACATCTGCCAATCACCCCGCGCTTTCCCTCCCTCAGTAACTCCCGCTGACTACGAGCCGCCGGGCTTCAAGGAGGGGGAATGTGACAGCCTGTGGTTCGAAGGCACGGCCGTGCATTTCACCCTGGGTGAGGTCCAGACCACCTTCCACACCTTCCAAGTGCGGGTGTCTGCTGAGCAAGGTCGCCTGGAGAAGCTTCAGGACCAAAAACATGTGGAGGAGGTGAAGCTGCCTCCTCGTTTGAAAAGAGACGTCAGCAAAACCACCACACAGGTAGAGTGTCTCAAAGCTACTAAACCAGGGGTGTCAAAATCGTTTTTATTGAGGGCCACATCGCAGTTATGGTTGCCCTCACATGCCCACGTTTAACAATGAGCAATATATCAATGTACATGTATTAGGGTTGTACCCTGTACCGGTACTAGTATAGTATTGTGGTACTAATGAATCAAAAACGGTACCATACTCTGAAATGGTACCGGTTTCCAATTTATTTATTATTTATTGTGACATTGCTGGTTTTACAAGCAGAGGAGCATGTTGGGCAGCACACACACACAGAGTACTTACAAGCAGACACTGTGTAGAAAGAATAGGGAGAACGGACGCATTTTGGTGTAAGAAGTAATGATAAAGGTGAAGTTATAACACTGAAAGACCCTCAGGAAGAGGTGCTTTAACACATGGCTAGCTAGCTAGCGGCTAATGTCCATCCACTATCTGTGGCTGTGAAGTGAACACTAGTAAGGTTGTGAATACTGTATAGAATATTTAAATTAATACTGTTTGGAGTAATTTAATGGAATCAACTTCCACAATATCTGGTGTCAATCACCAGCCTAGTGGGGTTATAAGAATAGACAAAAAGGAGAAGTATTGCGGAAAGAGATTATTCTAGATTGTCATGTCATGACTGGTTTTATTGATTATTGACTATTTTATTGATTATGGGACCAGCAGTAGAAAACAGTTGTATGGCACTTTTTCGTCACTTATTGTTTGTCTTTGGTACACTGTGTATATTTTAGGCCATTGTTTTTTTGTTTTATTTTTGAAAAATATATATATATATTTATATTGCTCTTTTTATCTTAGGTTTAAACATTAATAGATAAACTCGAAGTTATTGTTTTGTTTTTTGGTTCTTTGTTGTTGCTATTTTTGTATTACAACATTTTATTATTTGATCGTGTTGTGCTGTATTGTAATCTTTTGTTTTGTGATCATGTGATGTTTTTTGTCTGGACCCCAGGAAGAATAGTCTCCACTATTCATTTATTTTAATAAACTAAAATAAATGAATAGTGTCGGCTCACCCACGTGGTTCCTTTGGATGTGAACATAAGTGATTCATTTGGATGAATGGGCTATTTATTTATGTCAACTCTGTTGATGGTTTTTCAATTCTTTGAACACTAAAACTTATTTAAATGCTGCTTTTTTTGGGGGCTAATTAGTGGATGTTCATTTGGTGAAAAACCAAGAGCTTCTCCCCCCCCCACCCTGGACCTCTGGCTTATTTTCAGTCTTTTTCATGAAGTTCAAATCACAACCGTCTGTTAATTGACTTACCGAATATCGGCCCCATGCCTAACAAGTTTTATTACCTTGTCTGTAGCAGTAAAAGTGATTTAGGTCTGCTTTCCACTTTGCTCCAGGGCCCCTTCAAGATAATTCCCAATGACCTGCCCTCTGACGATGGTAAGTTTGCAGGTTCTTCCCATTGAACACATTCAGCCATTGACAGTAAACACTTTGTTTATACAGAGTCTGCACAGTTCAAAAAACCCACTAAACCTCTGGTCAAGGTAGGTAATACACAATTCTGGTTACAGCAATATTTTGTTCACTCGTTTGTATTTTAGAGAAGTACAGCACGCACAAAGCCACCAAAACAGAGAAGAAAAAGAGTGTAACTGCACAATTCACCAAAAATATGTCCAAACGATAATTACAAACTACAGTTTCTTCATTTTATTGTTTACTGTATCGTTACGTTATGCTTGATTTAAATCTTTTCTTTTTCTTGTAGTCTGTTACAATGTTAATGGGACTTTTCATACGGTAACATTGTTTTGGTGTTCAATTGTTCTGTAATGAAATTTTATAATTTTTTAAATTGTTCATAAATAAATAATTTCACCAGAAAAGTATGTCGATTTTTTTTCCCCCTTGCTAAAGATTGTGAGAAGACATGCAAAAAGGCATTATGTGGAAAATGAAAGGAACTGTGGGAGTGGAAATAATGAGGCGAGAGAGCCGGTGAGTTTATTATCAGACTACATTTCCACAACAACAAGAAGTGTGTCCCCTCATAACTGGTCACATGCCACCTATCCACCAATTATGACAAAAATTAGTGCCCCGCTACGGGATATACAACTCCATCCATCCATCATCTTCCGCTTATCCAAGGTCGGGTCGCGGGGGCAGCAGCCTAAGCAGGGAAGCCCAGACTTCCCTATCTCCAGCCACTTCGTCTAGCTCTTCCCGGGGGATCCCGAGGCGTTCCCAGGCCAGCCGGGAGACATAGTCTTCCCAACGTGTCCTGGGTCTTCTCCGTGGCCTCCTACCGGCTGGACGTGCCCTAAACACATCCCTGGGGAGGCGTTCGGGTGGCATCCTGACCAGATGCCCAAACCACCTCATCTGGCTCCTCTCGATGTGGAGGAGCAGCGGCTTTACTTTGAGTCCCTCCCGGATGGCAGAGCTTCTCACCCTATCTCTAAGGGAGAGCCCCACCACCCGGCGGAGGAAACTCATTTCGGCCGCTTGTACCCGTGATCTTATCCTTTCGGTCATGACCCAAAGCTCATGACCATAGGTGAGGATGGGAACGTAGATCGACCGGTAAATTGAGAGCTTTGCCTTCCGGCTCAGCTCCTTCTTCACCACAACGGATCGATACAACGTCCGCATTACTGAAGACGCCGCACCGATCCGCCTGTCGATCTCACGATCCACTCTTCCCCCACTCGTGAACAAGACTCCTAGGTACTTGAACTCCTCCACTTGGGGCAGGGTCTCCTCCCCAACCCGGAGATAGCATTCCACCCTTTTCCGGGCGAGAACCATGGACTCGGACTTGGAGGTGCTGATTCTCATTCCGGTCACTTCACACTCGGCTGCGAACCGATCCAGTGAGAGCTGAAGATCCCGGTCAGATGAAGCCATCAGGACCACATCATCTGCAAAAAGCAGAGACCTAATCCCGTGGCCACCAAACCGGATCCCCTCAACGCCTTGGCTGCGCCTAGAAATTCTGTCCATAAAAGTTATGAACAGAATGGGTGACAAAGGACAGCCTTGGCGGAGTCCAACCCTCACTGGAAACGTGTCCGACTTACTGCCAGCAATGCGGACCAAGCTCTGACACTGATCATACAGGGAGCGGACTGCCACAATAAGACAGTCCGGTACCCCATACTCTCTGAGCACTCCCCACAGGACTTCCCGAGGGACACGGTCGAATGCCTTCTCCAAGTCCACAAAGCACATGTAGACTGGTTGGGCAAACTCCCATGCACCCTCAAAAACCCTGGCGAGAGTATAGAGCTGGTCCACAGTTCCACGACCAGGACGAAAACCACACTGTTCCTCCTGAATCCGAGGTTCGACTATCCGGCGTAGCCTCCTCTCCAGTACACCTGAATAAACCTTACCGGGAAGGCTGAGGAGTGTGATCCCACGATAGTTGGAACACAACCTCCGGTCCCCCTTCTTAAAGAGAGGGACCACCACCCCGGTCTGCCAATCCAGAGGTACCGCCCCCGATGTCCACGCGATGCTGCAGAAATATACAACTACTTCAGGCAATTCTGAGAGGAATTGGGTATGAATGCTCCAATGCTGAAGTTGAACTGACATGTTGACAGAATGTACAATCCCTGTTTCCATATGAATTGGGAAATTGTGTTAGATGTAAATATAAACCTGTAAATATAGTTCTTTTCGGCATTAATGGTGCCTTCACAGATGTGTAAGTTACCCATGCCTTGGGCACTAATTCACCCCCATACCATCGCAGATGCTGACTTTTGAACTTTGCATCGATAACAGTCTGGATGGTTCGCTTCCCCTTTGGTCCGGATGACGCAATGTGGAATATTTCCAAAAACAATTTGAAATGTGGACTCGTCAGACCACAGAACACTTTTCCACTTTGAATCAGTCCATCTTAGATGATCTTGGGCCCAGAGAAGCCGGCGGAATTTCTGGATGTTGTTGATAAATGGCTTTCGCTTTCCATAGTAGAGCTTTAACTTGCACTTACAGATTTAGCGACAAACTGTATTTAATGACAGTGGTTTTCTGAAGTGTTCCTGAGCCCATGTGGTGATATCCTTGGAGATTGATGTCGTTTTTTGATACAGTGCCATCTGAGGGATCGAAAGTCATGGTCATTCAATGTTGGTTTCCGGCCATGCCGCTTACGTGGAGTGATTTCTCCAGATTCTCTGAACCTTTTGACGATATTATGGACCGTAGACGTTGAAATCCCTAAATTTCTTGCAATTGCACTTTGAGAAACATTCTTAAACTGTTTGACTATTTGCCCGCCCCATCCTTTCTTGTGAGAGACTGAGCATTTTTTGGGAAGCTGTTTTCATACCAATCATGGCACCCACCTGTTTCCAATTAGCCTGCACACATGTGGGATGTTCCAAATAAGTGTTTGATGAGCATTCCTCAACTTTATCAGTATTTATTGCCACCTTTCCCAACTTCTTTGTCACGTGTTGCTGGCATCAAATTCTAAAATTAATGATTATTCGCAAAAAAAATAAATATTTATCAATTTGAACATCAAATATGTTGTCTTTGTAGCATATTCAACTGAATATGGGTTGAAAATAATTTGCAAATTATTGTATTCAGTTTATATTTACATCTAACACAATTTTCCAACTCATATGGAAACAGGGTTTGTAGTATGAGTGTTGGATTACTTTTTAATGTTGAAGAGTGTGAATTTCCAGGGAAAACGTAATTTGGTTTGGAAATGGGAAAGTGTTAGTTGAATGTGTTGTTGTTGCAATGGCTTGAATCGGTTGAAAAATGTGAAAGTTTAAAAAATGGACAATTAATTTTGAATAGGGAAAATTTCCCTGGAAACTGAATTCTTCGACATCCGGGAATTTTTTTTTTTTAATTGTGGAAGTAGCGCACACAATTTTGAACGGACTGAATAATTTGGAGATGGAACGGTTTGAATCAGATAAAATCTCACAGCTTAGTTGCCAGAATTTTTGTGTCAAATTGACTTTGTTTTTTTACATGATATTATTCATGGAAAATCAGTACAAATAATTTTTTTTATTCTGGCAAATGAGCTGCCAGTTTTTTCTACCGTAAAAACAAAAGGAACCGTCTTTCCATTTAAAGTAATACACCGCTAAAAACAACAACCGTAGAATTTACAGTCAAAAACTGGCAGCTCGGTCAACAGAATTTTGACGCGAAAATCGGCAAAATGCTGTAAAGAACAAGGTAAAATTTATCGTCATTTTTATTATTTGATGGGTAGTTTGCTGTAAAGCAAAGTCCTTTTTATTTAGACAAAAAATGTTTGGAAAGTATGATAAAATACTGTAATATTTGTTGCAATAATGGATACTATTAAAGTTTAAAAGGCATGCCATTTCAAGCAGTACATATATATTTTTTTCAAAATTTAAAAAAATCCATGACATTTGGTGAGAAAATATGAAGTACTTTATTGACACATACTGTATCATTTCCCGGTGTTTGCGGGCCAGATAAAATAATGTCGCGGGCCGGGTCTGTTTGACAAGTGTGGTATAAAAGCACCTTTAGACGTGTTCCTTTGGTAATACTTAAATGACCATTGTGAAGAATGATATAATTTGATGCTTTAGTATAACATTGTATTGTGTGATCATGCTACTGGTACTTTTCCACTCTGGAGATGTTTGTGCGGCAGTTATACTTTTGTTGCCTTATTATCTGTTGTTGATTTCCATATTTGGTCCTGGAGCGTCCAGTGTCTTGCACAAACATGATGTATAACTCCTCAAAAAGGGAAGTTTGATTCAGTTCCGTTCCGTGAGGCACACGGTCCCTCTTCTTATCAGCAGGTGCATCCCTCTCGGTAAGGCTGCCTTCTCACTATAAGATTTAACTCCTTTCGTCTTACTTTTAGACCTCTTCTTGCTGATGCTGTTGTCGTATTGTAAGAGCTGGTCTCCTAATGCTTTAGTAAAATGAAAAAAATCTATTACATTAATTGAGAAAATATGAGGTACTTTATTGACACAAATCATTTTCCAGGTGTATGCAGGCCAGATAAAAGGATGCCTTGAGTTTGACACATGTGGTATAGCGTCTAAGGTAAAAGGTCCAAATGAATTGCATGATTATTTAAGTGTTTACACGAAAAATAATTTTTGTGATGAATCCCATTAGTTAATTTGGACAGCCTTATAAAGGACAGTTGAAAAGAGTGTACTTCCTGGCACTAGTGGCGGAGGACATGGCTTCTCCCAAAGTGTCCCAAAGTACTTGATTGGAAACAAAGTCAGGATGGATAACGCCATGAGAGTGTTTCGTTTGGTCTTGGCGGGTGTTGTCTAGAAAAGGCTGTCGACATCTCCCATCTCCACGTACACAGTCTTCACCTGCGAGTAGTATTCCATGGTAACCTGCCCGTTCTCCCGCCCGATGCCTGATGGACATAGACAATATGTGACTGCTGTAGACAGTGCCACTAGGAGCAGAATGTACCTGACATCTTGATGGACATAGAAAACATGTGACTGGTGTGTTGGAATAATTATGTGTAAGTTATCACACAACTTTAGTATGCTTAAAGTCCGTTGCTATAATTTTTAGCTATTGTGCTCAAGCTGCATCTTTTCTATCTGTGCAAGGACAAACTTCTTGTCTGAGGGGTGGTCTCAGCCGCAGATATTATCTTCGTTTTAGCCCGCTAATAGCCAAGGACTTCAAGGACCTCAACAAAGATAAGACGACAGCACGCAGACGAAGCGGAGACAAGGCGAAATCACAAGGCCCCAGCACATTCCACCAGGTATCGTGCATACCGCAGCTGCTTTGCATAATATGTGTGACCACTCCTTTTAGAGGCGGCCTCAGTGATGTTGACTGGGGAACTCCTGAATAAACAGAGGGACGCGGGAGCTGTACCTTAGAACAGTGGTCCCCAACCTTTTTGTAGCTGCGGACCGGTCAACGCTTGATAATGTGTCCGGCGGGGGGTGGGGGGAGACTCTTTATTTTATTTTTATTTTTTTCTGTCATGAAATAGGGAGGTTTTTTGGGTTGGTGCACTAATTGTAAGTGTATCTTGTGTTTTTTTATTTAAATAAATCATGAAAAATTCTTCTGCGGCCTGGTACCAATAGAATTCGGTGGTTGGGGACCACTGCCTTAGAGCGTATGGCCAGACTGTGATGAGTGTGCAGCTCCATGCGTTCTCCTCTTTGAACTAAATTGAACTCTTGTCTCTGCATGATTCCTTGCTTCTTGTCTGTTTAATAGATGTCATCAGTGTTTGAACCTGACATGTGGACAGTGCCACTAGGAGGAGAATGTACCTGACAACTTGATGGACATAGACCAGGGGTGGCCACACTTTTTCTGCAGGCGAGCTACTTTTCAATTGACCAACTCGAAGGGATCTACCTCATTTATATATATAATTTATATTTATTTATTTATGAAAGAGACATTTTTGTAAACAAGTTAAATGTGTTTAATGATAATACAAGCATGTGTAACACATATAGATGTCTTTCTTTCACGAAGACAAGAATATAAGTTGGTGTATTACCTGATTCTGATGACTTGCATTGATTGGAATCAGACAGTAATGATGATAACGCCCACATTTTCAAATGGAGGAGAAAAAAAGTTGTCCTTTCTGTACAATACCACATGAAAGTGGTTGGTTTTTGGCATCTAATTCATCCAGCTTCCATACACTTTACAGGAAAAACATTGGCGGCAAATTCCGTAGCTTGCTTGATTGACATTCACGGCACCCGAGGGTCTTGTGAGATGACGCTGGCTGTTGCCAGTTCATTATTATGAAAAAATGACAGAGAGGAAGGCGAGAAACACTTTTTATTTCAACAGACTTTCGTCAAAACTCTAAAGGCCGACTGCACATTTCCTATCTTCACAATAAAAGCCCTGCTTCATGCTGCCTCCGCTAACAAAATGAGAGTCTCGGAAAGTTGGCGTGCACAAGCGATGTGCACGCCAGCTTTCTGAGGGATCGCTTGTGCACGCCAGTTTTCTGAGACTCTGTATTTAGTTAGCGCAGGCAGCATGAAGCAGGGCTTTTATTGTGAAGATAGGAAATGTGCAGTCGGCCTTTAGAGTTTTGACGGAAGGTACGGCGCGAGAGTCTGTTGAAATAAAAAGTGTTTCTCGCCTTCCTCTAGGTCATATTTTAATAATAATGATCTTGCAGCAGCCAGCGTCATCTCACAAGACCCTCCGGTACCGTGAATGTCATTTAAGTGACGTCTTGGTGAAGATTGATGATCACTAATTTTTAGGTCTATTTTTTTTAAAAGCCTGGCCGGAGATCGACTGACACACCCCCCGCGGTCGACTGGTAGCTCGTGATCGACGTAATGGGCACCCCTGACATAGACAATATGTGAATATGTGACTGGTGTAGACAGTGCCACTAAGAGTAGAATGTACCTGACATCTTGATGGACATAGACAGTATGTGACTGGTGTGGATAGTGCCACTAGGAGGAGAATTTACCTGACATCTTGAAGCCTCCGAAGGGCACCTCCACAGGGGTGATGTTGTAGTTGTTGATGAAACAGGAGCCAGCCTGGAGGTGTTGCACCACCCGGTGGGCACGCTGCACGTCCCTGCAAAACATAGAGGTGGTCATCCTTCAGAATGTAACGCTGTAGCGTCGCTAAATAAATAAATGATCCAAATTAAAACATTGAAAAAATAATCCTAGATGATAAAAATGCATTTGCGTCCAAATAATGGGGTCTTTTTTAAGTTAATATAAGAAATAACCTGTGATTACTCATGATGAATTCAAAGTCAAAAGTGTGCCTAAACAGCACAATAAATATTTATTGGCAGTACTTGCAAAGTGCCACTAGGGTGCAGTGTTCCTGCACTTACACTTTCCTGTTCCAGCTCCATGACCTTTCTGTCAAGTGTCTTCTCAGGACAATTTTTAAAAATATTTTATTTTACGGGAGTTGTTTTATGTTAAGACTGGTAAGGACATTAATACAAATGTTAACTCAAACACTGCATAATGTAAATAAAGGTGAACTGTTTGATCCAAATTGGAACATGTTTCCATGTCCCTATGTGAAACAGTTGTGCTGTGTGCTATCCAAACCTGGTGAAAACCCCTGCAGCGAGTCCCAAGGAGGTGTCGTTGGCGCGCTGCAGCACCTCCTCTTCTGTGTTAAAGGGCAGCACACACATGACGGGACCAAAGATCTCCTCCCTCACGCAGGTCATGTCATCTTTGCAATCAGCTGTGGGAGGAGGAGGAGTACGTGAGTACAACCGCTTGATTCCACACCTAAACTGTGAAAATACTCGACACTTTATAAGCACAAAGGTCTCACCAAGTACACACGGTGACATGTAGTATCCACCTTTCAGTTTAGGGTCTGAGGGGACCAAGGGTGTACCCCCACACAACACTATGGCCCCCTGGGAATGCAATATTGGAAGAAGAGATCCATAAAATGTTAAAAAATTATTTGCAACCAAAACAATTGTTAGTGAAAAATGATTTGAAACTAAAAATAACTATTTTGCGAGTAACAAACCTATTAAAAAAATGACTTGCACCCAGAAAACAGATCCACAACTCTGAAGCGATTTACAACAACAAAAAAGATTAACAACAAAATAAGATTTGCAACAAAAAAGATAACAAAAACATGATTTGCAACAACAACAAAACCAGACTTTTAAGCAAAAAATATTTGCCACCAAAAAAACTAACAATTTGTAAGTAAAACATGATTTGCTAAAAAGAAACGATTTACAAAATAATTTGCCACCAAACTAACAAAAATAAACAAATAAAACATGATTTATTCGCAAAAAAAGATTTACTACCGACAAACTTCAATCAAAAAAAATTTGCACTTACAAATTGATTTGTTACCAAAAATGGTTTGCAAACAAACAATACAAAGATTTGCATTCAAAACAATGATTTGCATACAAAAAATGAGGAGCGAAACATTTATTTGCAACAAAAAAAACATAAACAAAAAAATTACAAGCGAAAAACATATTTGCAACAAAAAAATGTGCATCTGAAAGAAAGAGTTGTAGGAAAAAAAAAGAAAAAGATTTGGTTCCAAAAGACAATCTGCGACCAAAAGGAAGCTCTGAGAAATATTTGTAACCCAAAAACTATTTGCCATGAAAAAAAAAAACAAATAGAAAAAATAAACAACTAACACATGATTTATAAGCAAAAACAGATTTGCAACCTACAAACTTGCATCAAAAAAAGATTTGCACTCACAATATGATTTGTTACCAAAAATGGTTTTCAAACAAACAAAAAGACTTGCATTTAAAAAACAAAGGACAAGCAAAAAAATGTATCTGCAACAAAAAAATGTGCATCTAAAAGAAACTTTTGTAGGCAAAACAATTATTTTGTTCCAAAAGACAATCTGCAACCAAAAGGAAGCTCTGAGAAATATTTGTAACCAAAAAACAATTTGCAACTCAAAAATCCATCCATCCATTTTCTACCACTTATTCCCTTTGGGGTGGCGGGGGTCGGTGGAGCCTATTTCAGCTGCATTCGGGCGGAAGGCGATGTACACCCTGGACAAGTCACCACCTCATCACAGGGCCAACACAGATAAACAGACAACATTCACACACTAGGGTCAATAATGTTTTTTGTAAAAACACAACGAAAAAATGTTCAACCAAACAAACATTTTTTAACTAAAAAACAACAATATTTGTGTGCAGGATTTAAACCTTCACACATGTTTTCTACACCAAAATTCATCTATTTCATATTATTATTCTTCTCCAGATTTTGGCGCTCTAACTTCCACATTTTTCACCCGATTCAAGGCGTTCCAACTTCAAACTGTTAAGCCTATTTGGGATTCGTGGGCTTTCCCTTGACAAATTCCCAGATTTCCCAGAATTCCAGGTTTTCCGGGATATTTTTCCCATTCAAAATGAATCGGTCATTTTTCAAACTTCCACAATTCCCACATTCTTCAACCTATTCAAACCATTCCACCTTCAACACATTCCACTCATCCTGGACATTCAAATTATTATTTTTCAAAGTTCAAAACATTTCCATGAATTCCCAGAATTAAATTTTTTTCAAACCCAGTTTTCACCCTTTTTTCTGTCGACTAGTCCTTCCACATTTTTCCACCTACTTCAACCGTTCCACCGTCAAATCATTCCTCTTAATCAAAACAAAAAAATGAAGTGTTTTTTGAAGTGGAAATATTCCCGGTTTTCCCAAAATTCCTTAATACAATTCCCAAATTAAAAATGTTACCACTTCAACATTTCTCCACCGATTTGAAAAATTCCAACACCGACCATTTCAACTCATTCAGAACATTCAAGTCTTTTAACCTTTTTCCAAATAAAATCCCACTTTTTCCCCGAAATTCCAAAATGTTCATGACCTTCCCATTGAAATGAATGGGACATTTTTCCAAGTTCCACAACTCCCACATTTTTCATCCGATTCAAACTGTTCCAACTCCAAAATATTCAGCCTGTTCAAAATGTTGTGCTCTCTTTAAAAATTATTTAAATTCCTGGATTTCCAATAATTCACAGTTTTAAGGGAAATGTTCCCATTCAAAATTAATTGTCCATTTTTCAAACTTCCACAAGCCCCACATTTTTCAACCTATTCAAACCATTCCAGCTTCAACACATTCCACTCATCCTGGACATTCAAACAATAATTTTTCCAGGTTCAAAAAATTTCCAGTAATTCCCAGAATTCACTTTTTTTCCAAACCCTTTTTTCACCCTTTTTTCTGTCGACTAGTCCTTCCACAGGGCTTCACGGTGGGAGAGGGGTTAGTGCGTCTGCCTCACAATACAAAGTTCCTGCAGTCCTGGGTTCAATCCCAGGCTCGGGATCTTTCTGTGTGGAGTTTGCATGTTCTCCCCGTGAATGCGTGGGTTCCCTCCGGGTACTCCAGGTTCCTCCCACTTCCAAAGACATGAACCTGGGGATAGGTTGATTGGCAACACTAAACTGGCCCTAGTGTGTGAATGTGATTGTGAATGTTGTCTGTCTATCTGTGTTGGCTCTGTGATGAAGTGGCGACTTGTCCAGGGTGTACCCCGCCTTCCGCCCGATTGTAGCTGAGATAGGTGCCAGCACCCCCCGCGACCCCAAAAGGGAATAAGCGGTAGAAAATGGATGGATGGATGGATAGTCCTTCCACAACTTCAACCAACTTCAACCGTTCCACCATCAAAACATTCCTTTTAATCAGGTAAAAAAAGGAAGTATTTTTTTGAAGTGGAAAAATTCCCGCTTTTCCCAAAATCTCTTAGTACAGTTCCTCAATTAAAAATGTCACTACTTCAACATTTCTCCACCG